>NW_011495069.1:3924792-3942510 GCF_000754665.1 Bison bison bison
GGTGGTGTCATCTGCATATCCGAGGTTATTGATATTTCTCCCGGCAATCTTGATTCCAGCTTGTGTTTCATCCAGTCCAGTATTTCGCATGATGTACTCTGCACATAAGTTAAATAAGCAGGGTGACACCACGCAGCCTTGACATACTCCTTTCTGGATCTGAAACCAGTTCGTTGTTCCATGTCCAGTTCTAACTGCTGCTTCTTGACCTGCATACAGGTTTCACAGGAGGCAAGTAAGGTGGTCTGATATTCCCATGTCTTTAAGAATTTCCCACAGGTTGCTGTGATTCACACAAAGGCTTTAGTGTAGTCAATGAAGCAGAAATAGAAATTATTAATAAGCTCTAACAAAAAGTTTATTTCCCCTTTAAAACAATTATCTCATTAAAATAACAAGAGCAAAGAAATGACAGCTTTAGTTGCTGATATGGTACAATTTGTGTTTCTAAACTTCATGACCTCAGAATTCTTTTACATTTAAAAGTTAGTGAGGAATCTTAAGAGCTTTTGCTTAAACGGATTATATAAGTACATTTATCATATCAGAAAATAAAACTGAGAAAATTTTGAATATCTACTATTTTAAGGTAATAAACTAACTGTATGTAAACACAATCAAAAATTTTCACTTTAAAATAGCCATATAATTTTTTCTTGGAGAAGAGTGACACTGTTTCCCGTTTTTGGAAATCACTTTAATGTCTAGTTTAACAGAAGATCAGCTAATATTTTAATATGTGTTTCTGCATCAGTCTGTTGCAACATGTTATTTTGAAGTCTGTGAAGAAAAGATGGTCTCACATACACAGCAGATGTATGGCTGGAAAAGGGAAGGAGTATGTTAATAGTCTTTCTTGATAATTGTGCTTTTTCTTTTTTATTATTATACCAAAACTTGATTAGTGGTAGTTTTTACAGGTTATATGCAATTTGAAATCTAAAAACCATACTTTTCATACACAAATGCAGTAAAATTAATTCAGATTACTTTTCAAGATTTTTTAAAATATTTATTTATTTGGTGGGCTTAGTTGCCCCCCGGCATTGTGAGATCTTAGTCCCCCAACCAGAAATCGAATCTGCATGCCCTGCACTGCAAGGCAGATTTTTAACCACTGAACCAGCAAGGCAAGTCCCCCTTGCTTTTTAAGTGGATCTTTCACCTATCAGGCATTTGTAACATCATGCATCGATCATCTGGAAATACTGGCATGTTAAGTTGTGCAGATTTTCCAGATACTGACACATTTCGTTGTACAACATTAAAAGTCCAATCTGTTCAAAAAATAAATAAAAATCAAATCTGTTAATATCATCATTGATCTCATCAGAAAAGTCTATTAAACACTGGGAAGCTGTCAAAACTCATGGTGACAGCTATAAGTCCAATATTTTTTCACCAAAAACCTCTAATTTTATCACTGGTAACAGTTTTCCTCAAAGAGGAAGGCACAATGGTTTATTTTTGAAACTATATCTCCTAAATATCCAAATTTGAATAACCAGAGTTTATCATTCTTTCAAGTAGAAATGGTTACAAGAAAAAAAGTGGTTAGCTTTGCCTGCAACTCACTCACTTAAGTGGTTTTCACTAGAACCATTACTGAACAACTATGCAACAAAAACTACCAGACAACTGCACTCATTTCATAGGCTAGCAAAGCAATGCTCAAAACTCTCCAAGCCAGGCTTCAACAGTACATGAACCAAGAGCTTCCAGATGTTCAAGCTGGGATTTAGAAAAGGCAGAGGAACCAGAGATCAAATTGCCAACATTTGTTGGATCACAGAGAAAGTAAGGGAATTCCAAGAAAACTACTTCTGCTTCATTGACTACACTAAAGCCTTTGACTGTGGATAACAAAAAACTGTGGAAAATTCTTAAAGAGATGGGAATACCAGACCACCTGACCTGCCTTCTGCGAAACCTCTATGTAGGTCAAGAAGCAACAGTTAGAACCAAACATGGAACAATGGACTGGTTCCAAATTGGGAAAGGAGAACATCAAGGCTGTGTATTGTCACCCTGCTTATTTAACTTGTACGTAGAGTACATCATTCAAAATGCTGGGCTTAGATGAACCACAAGCTGGAATCAAGAGAAATATCAATAACCTTAGATATGCAGGTGGCACCAAGAGCCTCTTGTTGAAAGTGAAGAGGAGAGTGAAAAGGCTGACTTAAAACTCAACATTCAAAAAACGAAGGTCATGGCATCTGGTCCCATTACTTCATGGCAAATAGATGGGGAAACGATGGAAAACAATGACAGACTTTATTTTTGGGGGCTCCAAAATCAGCGCAGATGGTGACTGCAGCCATGAAATTAAAAGACACTTGCTCCTTGGAAGGAAATCTATGACAAACCTAGACAGCATATTAGAAAGCAGAGACGTTATTTTGATATTAGAAAGCAGAGACATTATTTTGCCAACAAAGGTCCATCTAGTCAAAGCTATGTTTTTTCCAGTCATCATGTATAGATGTGAGAGCCGAACCATAAAGAAGTCTGAGTACCAAAGAATTCATGCTTTTGAACTGTGGTGTTGGAGAAGACTCTTGAGAGTCCCTTGGACTGCAAGGAGATCAAACCAGTCCATCCTAAAGGAACTCAATCCTGAATATTCATTGGAAAGACTGATGCTGAAGCTCCAATACCTTGGCCACCTGATGCAAAGAGCTGACTCACTGGAAAAGACCATGATGCTGGGAAAGATTGAAGGCAGGAGGAGAAGGGGATGACAGAGGACGAGATGGTTGGATGGCATCACTGACTCAACAGACATGAGTTTGAGCAAGCTTTGGGAGATGGTAAAGGACAGGGAACCCTGGTGTGCGACAGTCCATGGGTTCGCAAAGAGTTGGACGTGACTCAGCTAGTGAACAGCAAATACAACAAAAGTATTCTATGCACACCTGCATTCTATTGCACAGAGTATTTAAAAATGTACACGATAGTAAAGATCTAATTAATCATTTTTTAAATTTTTTTTACTGCTTCATCAAAGGTATTAAATGAAAATCAAAGTTTTGTTTTTGTTTTCTGAGCATCTGTGTTGGTGGAAAAACAACAATCATCACTAGTTAATTTGGTACCACCATGTTGATTCATGCTAAAGCACGAGCAGTTTGACATACACCACTGATTTGGCACCACCAGTGAATACGTCAATAAAACTAAAGTCAAAAAATACCTTAGAACAATTATTAAAATAGGTCTGACTTCTGCCTCTAAATAGTACTGCCTCTAAATCATACTCTCTCACAGTGCCTGCTGAAGGCAAGAACAGAATTTCAACACTGCTGACATCCAGAATATTTCCTAGAGCAGAGTAAATCTAGGTAAGCAAGCCAGAAGCACAGAGATCCAAGTATATAAGGACACCCAACATATGTAGTTATGCTAAATTAATGCAACAATGGTCATCAAAAGACGTCAAGAAAAAACTCCAAAGGGCTTTTCACTCACAATGACAGAGAACTCATTGACATTCTTTTGGAAAAAGAACAAACTGATATGTATGCTGGAGTATATACCCTGTTAGCCCATATTCAGCAAAATCCTAAAGTAAATGTAGCAGTGGCAGCTTTGCCTACCACGTCCCCACTGCCTCAACCCGCTGTCAAGTCGTTCTCCTTCTCAACCTCATCCTTAGCATCTTACACTCTAGGCTCTTCCAGAACAACCTTCTCTCATCAGTGTTGTTCAACCACTAGGAAAGCAAAGACTCTGTGTTCCTCCTTTCTCCCAATCCTCTTTTCCTTTTCTCTAGTTTCAGGTTTAGGTAGCAAAGCATCCAGCTTATGAGATATCTAACTGAAATGGATACAGCAACAAAGTCACTGGCAATAAGTCAGTCCAGGAGCTCTGGACTGAATAAAATGCATTGCACATAAGCTCTTTAAAAGATAAACTAGAACCAGTAGTTCCAGCCAACACCTAGGTTTTGAAGAACATGAACATACCTCGACCCAAAGCTCAGAATTTTAACCAACAGACCAAATTCAGATTGTCAAAGAGGTTTAGTACACAACTCTAGAAACACTGATCTCAGGAGGCAATTTATTCACACCAGTGATCTCAAATATAAATCTGATTTTAGCATTCCAGTTCTTCCACTTACTACCTGTATGATTTCTGGGGGGGTTACATTTAGTATCTCTAAGCACAGGATTTCCATCTGGAAAATGAGGGCAATAATAGCACTTACTTCACAGAGCTGATACACAGTTTGTTTAGGGTATTTAACCCAGTGCTTAATATACAGTAGGCACACACTAAATCACTGCTAACATCAAGACCTCTAAGAGCAATTATTCTTTCTAGTGTGAAGATCAAAATAAAATATACCAATATAGCAGCTGAACCAATGACAAACTAGCAGAAATTTTCCTAAGATTTCAAGCACATATTTATATACCAGTTTGTATATCATAATTATGACTATATTTTCACCATGTTTACTATAATATCCCCTTCTTGGAATGCGACAATCTAGCTCTGGCATCTAAAAATTTAGTGTATCTACTTGTTTAATACTGAGCTTATTACACAGAATTTAAATTGGTCACAAACACTTTCCAGCAGTTACTGCGTTGTGTCAAGGCTAACACGTTAACAAACAACCTGCCTAGGGGAGAAAGTTGTGACATAAGGAAATGAAAAACTATAAACTTTCATAAGGCACAGATTAAGACTTCTAGGGTTCAAGAAAATCCTCTAAAATCTCTCAAGAATAGAAATACAACAAAGCTATTGTGTTCTACTGTATGTTATTCTCTATAATTTTCTATATGCATAAAATATTTCATTAAAAGATGAATGTGTAGAAAGAGAACAGTCTTCAGTAAATTAAAAATAAAACAGAATTAAAAATAAAACTGCAAAATACAGTCCAGGTCTATCTGACAAAGTTTACACATCCAAATGTGACACATTTTAAAAAATAACTTTTGCTTTTCATTTCGACAGTTTACTTGCATTTAAGCAAAATGTAGGACAAAAGCAACACTATTAACTTTTGCCTATTGACTGAGGCAAAAGGCATTCTTTAAATAATCCACATAACTGTCCAAATTCTCCACTTCGTATCATCCAATAAACCACAAAAACACTGAATAATTTAAAAACCATCTGACTCAGGAGAAAAAGATTCTTATCTGTATTTCATGAATGAATATTAAGCACCAACAGTAAGTTAGATGGAATAAAACCATACAAAAAGGAAATAAAGTCCATTTTTACTTCACTTTTTAAATGACAGAGAATAATTTCAATGAGATCAAGTCTCACACTACAGCACGTAAGCTATTACAGGGCACTCTATCAAAAACTACAAGCGGAAATTAAGCTCTGCTTTTCTTTGCATTTTTCATTAAAAGAAATTGGACTTTTCTCTTGCAACTATTTATTTGTAAGTAAGGAGGTAAAATTCTAAAAATGACACAGTTGCTGCTGCAAAGTATGAACAATGAGACTGGGGGTGGTGACAGAGAAAGGGCTACTGCAAGTCCTAACAAAGGCCCGGCACACCGGCCACGGCTAAACCCGGAGTATGAAAGCACTCTTTGTCTTTCCGGTCAATGCAAGGCCATTGAATGGCCCAGTACATAGTAAAGGGGAAAAAAAAAGGCAGGAGAAGAGGGAGGATGGGGAGTTCTGCCACTTCAGGGGATATCTCCTCAGCTGCCTGGCTGCAGGGAGGATCAATTGTGAAGGACACAGAAAAGCTTTCCAAGCATGCACCCAGCCTCTAGTCTGTTAACACAACCCAGAGACGAGGACGTGTGTGCCCCGCCCCCATTACAAATCATCTCATCATCAAGCAGAATTTCTAATACACACTGACCCTTTCAATTTAGTTCATTCAGAAAACTGTAAGGGAGATAAAGTCATTTGGCTTCCAATTTAGATTCCAGTCATGATAACCATCGGAGAAGGCAATGGCACCCCACTCCAGTACTCTTGCCTGGAAAATCCCATGGGTGGAGGAGCCTGGTGGGCTTAGATCCATGGGGTCGCTAAGAGTCGGACATGACTGAGCAACTTCACTTTCACTTTTCACTTTCATGCATTGGAGAAGGAAATGGCAACCCACTCCAGTGTTCTTGCCTGGAGAGTCCCAGGAACGGGGGAGCCTGGTGGGCTGCCGTCTATGGGGTCGCACAGAGTCGGACACAACTGAAGTGGCTTACCGGTAGCAGTAGCAGCATGATAACCGTCTTGCTTCAAGAGACATCAGAAAAGCTTAAATTAAGAAAGACATTTCATTTTTTTGTTGTTCAGATGTTTTTCAAAGGCCAAGTAACCAAAAGAGGTTCCCTAATGAAGACAGCAGTTCGGTGTTTTACTACAAGTTCACAATAGAGATGTCACATTTCAGTACACTATACCTCCTTTGAAAACAGCAAGTCCTCAGGGTGTGGATCAGAACTATTTTCCTCAGTGCCATAATTTAATCAATTGAAGGAAAGTTGGTGAAAGAAGCTGTCGAAGCTTAATTAAATTTGATTGCTAACCCACTGTATAACCATCCATGAACCTAAACTTGGCCCAAGACACCATTTCCTTTAAGGTTCTAAATAAAGAAAAGGCTCATTCTCTAGAATTAAGTATAATGATTAAAAACAAATGTTAATTTGCTTAAAAAACACACACACACACATATATAAGCCCCACATACATACACAAAAGGTTAGTATGTCTTCATTACTGGAAATTTTCATTCAAAACCCCAGTCTATGACTAAGATTTTATATATGCATAAAGCAACACTACATTAGAATTCATTCATGAGGCAAATCAGACTACAAATGCACTTTATTCTGAGGTTATGCAGATTTTGCTTAACTAGAAATTTTGATTGTAATATACTTTAAGAATTATTCAATTCTATCTTTTGAGTTGAAAAAGATATGAAATTACAAAATCATATCTCATCCAAACGAGTCCTGGGAGGTAATCTTATAAAAATGAATATCTAACTAAACAAAGAGAAAAACACTCAAAAATTAAGCAATGTGCTGAAGGTTACACAACTAAATTTCCTTATAATGAAAGGAGAAAATAAAAAGCCAAATTTGTGTACAGTTTACAACTTCATGTTTTACTGAGTTATGATCTGCAAATGAAAAAATCTTCTACTGTTCCAAAGGACCTCTAAACAGTTTTCTGGAAATCACACTGACTTTTGAAATAAAACAATATTTCAGTGAAAATAAAGGGACATTATAAAAACAGAAAACATCAGATAAATTTATTTGACATGTAAAGGAAGAAATTTGTCAGAACGTTTTACCATCTTAACTGTCTCCTGAGAAACCTGTGTGCAGGTCAAGAAGCAACAGTTAGAACCGAACAACTGACTGAATGGAACAACTGACTGACTGAAAATTGGGAAAGCAGTATGGCAAGGCTGTATATTGTTACCCTGATTGTTTAATTAATATGCAGAGTACATCACGTGAAATGCCAGGCTGGATAAATCACAAGATGGAATCAAGACTGCCAATAGAAATATCAACAACCTCAGCAATGCAAATGATATCATTCTAATGGCAGAAAGTGAGGAGGAACTAGAGAGCCTCTTGAGGAAGGTAAAAGGGGAGAGGGAAAAAGCTGGCTTAAAACTCAATATTCAAAAGACTAAGATCATGGCAACTGGTCCCATCATTTCACAGGAAAAAGTGGAAACGGTGACAGATTTTCTTTTCTTGGGCTCTAAAATCACTGCAGATGGTTGACTGCAGCCATGAAATTAAATGATGCTTGCTCCTTGGAAGGAAAGCTATGACAAACCTAGAGAGCACATTAAAAAGCAGAGACATTACTTTGCCAACAAAGGTCCAGATAGTCAAAAACTACTGGTTTTTCCAGTGGTCGTGTATGGATGTGAGAGCTGGACCAAAAAGCAGGCTGAGTGCCAAAGAATTGATGCTTTTGAACTGTGGTGCTAGAGAAGACTCTTCAGAGTCCCTTGGACTGCAAGATCAAACCAATCAATTCTAAAAGAAATCAACCCGGACTAGTCACTGGAAGGGCTAATGCTGAAGCTCCAATACTTTGACCACCTGATGTGAAAAGCCAAGTCATTGGAAAAGACCTGATGCTGGGAAAGATGGAAGGCAAAAGGAGAAAGTGGCACAAACGATGAAACGGTCAGATAGCATCACCGACTCAACGGATACGAATTTGAACAAACTCCGGAAGACAGTGAAGGACAGGGGAACCTGGCATGCTGCATGCAGTCCACGGAGTCACAAAGAGTTGAACACAACTTAGCAACTGAACAACGACAACGAAGGAGAAATAAATATCATGTACTTTGAAAACAGGACGAAAAACTTTTTAAAACAGTGACCGTGTAATCTTAAAACTAGTCATAGTTAAGAGCACAGGGAGTTACATTCATACATAGAGCTGTAGTTCCCTGGGCTACTGACTTGTTTTAAGACCATGTGATCTTTAGTTTTAAAATGTTAGATGGTAAAAAGGACACAAAGCAGGGAGTACTAGCACAGAAGGATGTAAGGTGGCAAAGTACCTTCCATCATCTTACCTTTTTCTCCTAAAGGTAACCACTGTCAAGTTTCTTATACATCTTTCCAGAAATTTTCTAAACAAATACATAATCCTTTTTAACTCCTAAAAATTGCTTCTAAAATTAATCACTGGGATTGTGCTAAAATTACCTAAAATGTCAGGGAATTCCCTGGCAGTCCAGTGGTTAGGACTCCATGCTTTCATTGGACCTGGGCTGGATCCTGATCAGGAAATTAAGATCCTGCACACCACAAGACCAGCCAAAGAAGTTTTCTTTTTTTTTTTTTTAACTTATCTGAAATATCAGATTGCTACAGGCTTAAGAAAGAACAAAATTTCTAAATATTGGTCATTTACATTATGAAAACATAATGATGAAGATGGTTAGAGAAAGTTATAAAATAGACAAAACAAATGTATGAAGTGTTAACAGAACGATTAGATCTAATATTCTGTTAAAGACCATTTTTAACGTTTAATTTCACACAATGGAGCCAATGAAAGTATAAATGGTCAAATATATGACCTGAATATTCAATTTTCCACTTGGCCTTATGAAACAACTTTTACTTCAACCCAGTTAGGAGGGGGAACTTCGAGCTTCTTTTACAGTGGGTCCCAACTATAATAAACATGTACACGTTAGGCATTTGCTGCTTTCCAAACTTTGCGCTATCACTAGGAAGCGCAATCATGAGACACAAAGGTTTTGATGAAAACAGTTTGTGAGCTACAGGTTCCTTTCCTCACTGCTCACATATCAAAATTATCTGATACTGCAGTTACACTGACCATGCTTGAAGTTGCCCTCTTTACAGTTCTGACCCACAAGTATGTAACTTAAACCCGGACTGTTCCAAGTGACAAAACGTCACACTGCCTGCAAATCGTGTCCTCCCGAGAGGCCCCGCGCAAACACGGCCACTTCCCATCGCAGCCCTACCATCTACCCTGACAGCAGGTCACTCCCGCTGCTCAGTGACGAAGGCACTGACATCTGCGCAGAAGCCCCATGAAGCGGCAGCAAGCAATTCTAACTTCTCCTCCCTCAGCCTACACGTCACTTATGTTTCACAACCAGACAGAAAACGAGAAAGGCCCACTATGCCTAAAATATGACATTCAACTACGATTCTTGAATTGTCAATTTTTTTCAACAAAACCACTACTTCAAAATACGCTGTGAAAGCTAAGTGGCCACTGATTCTTTTATGCATGTCATATTACAAACGTATTACCAAAACTTTGTAAGACAAAATCTTTACCCAGAATTCTATCTCCCCACATCACTCCAACACTCCTATTTTCTTCCAGACCTGTCTCCTACCTATGCATTTTCTTAAAAAGCTAATACAGTGTACATACAATGCCTACCTTTTACTCATTAAATCATGTATTTTACTAGTACAACCGTCCCTAAGTACCTGTGATGAATTGGTTCCAGGACCCCCTACAGACACCATAATCCATACATGCTCAAGTCTTTTATATAAAATGGTGCAGTATCTGCATCCTCCAATATACTCTAAATCATCCACAGGCCGTTTATAATATCAATACAGTGAAAGTGCTAGTAAAGAGCAGTAAATGCTATGTATATAGCTGCCAGAGTGGGGCAAATTCAAGTATTGCTTTTGGAACTTCTTGGAATTTTTTTCCTGAATATTTTCCATCTGTGGTTGGTTCAATCAGTAGACACGGAAGCCACAGAATCAGAGCATCAACTGTATCCATCACCACATTTCAAAAATAACTGCATTATAAAATACATGTTTTGTTGACATTTCTTAAATTTAAGACTATAAAATAGAAATTAAAAATCACTCAATAACAAGCCAATGACAATCACCATTAACAATTCAGTACACTTCCTTCCAGTTCTAAAAATTAACTGATTTCAATTCTGTATTGCTGATGAAACTGACAGAATATGGAATTTCCCTGTAATGACCTGAACTAACTTTGGCCCTAGTCAGGGTATTAGTCCAAAGTATCATGCCGATTTTGAAGTCTGTGCTCGTCATTTGTACATCTTCAAGACTGCAATCCCTAGCATGTAGCAGTCAGGAATAACTTCCCAAAGGCAAAGAACACCACTTTTCAAGCCTATTGAATTGAAAGAAAATTAGTTTCTACCAAACCAGAAGAATAACTCTATTCATCCTTTCATACAAATGATATACAAGTCTTGGCAAAGACTGAAACTCCTTCTTAAAAAAAAAAGTCACAAAAATCATACCAAGTTATTTTGTTTCTCAAGGGACTAAGCGTAGGTAGAAGACAAAATTGAAACTTGGAAAAACTGATGAGATTTTAAAACACAATTCTAAGACTAGAGTCAAAATATCAAGAGATATATTCCTCTTTATCATTGCTTCCTTGTTGGTGTGTACTCTACTTGTGACTCTAATGTAAAACAAAAAATGTTACCCCTTTCACAGATCTTGACCTGATCATTTAAGTCTGCTATGGAGCCCAGAACTCCTTAACAGATTTAAATACTAAGGACTCTTGAGAGTCCCTTGGACAACAAGGAAATGAAACCAGTCAATCCTAAAGGAAATCAACCCTGAATATTCACTGGAAGGATTGCTGCTGAAGCGCCAATACTTTGGTTACCTGATATGAAGAGCTGACTCATAGGAAAAGACCCTGATGCTGGGAAAGATCGAAGGCAGGAGAAGGGGACGACAGAGGATGAGTTGGTTGGATGGCATCACAGACTAAATGGACATGAGTTTGAGCAAGCTCCAGGAGATGGTGAAGGTCAGGGAAGCCTGGCTTGCTGCAGTCCATGGGGTCACGAAGAGTCGGACATGAATGAGCAACTCAACAACAATGGAGTCCAGGAAAAAGTCACCACGGGCTACCCACAACTCACCTCAAAGTGCCTCCAGGCCAGCTGTGAGCTGCCCACTCCACCATATGCTCTCAACTTTCCCTGCTCTATGACCTAGGACACTACCTCCTCCCACCTCCATTTTGGCCCGACTCCTTAGATCCTCTTTGCTACTCCCCTCTTACTGACAACAGGCTTTCTCAGTAGCTCAGATGGTAAAGAATCTGCCTGCAACGAGGGAGACCCAGGTTCAATCCCTGGGTCAGGAAGATCCCCTGGAGAAGGGAATGGCTACCCACTCGTACAGTCCATGGGACCGCAAAGAATCAGACGCAGTTGAGTGACCAACACTAACTGACAACACCCTACTTGAGCTTCAGTCTCATCTACCACACCATCAGAAAAGAACACGTAAGACAAATTTGGGGTTCTGTGGGTCAAAATCCACTACTCATCTGGTTTTCCCCAACCAAGGGATGAAAAGCAGATATAGTAAGACACTCTTTAGTGTACAGAAAGCTCAAGTGCAATGCGGAGATACAGAGAAGGGAATAAATACTCCCAGTTCTGTAAGACTTATTATTCATTCATCCAACAAATATTAATTAAGAACCTACTTCTGTCTAGACGTCAATTTTAGGAACAGGAGATCAAGTGATTAACAACACAAAGTTCACACATTCTTGGAGCTTATATATAACCAGTTAACAGGATGTCAACATCTCAATAACTCACACCTTCAATCCGTGGCTTTAATTTTCATATATCCAAATACTAAACAAAAGTCACAAAATAGTCTACCAGCAAAATATTCACAGTATTTAAATTCTGGAAAAAAAATAAATAAATAGATTTTTCCATTTAGAGGCTATCAAATCACCATCTCAGTTGAAACGTGATACTCATCTATCCTAAGTTAGCAAAGGAGATCACAAAGTAGTCTGCAAGGAATTAACCAAAAATGCAGAAAGTAATCACTAAATGCTCATCTGTGCAAGGCATTATGCTACAGAACACAGACTTATCCTCAAACAGCTTACCGTGTGGCTAAGTAATACGTGTAAATAACAAATAACTACTCAAGAGGTTTTTTGAGGAATGCCAATCAGTGATGTCACTGACTGTAGAAATTCAGAAAACAAGTATTTGTGGACTGGAATGATCAGGAACCATTCTACAAGAAACAAAAGGACTGATATGGATTGTAGAGGAAGATTAAGACTGAGAAGTGAAAGACCAAGAGGCATTCTAGTTAAGGGAAACAAGAACGTACCTGGAATAGTCTATGGCTACACAGAGTGACCAGCATGGGCAGTGCAAGTACAGAGGAGGTCCACACAAGATTAGAAAGTCATGTGACGTCAGAGCTAGAAAGGACTCCAATCCTACCATGTCTTTCCACAGATGAGAAGAGTAAATCTCAGGAAAAACACCAAATAAGGTCGCAAAGGCGATGGCAAAGCCAAGATGATAGTCCAGGTTCTGCTGATGCTTAGGACTGAAAGCTATCATCTCCTTACTGAGTCTGAGTCAACTGCAAAATGTTCCAAGAGAAATATGCAGCAGGCAACCAGGCAAAGGTCCAAGAGAAGAAATAGTATGGATCTGTCATCTAAGGGTAAGGCTTCAAGTTACAGAAGCAGATGCTATCCCAAAGAAGTGTAGCGAAGATAATGGGACCCAAAGACCAAATCTGAGAAACCATATGGTGGTTGAAGCACTATCCCCACCGTACGCCTCAGCCTGCAGAAGGGACAGTGCTGCCATTTTCACATTACTGGACCTAAAACAGTGTCACTGTGACAAGCAGGCTACAATGCTTCCTCTCCTCCAAGCAGTAAGTCCATAAGACAACCTCTGTCCTAGACAGACAGTGTCCCAGGTTCTGCCGGTGACTTAATCTGTTCAACACAAAGAAAGTACAAAGGACAAAAAGCAGCCTGTGTTGCAATGTGAGGGAATTCACGTAATCATACTCATTTCCCTTCAAAATTCTAAGCAAGAGAGAATGAAGGAGATGACAGGGGGGGAAAAATGTCAGCTTTACGACTGATAAAAGCTAGACTAGAAAATTCAGCTTGTGCCCAAGAACAAAATGGACTTCCTACTGCATCTGACAGAAGACCTTGGTCTGAGGACCCTTGGGTCAGAAGAACAGACATTTATCTAGTCAACTATCCAGCAGAATAAAGAGTATGCAAGAGAAGAAAATACTGGGGTCAAGACCGTCAAATCATTAACCCTTTTCTCACCTGAGCCTAAAGAGAAGGTTTCTGACCAACAGAACCCAAAATACACTCCTTCAGGTTCTAAGAATTGACTTGATAAGGGAATCAGTTTAATGGCTACTGATTTCTATCAAGGTACTGGTTCTCAACCACAGGCACACATTAGAAACATCTGTAGAGCTTTCAAAACCCCTCAATGCTCAGGTTCCACTCTAGAACTAAATCAGAACTAAATCTAAAAGTGATATTCAGAGTTTTAACTGTTTCAAAGTAATTCCAACGTGCAGCCAAGGCTAAGAACAACTAAAGCAAAACAACAGCAGAAAACCGAATGGTACAGAGTCAAGTTTCTGAATCGATGATGAGGAACTTGGAAACATCAAGTAGAAACCAACCTTTCAACACTTTGCAGTTAAAAAAGCAAAGCAAAACAAAAACGCTGAAATGCTCAAATATACTTGAGCAAAATGCCACTCAAGTAGCAGCAACCTGAGAAAGGTACTTTTCATGTAGAGAAGTTCTGAACAGGTTATGGGCACAAGAGAAGGATTCAGCAGCAGAGTCAAGAACATGCATGTGAAAGAGAGGAAGGCCGAGGCAAGCAACCAGTGGTAGCTCAGCAAAGCTCAAGCAGGAACCCTGACAGAGAAAGGGAATGGAAACAGGGCCAAAAGATGATGATGGGGGAGCTCTGTAAAAGAAAGGGTAACTACCAAAGGAATCTTAGCATGATAGAAACAGAGGAGTATTTTCATGAAAAACTAGGAAGTAAAATGAGAACACATTTCCTTATCTGACATTCCCACTGCTTTACTCTCCTCAGCTAAGTCAAGGAAATTATCTGTATAAGCAAGAAATAGAGGAAGAACTATGGAGAAGAAGCTAAAAACCATGGCATGTAAAATGTCAATGTACAAAACAAGAGGGGGAGGAAGAGATGTTGCAAAGTCGCCTTCCTTTGCTGAGCTCTCTACCACTGACTGCCCAGGCACATCTATTTTTTTTTCTTGTTTTAAATAATTAGGTATGGGCACCCTTCCATCTATGGTTATTCTCATTTCTCATTTTGTAGCAAAAATAATCAAAGATATCAACTCCACTACTCTAAACTTTGGCACCACCCACAAACGTCTGTGGTAGAAATGAAAAAACAGGCTGTGGATCCTAGACCAAACTAGTTGAGAAGCATGCACTCAGAGCATACATAAAATGAGCGTTTTAGCAGTCACTGTCAGAGTTAGGATGAAGTTAATATCCCTTAGCATCCATAAATTATTTTTAATAATTTTAATTATTTTTAATTACATAAAGCTTAGAACCTTACACACACTTTCAATGCCTCTTATGCTAAAAAAAACTTTAACTTTTTTAAAACTTTAAATCAATTTTTAAGATATTACAGCAATGAAAATGAAATACAGCTATATACAACTGCTATGAACCTCAGTGTTGACTAAAAGAAACCAGACACAGACATTGTGTTTACACTCATAAAAACTTCAAAACCTGATGAAAATAATCTATGCTGTTGGAAGTAGGTAAGTGGGAGCAGAGTAGAAGGGAAGCTGGGGGTGGAGGGTAGTCTTCATGATTCTTGTAATATTCTATTGCTTGATATTCTATACTGGTGCTTGCAGTATGAGAAAATTTACTGTGATATTGACTTACAACTGGTTTATCTGTTTGCAACAGATAAACTTCACCTATGCAGAAATACAATTCTGCCACTATAACAAAATTAAAAGTGAAAGTCACTCAGGTGTGTCTGACTCTGCGACCCCATGGACTGGGGGCAGCCTTACAGTCAAGTATGGCCGAGTTTCTAAACCTCATGTGTAAAGTGGAGTTGCTGTGAAGAGTAAACATATTAAACCCTTACACTATAGCTGGCATAGAGTTTCAGGGCTCAATAAATGTTACCTTCTGTGGAGGAAGTCCTTTAGTAACTACTTTCTAAATATACCACATTCATTTTTTCTTGTACACCTTAGTCTCAGCTCCATCATCTAGCCCCTCCATACTCCCCTAAGTTCTAACCATTCTCAGACCAAGTAAATCCTTCCTCTTGACAAACTATTTTATGACTACTCTCACCTTCAAGTTTCCCTTTCCTCAGATCAACTGTATTTATTGACTACATACACAAAAAACAGCAATGTATTTTATTGTTACAAATGTATATACTTAAGTTTTATTTATACCTTAGAAGAATAGTATTTAATTTCCCCCATGTGTTCCACAGTGCCTGAGAGAGAAGCTGAAACAACCTAACTACAGTTCACAACTTTTAGTCTGTCACACAGATGACTAACAACAGAAGTACTGTAGTCGGATACCCCTACAATCTTCTAAATAGTCCAAATACTTGAGTGATCAATGAAACTAATCCATCACTTCAAACACCTACTCCAATGCTCCACCCAAGAGTCAGGTGAGAAGCATGAAAAAAGGAGGGAAAGTTTCACATTTTAAAGCTGAAGCTCAATAGTAACATGCACCTATGCTATAAAAACCAAGGCCAGGGCTTTCCTGACGGTTCAGTGATTAAGACTGTGTAATTCCACTACAGGGGGCTCAGGTTCAATCCCTAGTCGGGGAACTAAGATCCCACATGCCACACAGTGCAGCCAAAAAATAAATTTTTAAAAAACCCACAAAAGTTAATTGTTCCACCTTAGTCTGCTCCTTGGATGAAGAAGAATGCTGAAAGTAAGACAGAGAGGGGTGGCTGGCACTTTAGAAAAAAGAGCCCCTCAGCACTGGCAGGGTACTGGTGAAAGAATTACATAATCAAACACTCAAGAGTTAACAACAGACATTACTGAGCGCTTCCTGCAGGGCTCCATACTGAGCATGCAAATACACTTGCCATTTAAGACTCAAAACAATTTGTGAAGTAAGTGCTATTATTAAACCAATTTTACAAATTAGGAAGGTGGGGAACAGAGAAGTTAAGGGACTTTCCCAAGATCACACAGCTAGAGCAGAGACTCCACCCAGGTCACCTGAGCTCCAGTGAAACCTAATGGTCACCATCCTCTATTTCCCCTCCAGCATGAATTCATGTATGTATAAACAATGAACTTAACAAGTAGACAGAACTTTAAAGCCATATATATCTAAACTTGAAAGAATAAAGGAAATTAGGTGAGCTCAATAGAGTATTTCCTGCAAAACATTATAGGAAAATTCCTTTACGTCAAAGAATAAATTGTAATTACTAATTAAAAACAAAATCATGTAAATATTTTAAGGGACCAAATAATTTCTATTTTCCCATACAATGGAAACCAAAAATCTAAATGACTAATTCAAGCCATGTAACTTATTTTCCTGTTGATCTTTGATCTGTTCATCTTTTCCTGTTGATCTGTTTCAGTTATGAACTAAAAGGTAAAAGAGAATCACATTTTTTGGAATGTCATAAATTAATTTGAAAATTAGTTACAAGTTTAAACTTGCTGCTTTTTAAATAATCATCTCATTACTTAATAAGCTTTCACATACCTAATGTTTCGATTGTTTCTACAGTTAGCACACAGATACAGAACAAATTCCTGCCAGGTCAAACAACAGACTTTTTTCAGTTTGGGCTAATTCAAGTTCAACTGTGATTCAATTACTACAGTCCAGGCCAATAATACTGAGCATTTTCATGGAAGAAAATAACACAATTCAAACGTGCGAAAAACTTCTTCACACTGCATTTAACACATCAGCTGGGGGCTTAGTCTGCCAGTTTGCATTACACATGTGAATAATGTGTAATTGCATTTACACTAGTAGCAATGCTGAGTTTAAAGTAACTATAGATTCAGACTCAGGCAAGATATAAAACATGATGATTTTGGGGACTGGGTATTTTATTTACAAGCCAGGACCATGTATGCAGGCAAAACTGCTGCTGCTGCTGCTAAGTCGCTTCAGTCGTGTCCGACTCTGTGCGACCCCATAGATGGCAGGCCACCAGGCTCCCCCGTTCCTGGGATTCTCCAGGCAAGAACACTGGAGTGGGTTGCCATTTCCTTCTCTAATGCATGAAAGTGAAAAGTGAAAGTGAAGTCGCTCAGTCGTGTCCGACTCTTCGCGACCCCATGGACTGCAGCC
>NW_011495069.1:3942610-3968645 GCF_000754665.1 Bison bison bison
GCGACCCCATGGACTGCAGCCCACCAGGCTCCTCCACCCATGGGATTTTCCAGGCAAGAGTGCTGGAGTGGGGTGCCATTGCCTTCTCCGCAAGCAAAACTACACAGCTGGAAATATGAATTAAATAAAAGGGTAATGTAACCCAATCCCAATTAAAAATAAAATCCTCTAGAAACTGCTGTTTTTAATGCCAGGCTTTTTCTCTTATAGCTTCATGATCCTCCTCATTCTCCCTTAATGGTGTATTATCAAAATATCTGAAGACTGGAAAACATCTAGTCTCAAAAGATCTGTACTTCTTTTTAGTCCCTAGTTCACAATGAGGTATCAGTGAACTTGGATAATACAATCAATCAAAAAAGGAAATGATGCTTTCAGTACCTAAACTGAAGTGGTTTAGAGGATTGGGGTCAAAAAACTGGCTTCAAAATTTAACGGCTCTGTTCAATTAAAACTATCACAACATCCATCATCAGCTATACCCCAATACAAAATAAGAAGTTTTTTTTAAAAAATGACACTAAAGTTTACAAAAGGGAGCTGGAGACAAACTGCACTGGACAATGTTTTCAACAGCAGAAAACTGACTGCAAAAGCAAAGAAAGAAAACCCTCTTTCCCAGATTATAATCAAATAAAACGCTGCCACACAAAGGTCCCATGAAAAACACAGAAAACACTACCTAGGGTAAAATTACGGCGATGACAAAAAGCATGCATTAAAGGACAATGTAGTGAAGGCGTTTCTATGACACAGAAATGCTATGGCATAAACGCATGGTAGCTTTTTAACAGCCAAGGGATCAACTCGGGGATTCAAACACATATTCTCGTCCTTAAATATTTCAAATATTATATATCTCTTCCAAGTATGCAAGGTGTATGACACAGCTTTAAACAAAAGTATTTCATCTGGCAAACATTCAAACTGCCATCCAATGATCTATAGTAAGTAAAGGTGTGCTTTCACTTATTACATGGGCAATATAGGCTTCGAACACCAGAAAGTCAGCAAATCTGATGCAAGCATGCCTAGGAGACCCTGGGTTTGGTTCCAGACCACCACAATAAAGTTAATATCACAAATAAAGCAGGTCATACAAATGTTTTTAGTCTCCCAAGGCACATAGTTATTTTCATACTATACTGTGGTCTATTAAGTGTGCAATAGCATTGTCTTAAAAAAAACTGTACATGTTTTAGTTAAAAAACACTTTTTATTGTTAAAAAAAAAAAACCTAACTGTTATCTGACAAATCAGTCTGTGAAACACAGCACAGAGAAGTGCCAATAAAACACGGTATGCCTGTACTGTGAAATTTAAAGGCTGGGTTTCACCTCGCTTCTTTAGAAGGCATGTACCGAGAGGAAGGCTTGACTGCCTGGAGTAGAAACAAATCCTTCAGCATTCTGACATCTTCTCAAACTGTCATACCCAAAATTTGTTGAAATCTCAGTATGTTGGTGTTCTTGTGCTTCTGTTAAGTCCTTTTTTTTTTTGACAGTATATTTCTATTTAGCTTTCTACTGAGGTAGAACTGATTATAATTATTCAGTATTAAATAAATTTCAGTGATTAATAATTCCTAAATGTTATATACCCCATTGTTATTATAAAATGTTGGCTATCTTCCCTGTGCTATACACTATATCCTTGTAGCTTATTCATTTCACACACAGTAGTCTGTTCCTCTTAATCCCTTATCCCTATCTGGTCCCTCTCCTCCTCCCTGTCCTCCACTGACAACTGTCCTCTCTATTTGAGTCTGTCTGTTATATCCACTCGTCTGTTTCACGTTTTAGATTACACATGTGATATCACACTGTTTCTCTTTCTCTGATTTATCTCACTTAGCATAATGCCCCCAAGTCCTTCCACGTTGCTGTAAATGGCAAAATTCCATCCCTTTTAATGTCTGAGTAGTAGTCCACTGTGTGCACAAACACACGCGCGCGCGCACTACATCTTCTTTATCCATTCATCTATTTCCAAGTCTGGGCTATTGTGAATGGTGCTGCTATGAAGACTGGGATGCACGTACCTTTCGGAGGCAGTGTTTATATTTTCTTCAAATATATACTCAGGAGTGGGATTTCTGGGATCATATGGCAGAAGAATTTTTAGTTTTTTCAGCAAACTCCATTCTGTATAGTCTTTTTTCAAGTAAGCATAAAATGGCACTCATTTTGGTCTGACAACAAGGCATAGTTATAAAAAGTTCAATAGTTTAACTCTTTGGTTTAGAGTAATACTAACCCATTTTAAACGAGTCACACTAAAGACATTCCTGAAAACATATACTGAGGCACTCCTTTTATCAACTCCTAACCGGAAAACGGGGAAAAGAAACACACATCCCTTGTGAATTTGTTACTATGGTGTTTTCTGGTTCTGTCCTTCCTGGACACCAAGCAGATCTAAAATTACCTCCTCATCAGTTAATTGTTTCAATTTATTCAGGTTAAGAAACAAGTTCTTCAAGACCACGTTTAAAGCAACACACATTACCAAAAAACATACCAAGGCAATATGTACTACTACACACACAAGCAAGAGGCAGGACATTTAATTCTTTATCCACGTAGAGCCACTTATTTCTCAGTAACTGTGTACCCATTACAATGATATTATGTGAAAGCTCAAATCTGGCTTATGTATATGGAACTTATGACCTGGGAAAAACAGCCTTCTAAAAAAGGAAACACAATTGGAGAGTATAATAATATGACCACTTCAATATAAAACTAGAAAACATGAAACTTCCCTGATGGCTCAGTGGTTAAGAGCCCACCTGCCAATGCAGGGAACACAGGCTCAATCCCTCATCTGGGGAGATTCACACGCTGTGAAGCAGCTAAGCCTGTGAGCCACAATTCCTGCAGCCCATGCACTCTGCAGCCCGAGCTCCACAAGAGAACCCACTGCAATGCGGAGCCCAGTCACCACAATTAAGAGAGCTGCCCCCACTCACCACAAGCAGAGAAAACTTGTGCAAAGCAACCAAGACCCAGCGCAGCCATAAATGATTTAATACATCATTTTTAACATCAAAAACAAATTAGAAAATACGACATTCTTCATGCCTAGAGAACTGAGCCTGGGAAGCAAAATACTTTTGATAATTACAGAAATAAAAAGTTTTTTTTTTAAACTGGTATTAAAGCTCTAATATTAATATATAATAGTATATCACATGTTAACATACATGAGCAATTCTCGAAAGTCAGATTAAGATGATACAACAAGAGCAAGAATTGTAATTAAGATGTCCATTAGCCTACAAGTACAACTGAATTAGTTACTCAAGCATGAATTATCTCTATACACCCAATATCAGATCAATCTCAGGGAGACAATAACACTTAAGATTTTAATAGTCACCAGTTTATTTCAAAATAGAAAAATCAATCAGGCACATCTGGATGATGACCTTCTCGGAGTTAGCATATCCCATAAAGATCATCCAACTGTTGACAAAGTTGTGTGTGCTGTGCTGAGTGGCTCAGTTGTGTCCAACTCTGCGACCCCATGGACTGTAGCCCACAAGGCTCCTCTGTCCATGGGGATTCCCGAGGTGAGAATACTGGAGTGGGTTGCCATGCCCTCCCCCAGGGGATATTCCCAACCCAGGGACTGAACCCAGGTCAAGTGCACTGCAGGCTTTCTCTACCATCTGAGCCACCAGACAAAACTACTGTGAAACAAAAACAAATAGGGAAGGTCTAAAAAGAGTTACTGTTGAAATAGTGACCTCACTATGTCAGTGACAAATGGCCCTTATAAAGAAAGTCTTATGGTTACATATTCCGTATAATAAGAATAGCTAACTTTATGAGGCACCTACTAAGCCTGGTCCTGTTGTATGCACATTAATTCACTCACAACAAATCTAAGAGAAAAGTTCTATTAATTTGCTCTATTCAGGATGAGACAACTGAAGAATAGAAAAGAAAAGAAAAAAAAAAACTTTTTCAAGCTTGGTAAGTATTCTGACTTCAGAGTTCACACTCTTAACCATAATACTACACTGTATTTATGTATTAAGTCTTAAGCTGAAGAGATTTAAACAAACACTTGTCAAGATAAGGGAAACAAAAGCATCAGATACCATTAAGAGTTGGCTCTATCTTAACTGATGAAGCAGTCGTTAAGTTTGCCCTTGGAACTCTCACCTCTGTATTCTCATCTACTTTGTCCCACTTAGTGGCACTCCCCATCCTTGACAGGCATCAAGTATCTTTAGCGTCACTTAAAATAGCAAGACTGGATCTCACTCACAAATAAGGCACCTGAATAGACAAATGATCAAATACAGTTTAGAGACTTCTGGAACTATGCTTATTTTATCACAAGAATAGGTTCCTTAAGCTCGAAGAAAAATGTTCCAGGAAATAGAACAAATGTTATGGAAGAAAACAAGAGTCTTCCTGATCTGTATAGACTGATGGGATATGGTAATGCACCATAGTACAACATTACAGATTTTAGGTGGATATCTAAAACCAGATATAATTAGAAAAGTCATACAAATACCATGTCTCAGCTCTAAACCCTCCAAAGGCTTCCCATATCAAAATAAAATTCTTACCATTTCCTACAAGGATATACACAAACTTCCCCCCCACTTCATCTCCAAATACACTGGCCTCCTTTACTTACTTCAAATATGTTCATGGACAAGCTCAGAGTTTCCTCTGCAAAACATTCTACTGGAAAATAGGCAGATATTCCCACAACCAAAAGCTCAACTTCTTTTTGTCTCTCTGTTCAAATTTCCCCTTAAAAAAGACTTTCTCAGCCAACCCTATGTAAAGTAACAACTCTCTCCAACTTCATATTTTTCACACAGCACTTACTACCATATGACTTCACTTATTTTGTACTGTCTTTCTATTCCTACTACAATATAGGTTTTATGAGAAAGGGGCTTGTTTTTATTCACTGTTCTTAAAACAGTTCTTAAAACACTGTTCCTCAGTTCTTAAAACAATGCATGCATAGCTGGTATGCCATAAATGTATGTTCACTAAACAAATGAATTAATTCCTTAACTCCATCTATGCATAAGGACACCTGGGATTCCTAGGAACAATATGTTAACAGCATCTTCTGGGGACTCAGATTCAAACAGTAACTATCTCATAAACCACTTGCCATAGGCTAAGCAGATTACACTAAACTATCAAGCACTAATATTCATAAAATTACCCAACTCCTTCAGGAGAGAGTGTGAGAAAAGTACAAACAACAAACTAAACAAAGAAACAGTACAGGTTAAAAGAAAAAAAATCAAGTGTCTGTATTAAAAATACAACATCTTCAATCAAAAACAAAGGCAGAAGATCTAAACAAACATTTCTCCAAAGAAGACACACAGACAGCCAATAGGCACAAGATGCTCAGTATCACTAATTATGAGGGAAATGCAAATCAAAATTACAATGAGGTATCACCTTATACCAGTGAGAATGGAGATCAAAGAGTCGACAAATAATAAATGCCGGAGAGGGTGTTGGTGGGAATGTAAACTGGTACAGTCACTATAGAGAACAGTATGAAGGTTCCTTAAAAGATTAAAAATGGAGTTACCATATGATCCTGTAACTGCACTCCTGAGCATACAGCCAAAGAAAACTATAATTTGAAAAGATAACATGCACCCGGATGTTTACTGCAGCACTATTTACAAAAGCCAAGACACAGAAGCAACCTAGATGTCCAATGACAGATGAATGGATAGAGAAGATTGATACACATAAATATACACACACACAATGGAATATTATTTAGAATCAAAAAAAGAATGAAATAATGCCATCTGTAGCAACATGGATGGGCCAAGAGATTATCATACTAACTGAAGTAAGTCAGGGAGAGAGAAATATCATATGATATCCTTTAAATGTGGAATCTCAAAAAAAGATACAAATGAAATTATCTGTAAAACAGAAGAGAGACTCACAGACATAGAAAACAAACTTACAGCTGCCAATGGGGAAAGGGAGGGGAATAATCAGGAGACTGGGCTTAACAGATACATGGAAGTGTTACTGGCTCCGTCAAGTTAGACTCTCTGCGATCCCATGGACGTACATCTGCCACGCGGCTCTGTCCATGGAACTCTCCAGGCAAGAACGCTGGGCTGGGGAGCCACTTCCCACTCCAGGGGAAGCCTTTGACTGTATGGATCAAAACAAACTGTGGAAAATTCTTAGAGAGATGGGAATACCAGAGCACTTTACCTTCCTCCTGAGAAACCTGTATGCAGGTCAAGAAGCAACAGTTAGAACCAGACATGGAGCAATGGACTGGTTCAAAATTGGGAAAGGAGTCATGTCAAGGCTGCATGTTATCACCCTGCTTATTTAACTTATATGCAGAGTACATCACGTGAAATTCTCAGCTGGATGAAGCTCAGCTGGAATCAAGATTGCCAGGAGAAATATCAATAACCTCAGATATGCAGATGACACCACCCTTATGGCAGAAAGCGAAGAGGAACTAAAAAGCCTCTTGATAAAGGTGAAAAAGGAGAGTGAAAAAGCTGGCTTAAAACTCAACATTCAAAAAACAAATGGCATCTGGTCCCACCACTTCATGGCAAATAGATGGGGAAACACTGGAAACAGTGAGAGACTTTATTTTCTTGGGCTCCAAACTTACTGCAGATAGTTACTGCAGCCATGAAATTAAAAGATGCTTCCTCCTTGGAAGAAAAGCTATGACCAACGTAGACAGCATACTAAAAAGTAGAGACATTACTTTGCCAACAAAGGTCCGTCTCGTCAAGGGTATGGTTTTTCCAGTAGTCATGTATGGATGTGAGAGCTGGACCATAAAGAAGGCTGACTGCCAAAGAACTGATGCTCCTGAACTGTGTGGTGTTGGAGAAGACTCTTGAGAGTCCCTTGGACTGCAAGCAGATCAAACCAGTCAATCCTAAAGAAAATCAATCGTGAATATTCATCGCAGGGACTTATGCTGAAGCTGAAGCTCCAACACTCTAGCCACCTGATGCAAAGAGCCGACGCACTGGAAAAGACCCTGATGCTGGGAAAGACTGAGGGCAGGAGGAGAAGGGGAAGACAGAAGACGAGATGGTAGGATGGCATCAGCGACTCAATGGACATGAGTTTGAGCAAGCTCCAGGAGATGGTGAAGGACAAGGAAGCCTGGTGTGCTGCAATCCATGGGGTTGCAAAGAGTCGGACACGACTCAAAAACTGAACAACTCCAAGGGATCTTTCCGACACAGGGATTGAACCCAGGTCTCCTGCACTGTAGGCAGTTTCTTTACCATCTGAGCCACCAGGGAAGCCGTAAAATAGTTCCTTGTTCTATACAGTGTATACACACAGTACTATATATATATATAATAGAGAGCCAATAAGGACCTACTATATAGCACAAGGAATTATGATATTTTGTAATAATCTACATGGGAAAAGAATCTGAAAACATATACATGTATATATATATAATTGTGCTGAAACTAACACATATATAAACTAATATACCTGAAACTAACAGGATATTGTAAATCAAACTATACTCAATAAATACATATAATGTTTACACATTACATAATTTACTTCACCAGCTCTGCCAGTAAAGGTTAAAAAAAAAAGTCTTCCCATATTTAAAAGGCATCAATGAAAAGAATTTAAATTTGAACACTGTCAATCATGTAACTTAGCTTTGCTCACGATGAAGCTCAGATTCAAATCTGTAACTCACAACCAACAACGATGGCATCATTTGTATACAAAACCCATGCTCTACTTGTCTGTTGGTACTCTTCTAATCCCTATCCGTACTTCCCGTTTTGGTTTCTTTACCTGGTCTTATTTTTTAAATCCCTATCAGTATTTCCCCTCCGTTTTGGTTTCTTTACCTGGTTTTATTTTTTAGTGAAGTGACACTGCTTTACAACATCACATACGTTTCATCTGCACTATACTGTACTTCCTCTCCTGTATGCTCTATAGCAGGCTCACCACCACACGTAGTTCCCACCTATCACCACCACACAGCTGATCCCCTTGGCCCATTCTGCCCTTACCCTCTGGTAGCCACTACTGTGCTCTCTGTACCCATATTTGGGTTTGTTTGGTTGTTCTTTTTTAATTCATTTTCATATTCCACTAATGAATGAAATCACGCAGCATTCATCTTTTCTGACTTACTTCACGTAGCATAATGCCCTCAAGGGTCATCAATGTTGTCACAAATGTTAAGATCTCATCTTTTGTGGCTGAGTGGTATTACGAGGTGTGTGTGTGTGTGTGTGGACACTGTGTGTGTGCATGTGTGGATAAGTCTATATGTCACGTCCTCCGTCTGTTCATCCATCCATTGGTGGCACGCAGGTTGCCTCCGTACTTCCACTATTGTAAACAAGTGTTGCAGTGAACACAGGGGTGCGTGTCATCTTTTCAAATGGTTTTTGGATTCTTTGGATAAATACCCAGAAGCAGAACAGCTGGGTCATATGGTATTTCTATGCGTAACCTTTTTGAGCAATCTCCATTCTCTCTTCCATAGTGGCGGCACCAGTTCACAGTTCCACCAACAGTATATGAGAGTTTCCTTTTCTCTACATCCTCACCAACACTTACCATTGCTTTTTTTTTTTCTTATAATAACCATTATGGCAGGGGTGGTTCTGATTTGCAGTTCCCTAATAATTAGCAACATTGAACATCTTTTCCTGTGCCTTTTGGCCATTTATATGTCTTCTTTGGAAAAATATTTATTCAGCTCCTCCACTCATTTTTTAATTGTGTTTTGTTGTTATTGAGTTGGATGAGTTCTTCACATACTTTAGATATTAACCTCTTATCAGATATAACATTTGCAAATACCTTCTTCCATTTGGTAGGCTGTCTTTTTATTGATAACTTCCTTTGCTGTGCAGAATTTTAGTCTGATGTAATGCCATTTGTTCATTTTTGCTTGTTTCCCTTGCTTGAGGAGACATATCTAACAAGCTATTGCTTAGAGGCCATCCTTACCTAATTTTACCATCTATTATTATTTCAAGTATTTTTGTCAACCACTGTGAATCCTTTGAATAAAGTTTAGTACAGATTAGAAAACTTTTGAGAGTCCCCTTGGACTGCAAGGAGATCCAACCAGTCCATTCTAAAGGAGATTGGTCCTGGGTGTTCTTTGGAAGGAATGATGCTAAAGCTGAAACTCCACTACTTTGACCACCTCACACAAAGATCTGACTCATTGGAAAAGACTCTGATGCTGGGAGGGATTGGGGGCAGGAGGAGAAGGGGACGACAGAGGATGAGATAGCTGGATGGCATCACTGACTCGATGGACGTGAGTCTGAGTGAACTCCAGGAATTGGTGATGGACAGGGAGGCCTGGTGTGCTGCAATTCATGGGGTCACAGAGTCGGACACGACTGAGCGACTGAACTAAACTGAACTGAACGCTAACAATTACTTTTAAATTTCTGTTTCAGCTTAAGATACAGAAAACTAAAAAAAAAAAACAAAACATGGCACTGACTCTAAAAGAAGAAAAGGCCACATAACCTGAAACACCCCAGGTTTCTTGAGCCCATCAGAGGTTGTGAAAGTTGCAAGGCAATCAAACAAGAAACTTCAGTAAAGAACATACATGGCTGATGAGGAGAGAAAAGGGTAACCATAACACAATGAATAAAAAGAAAAGATGCTAAATGTATGATAAATTCCCGAAAGGTTATAGGCTAGCACGCCAGCTTCCCAGCTGGGTGCCCTATCCATAACAGGAACCTGAGCTCACTTGCCAGCTCCTCTCCACTGGCCTCCACAGGGTGCTCATGAGAAAGAGTGCTCTCATGGCAAAAGACCAGAGAGTCCCGCTCAATGGCACAGGAATTTAGAAGGTGAGGCCAGTCACTGCTGGGAACAGACACAAAGTCACACCTGATTCCCAATATCCTTTCCTCCTGTGAAGCAAAGGTGTCAGGCCACTGGAGTAGGGCAACAGGCCCTCTGTCATAGGACAAGGCAAACACCTGTTGCTGCTGAGATGAAGTAACCGGTGTGTAACCATCTTGTGCCTAGGATTCCACATTAATATACCACACAGGAATTTGTTAATGCTGGGTGAGGAGCAGGAAACCCCACTCAAGAACAGTACAAATACAAGGCAAACGATGGCTGCCACAAGGAGGAGAGGGAACAATGACAAGAATCTGCCTTCCAGTACAGGAGACACAGTTTCAATCTCTGGTCAAGGATCTAAGATTCCACATGCTGTGAATCAACTAAGCCAAGTAAATAAAGCAAAATAAATTGAAAAAAAAAAAAAAAGCTCAACTCATGACTAGTTGAGTTACCCCCACACACTGACAGCCCAACAGAGGTGGGGTGTGCTCACTTCCAAGCAGTACTATTTACCTGGTGTCTAATGTTGTTCTACATACACCATGCCCAACACCTAGACAAAACTTATGAGACACACAAAAAAAGAAAACAGCCTATGGTCAAGAGAAAAAGCAACTGATAGAAGTAGACTCGAGGATAATTCAGATGTTATAACTATCAGAGAGGGAATTTTTTTCTTTATTATGAATAATATGTTCAAGGCCTCAGTGAAAAAAGTGGACAACGTACACAAACAGATAATTTCAGCAGATACCCTACCACAGACCTACCGTTCAGAGTAATAAAAATCAAAAAGGAACAACTTAAAGGTCACACAGTCCACTCATCAGCACCTTCTCCAACAACCAAAAAAGAGGCTAATAACAGACTAGGCTTCCAAGCAGCTATTTAAACCCAAGGGCTACAGACACTAAGGTTTGAAAACCATCTGATACACTGACAATAGAGCAGCCAGGATGGTTTAAGGCACTTTATATACTCTAGTCCTCCCCATTAACCAAAAACGTTAAGTACGGCTTGCTACTGCCAATTGTAATTATGGATAAGCAAATATAGATACCAGAATTTAGATCCTTAAACATCACTGTCATTACACGCATTATCTCTAGTCCTTACACTGTAGCCCTAGATTTCCACTGTATATTTTAATGTCACTTGCTTCTTTGATGTTTATGGCCTATTAACAGTGAATAGACCATATTTAATAATAACCCAATAGCTCAGTTGGTAAAGAATCCACCTGCAATGAAAGAGACCCCAGTTCGATTCCTGGGTCAGGAAGATCCCCTGGAGAAGAGAAAGGCTACCCACTCCAGTATTCTGGCCTGGAGAATTCCATGGACTGTACAGTCAATGGGGTTGCAAAGAAGTGGACATGACTGAGCAACTTTAACTTTCTCATATTATTACTTCACTGTGCAGAATAATTTGAAATGGTCATGTCCCTTCCCTTAGGAGACAAAAACCTGTTAGTTTTCTTGTTGTTGGCTTTTTGACCATGCCCCGTGGCACACAAGATCTTAGTTCTTCAACCAGAGATGGAACCCGCGCCCCCTGCAGTGGGCACACAGACTCCTAACCACTGGACTGCCAAAGAGGTCACCGAAAATCTTAAGAGTCAGAATATTGGCTAGTAATAATTAGATTAGCTTGTTCAAACAAAACCTTGCAACTTTTCAGTCAAAATGACTCAATAACTCTATTCAGAAATACAAAGTTGGAAACAAGTTCAGAAATTCCTCACAGGCTGAAAAAATACACACAAATGAATTTAGATTTAATAATTCTGATTTCTTCCACAACTGAATTACAACTGAAAAGGTTTAGAAAACTCAACGTAAGTATGTAGTAAAAATATAAAGAAATACACTGCACTAACAAACCTCAAATTCAGGATGTGCTAAGTCACTTCAGTCGTGTCTAACTCTTTGCAACCCTATGGACTGTAGCCCGCCAGGCTCCTCTGTCCATGGGATTCTCCAGGTAAGGATACCAGAGTGGGTTTCCATTCCCTCCTCCAGGGAAATTCAGGATAAGTCACCCATAATGAAAGAATCAAGTGGTCAAGGAGGTACATGCCGAAGTCTTCAATTACTATGACAATGTTTTGATTGTGATACTGGTTGATGGATGCATGGGTTTGCTATACTACAACATATTTCCGTATAGTAGCTGTAGCATTTCAAAATGCATCTTCTCAGTTTTCAACCTGGATACCTCACTCTGCATCTCACTGATCACACAAACGTAAATAATCATTATCATACTGTTACTATAGTTTCTAGAGAATTGCTGCTGCTGCTAAGTCGCTTCAGCCGTGTCGGACTCTGTGCAACCCCATAGACGGCAGGCCATCAGGCTCCCCCATCCCTAGGATTCTCCAGGCAAGAACACTGGAGTGGGTTGCCATTTCCCTCTCCAATGCATCCAAACACACACACAAACATACACACTAACTCCAACCATGACAAGTAAATGCCTTTTGTGACCCTCAAAAAAAAACCATTTTCATCATTTATACAGTGAAGTCAATCCCACCGACTTATCCACAACAGTATTATGAAAAAGAAGTAGAACCAAAAATGAACAGTCTACATGTTAATCAAATGTTACTATTAGTGGGCAACTGCTAAAGGACCAAAATGCAAAAAAATATAACACTGTATGTCAGTATTTACAAGCTGTAGGTCTTCACATGTGTACTTATTCCTGACAGTGTATATATTTTTTCCACTCCTAATCTGTGGAATAACTTTGAGAATGGATACATGTATAACTAACATGAGAAACAAAACAAATCTAACTCCCAGAAATGCAATAAATAATGCCAAAAATCTTCACAGGCAAGGTTTAAAACTCCCTATTCTGAGTATAGACTTCTAGTGAATATTATTTATTAGTATATACTTAGTGCCTGGACTTCCCAGGTGGCTCAGTGGCAAAGAATCTACCTGCCAATATAGGAGATGTGGGTTTGATCCCTGGGTCAAAGATTTCCTGGAGAAGGGAATGGCATCCCACTCTAGTATTCTTGCCTGGAAAAATCCCACGGACAGAAGAGCCTGGAGGGCTAGAGTCCAGGGGGTCATAAAGAGTCAGACAAGACTGAGGGACTGAGTATGCAGTTTGCTATGCTTAGCATAGGGAGACCCCAGAAAAATAGAAAGGGAAAACCTAACTCCTGCATAAAGCAGCTAGTTTAGCAAACCTAACTCCTGCATAAAGCAGCTAGTTTAGCAAAGAAAGTAAATAGTAAATTTATCTATAGCTGTTGTAAAGCAACTGACCCAGCTGGAAAAAGGTGTAACATATTAACCCTATTGACATGTACTTCCTGCCACATAGCTCCTCCTTTTTATCCTTTCCTTTGCCTCCAGCTCTGCTAGTCCAGGTCTCCTCTGAAAGCTCACACGAAAGCAGTTTACTCTTTCTATATATAACAGAAATCCATCTTTCACTAGGTAACTTCTAAGCCACACGAGGCTACCCCAAGGTGAGATGTGCTGTAAGAGTAAAACATACACTGGAGTTTTAGCACAAAGACTGAGTACAAAGAAAGAACGTAAAATGCAGTATCTCACTAAAAATTTTATAATGATCACATCTTGAAATGATAGAATTTGGGATATAATGAATTAAGTATATTACTAAAATTAATTTTACCTATTTTTCACTTTTGAACATGTCTACTAGAAAACCTAAAATTGCATACCTGGTTTATGTATTTCCACCGAACAAATAACCCACATAAAAAGTAAAACATGAATGTATTTTAAAACTATCAATAACTATTACCTGAGTCTGAATCTTAGATTGAAATTTCAAAAATACTAGCTAAAATAACCTATGCTGCTGCTGCTAAGTCACTTCAGTCGTGTCCAACTCTGTGCGACCCCATGGACTGCAGCCCACCAGGCTCCTCCTTCCATGGGATTTTCCAGGCAAGAGTACTGGAGTGGGGTACCATTGCCTTCTCCGAAATCATTCCTAAATTCAATCTTTTAAAAAATCAACATGAAGAAACAAAGGATCTATGTTGTCAGAATTCTTAAGTACTTAGGTCATGTGTTTATGGTCTGACAATGACACTCATTAACCCAACAAATTGAAACCACAAACTCTATTTTTCTAGATTAATAAGCAATAAAAATGTTCCTCCTCCTCAAACTGAGTTACACGAGAAATCAAAACCAAACCCAAGCTCTTTTTACAAGAATTACAGAGAAACAAACTTCAAAACGTCCTAAAAACAAGGCATTTACTGATGAGTACAATTCATTTAAATTACCTGAAAGTGCATTCTTTATAGAATCTGTCCCCTGGGGCTAAAACTCAAAGCTCTTGCTCTTCAGTATCTAGAGGGGCCGTGAAAATTCATTCTTTAGGCACTTGTCTCACACTTTTCTGAGTTCCTCCAGAGTCACCCGAAGGACTAGAGTAAGAGCAAAGAGAATTCTAAAGGCCCTCCTCCCCCAAGTCATGGCAGAGAAGGTTCTAAATAAATCAAACCAGAGAGACTGTAAGTGGACCCAGAGATTATAACGACATCCTGGGGTCCAAGGACTTGACAGGTATTCCTTTATCTCTAGAACTCAGATAAAGATCACTCCTAAAGAAGATAAAGAACTATTACTCTTCCACTGAATATTCATACGTAGAAGTCCCAAAGCCCAGGAAATTTGACCCAAAGATCTCCATAATATGTATATCCAGGAATTATAGAACCAAGACAGCCGACTTGCCAGCAATATTACAACAACAAACAAAACGTTATTTGAGAGCAAGACTTGGCCTTAGAAAAACTACATAAACCGCACCCACTTAAAAGTAACCACTTTAGGCAAACAGCCTTAAAGATTTACAGTTCTGTTTACAGATTTTCACAACAGGAACAGTTCATCTCATCATAAACAATGAAGACCTATCAATTCTATACAGGTTCCAGAGTTAAAGCACAAAAATACTAGAGCTGACCCTGTACACTCAAAAATAATAATAACCAAGTGGTTCCACATCCCTTGATGATCTTGAAACACAAGGACTGACATGAGCTCAACACAAGGGGATAGCTGATACAATTTCTGGGGGGAGAGGGTGCTGTGCTGGGCTTTTCTCCGGTTGCAGTGAGCAGGGGCTCCTCTACTCCTGGTGCACAGCCTTCTCACTGCAGGGGCATCCCTTGCTGTGAAGCATGAGCTCTAGGGCGTGCGGGCTGAGTACAGGCTCAACAGTTGTGGCGCACAGGCTCAGTTGTTCCGCAGCATGTGGGATCTTTCCAGATCAGGGATCGAATCCATGTCCCATGCACTGGCAAGTGGATGCTTTACCACTGAGCCGCCAGGGAAGACCCAATACAACTTTTGACATAAGAGTGTCACCCTCAGCCTGTACTAGCTAAGAACCACTATCTACACTCCCTGTGCTGTTTTTCCTTTTTTTTATAAATGTAGCAACTATGAGACGTATTATACTTATGTCTTTAATCATCTCTCTCTCACCATATTGCAGGACCCTCATACCTCTGGCACCTAACACAATGCTAGGCATATCTTCTGAGTACTCAAAAAAATCTGCTGGTTGAATGGACAATACGGTGCTGCTGCTGCTGCTGCTGCTAAGTCGCTTCAGTTGTGTCCGACTCTATGTGACCCCACAGACGACAGCCCACCAGGCTCCCCCGTCCCTGGGATTCTCCAGGCAAGAACACAGGAGTGGGTTGCCATTTCCTTCTCCAATGCATGAAAGTGAAAGGTGAAAGTGAAGTCGCTCAGTCATGTCCGACTCTTAGCGACCCCATGGACTGCAGCCTACCAGGCTCCTCCACCCATGGGATTTTCCAGGCAAGAGTACTGGAGTGGGGTGCCATTGCCTTCTCCGCAATATGGTGCTACGCTGACCAATCTGGCAGCCACTCGCCACATGTAGCTATTCGGTTAGTGGCTGCCATACCTGACAATGTGGGCTTCCCAGGTGGAGCAGTGGTAAAGAATCCATCTGCCGATGCAGAAGATGCAAGAGATGCAAGTTCGATCCCTGGGTTGAGAAGAGCCCTTAGGGGAGGAAATGGCAATGCACTCCAGTACTCTTCCGTGGAAAATTCCATGGACAGAGGAGCACACACGCATACTGGACAGTGTAGACGCAGAATGTTTTCAACATTACAGAAAGTTCTATTAGACATTGCCTGGAATGTCTCTTGATTCTGGAAGCACCTGAATAATCTACTAATTCATACTTTTTCCTAACAGGATTATTCTGAAAGAGAAAAGGTATAAAGAAAAAAGTTTAAAATGTGCATCAAATTCCAATAATAAGCAATACAATCAAAGGAAAGGAGGTCTTCTGCAAGACTGTCTCCAGTATCAAGTATATTTCAGACTTCTCTGGTAACACTTTATTGCTAAAGTTTATTTGATTTTCAACTAATCCTCTCCCCCCACATATCTCCCTATTTTCCCTAAAAGAAAGCCCTTAGTAACAAAAAAGGGCTGCTGCCCATGCTCGAGGAAGGTGGGGGAAAAAAAAAGGATACATGTGACTATCTCTACCCTAATCAGGTTAATAAAATAAAAAGGCCAAAAAGGATTCTGGAACTAATTTAGTCTAGTTAGTTAGTTTTACAGAGGAAAAGACTGAGTGCAGAGAATTAAACTAGACCACAGAGCAGAACAGATGCAAGAAGAAAACCAAGCAGGCGAGGGCAAAGAAAAAGCAGAGTGCACACAAGGCCAGAACACTTTCATTTTCTTCACAGAATTATGGCATATTATCTAAAAGGTCAAAATAGTCTACACCTAAAAGGGAATCATAAGTATTATACTAGTAAAAAGGTCAAGAAAATCTAAGTTAAACATCAAAGCTGTCTTGTGTATGAGACCCTAGGTTTCTCCTTACAAACCCTAATATATTATTTAAGTGATTTCATTGGCAGCTGCTTACTTCTTTCCATAAGATAATCACATGTATTATTCTCATAGTCAGAATATTTATTCCTACTAGTCAGAATAGACTTCAATTAAGTCACAAATAAAGGCAGCTAAAATTGAAAGCAGAATATTTACCAGTTATCTTCAATGGACACGTAATTCCAATGACAAGTTTAGAACATAAACACTGAAAGTGAAACTAAGGGGAGAGAAGTCATTTACTTCTCAAAAATGAAGTCACTTCTGTCACTCCGAAAATGCTACCTGAAAGAAAACTGAAGCAACAGTGTTTCCATGAAGTGATTTCCATTTTCATAAACTATAAATACTATAGATACAGAAGGAAGAAAGGCATTTTAAGTTCTTACTACTTTATTATCAGTCAGTTCAGTTGCTCACTAGTATCCGATTCTTTGTGACCCCATGAATCGCAGCACGCCAGGCCTCCCTGTCCATCACCAACTCCCGGAGTTTACCCAAACTCATGTCCATTGAGTCGGTGATGCCATCCAGCCATCTCATCCTCTCTCGTCCCCTTCTCCTCCTGCCCCCAATCCCTCCCAGCATCAGAGTCTTTTCCAATGAGTCAACTCTTCCCATGAGGTGGCCAAAGGACTGGAGTTTCAGCTTTAGCATCAGTCCTTCCAGTGAACACCCAGGATTGGTCTCCTTTAGAATGAACTGGTTGGATCTCCTTGCAGTCCAAGGGACTCTCAAGAGTCTTCTCCAACACTACAGTTCAAAAGCATCAATTCTTCAGCCAAATTTGCCTGTTACCCCAGGTGTTTCTTGACTTTCTACTTTTGCATTCCAGTCCCCTATAATGAAAAGGACATCTAATACATCTAATTTCTTATACCTAAAGTTACAAGAAAGCTTTGATTATGCTCCATTATGAAAACAGAAAATACCAAATTACAGCTAAATATTCTTTCAATGAAATATGACAGATAATATGAGATCTCTTAGGTTAACACAAAAAGGAAAAGGAAATTTACAGTCACCATCATAAAAAATTTTTTCGTATATATATATATTCTGTTCTGTTTACTTCTATAATTCATTTCAATATTCATATCTACTCAGACATGATAGAAAATTATACTTCAAAAATATTAACTTTATAAAAACTGAAAAATACCAGAGTAAAAGAGCAATTTTATAATAATGAACTTGGGGGTAGAGGGAAAAAAATAGCTGAAAATTTCCAATGAAGATTCATCCTACATCCATTTCCAATGTTCTTCTAGTTCATTACTGAGGATTTCAACATTCTTTGACATACATAACAAAGATTTTACTGGAGAATTACTGAGTACCTTAAAGTTGAATATAATACACTATTAAAATATAATTGTGTTATTTGGGTTATGACTCAATTACATTCTTTAAAATTCTTTTATATGTGGGTGTGTGGCACTTGCATAAGAAGCATTCAGACCAAACTGCACCTTAAGAAACCTACTTTTTACTATCTTCCTTTTCAACCGCTAGCTAATATCTAACAGATTCCTTTTGCGTTTTAATGAACTCCTGTTTAACTGTCTCATGTGAGTAACTGTGTGCTCAAAAAAATTAGAGCTAATTTAGAAAGAGGCTGTTTTGTCTTAACAAGTATAGCTGTTACCCCCTCCTCCTTAAATCTCCATGGTGTATATATAATGGAGTAATAAGCTTCCCTGGTAGCTCAGACGGTAAAGCTTCTGCCTTGCAATGTGGGAGACAGGGTTTGATCCCTGGGTTGAGAACATTGCCTGGAGAAGGAAATGGCAACCCACTCTAGTACACTTCCCTGGAAAATCCCATGGATGGAGGAGCCTGGTAAACTACAGTCCATGGGGTCTCAAAGAGTCTGAGACAAGTGAGCGACTTCACTTTCACTTTTCTTTAATAACTCTGCAGATAGAAAGTACTGAAAGAACTGAATTATAAAACATAAATGGTCATTGACTGGACCCTCCACTATGAGCCCATCACTCTGCTGCACAGAGCTTCATAAAAACCCCCTTTGCCAGAGGCCCCTACAATGCCCCCCAATTTTTTTTCCTCCTCTCTTTCCTCAGTAAAAGCAAAAGTGGTAAATGAGTCTTCTGGCAAGTGCCCTTTAAGAGAAGAAGGATCTCTTTGTTCTCTCCTCCCTGCTAACTGGGATGCAAGCTTACAGGCCGGAGCTGGAGCAGCCTTCTTGGACCACAGGAGTCACCTGACCAACAAAGGGCATGCTTTGATGGAAGTCTGGACTCCTGACACCTCGGAGTGCCACAACAGCTCAGGGTCAGGTACCATGCTATCAGTGGAACAACGCAGGTTAAAATCAAGGGTTCTCTTCATTGTACACTAAAGAGTATGTCAACACATTCACTTCTGAGCATACATGGCTGTTTAAAAATCTTAGGCAGGTTTATGGTAATCCTAATAATCCTCAATAACAGAGGCAGGACTACGCCTTGCACACAATAAACTTTGCTGGATTAACAAAAGTTCACTTCTGGGAGCTCCCTGGTGGCCGAGTGGTTAGGATTTTGGGCTTTCACTGCCATGGCCCAGGTTCACTCCCTGGTTGGGGAACTGAGATCTTGGCAAGCCACGTGGGGCTTCATAACAGAAAGAAAACAGATAAAGACTGTCAGTGCCCATTAATTTTTCAATGTGATTAACTGCAGATACCACTAATAAAATATTTTAAGTTCTTCATGTTGCTGTATGGCAAAAACCATCACAATATTGAAAAGTAATTATCCTCCAATTAATTAACTTAAAAAGGGGTGAAGCAGGATTTTTTAGCAGAGATATGTGAGAACTTTTGGGGTGATATAAAAATTTTATCTTTATTGACTATACTGTTGTGTGTAATTTTCAAAACATCCAATTATACCCTCAAAATCAATGTATTTTATTGTATGAAAACAATAGTAACTTAATAAAGTTTATTTACTAAAGGCACCTGTAAAAAAAAAAAACATGCCTGGTTTGCCCATGCCTCATTTGCCCTTTAACATTTTACCAGGTCCCAGAATCAACCTATTTTAAAAGGTAAGAATATCTTCCTCTAGTTATCGGCCAAATCCTATTTCACTATGAATCTAGATATGAAACTTAAAGGACATGTCTACGGAGAAGTAAAGGAATCATTCATTTCTTGATCATTAAAAATCAACAATCTTAACAAAGAATAGATTTCAAATCCAACAAGTATCATGCTAGTATTCAAAGCTCTCAGAAAAAGGTACAATCCAAATAATTAAACTAATTTATTTTCATTTACATAATATGTAAGACCTGATTAACAGGTCTAAATAAATAAAACAGGTCTAAATCCCTGTTTTATGTATTTAACATAAACAGATAACAGGAAATTCCTTTTCTCTTTAAGAATAAAACTCCTTTCTGTATATACAGACCTAAGCTTATTTTTTTTACCAAAAGAAAAAAAATAAAGATTATGTTTACTTAAGGTGCCACAGAACATATTTCCTATTTTATATACACATTCCTGTCTAAACATCTTACAATAAGTGTGAGGTTTCAAGAAAATATTTGTTTTTAAAAGCTATGATTTAATGACAAACCTTAAAGACAATGAAATATGCAGACTTACAGATTAATTTCCTAAAAATATTTTCAAGATTTATTACCAGAAAGCCCACAACAATAAATGTCAGGAATAAAGACGACACATTTTCAAGAAAATTACCATTTTTTTAAAATCCACCAGTGATTTGCTAACTATCATCTCAGATAAAGAAGACTGTTTTCGCCTTCAAGGAGCTCACAGTCATTCACAGATGTGAGAAATGTATGACTCATGTTCTGCAGACTGCCCTAGTACTTCCAAGATCCTTCATTCTCCCTATTAATATATCTGTCTATCAGACATCTGCTAGGAGCTAACATAATCAGTACAGATGAGACACAGAAGAAGTCACACTTCATCAATAATCTCACACTTCAACAAGTAAGAATTTGACTTATCTAAACTTGCATTCTCTATTTCAACAGACCAAATTCTATTCAATTCAGGAGTGAATTCAGGTATTCACTTGGTACCACTTAAAATATACTCAAGCTTTTTTTTTAAAAAACAATAGCTGCTTCTACATGTATTTTTTTTAAAACTACCTTCTTTTGGAATAAAATTTAAACTGTTTGCTAAAAACAGAAAACACGAACAAATTATTTGGCAAACAAGGAAGGGAAGAAGAATGCTAAATGAGCTATATAATTCAGTATTTTAAATGTATTATTTCCTTGGCCAAACAGAAAATTATGGTTTTAACAAAAAAGTCCTGGTTCCCTTTTATAATTGCCATTCTATTTATTTTCCCCACTTTGTTAAAAAAAAAAAAAAAGAAAAAACAATTTAAAGTGGCCAATTAGAACACATTTAATAAAGCAAAATAATACAAAGTAAAACATTAAAAAGAAAATAGAAAAACAATAAAGATCTAAATGGAATGAGGAACCCAACTATTTAAAACTCACAATAGCTAATATTTAATGTTCATAATTTGTGGTCTACTTCATACTTTGACATACTTCTCTTTTCATACCTTTTGGTCTATACTTTTTAATTTATCCTCAAAATACCAATTCAAGTACAAAAAGTAATTGTATAAGAACATTTAGCGAAGCTTCATAATAGAAGAAAATGAAAATAACTCAAATGGATTATAGGGAATTAAATAAAAATAAGTTAAGGAACACCCACACGAAGGAATTCCAATCATTTCCAAAAAATGAGATCAATATTATTATTAACACAAAAATTTGTCCAGATTATTACAGAATAAAGGACTGCAAAACAATAAATATGTGATTCATTTTTAGTTTTTAAAATAAAAAATGTTAAAATAGGCTAGATTAATACTAGCATTACTTCTTGAGTACCAACTACACGCCAATCAGTATACTTGGTATTCTGAAGAGATCTCATTTAAGTCACAAAACAGCTCGTGAGGTATCATCAGTCCCTATTACTCAAGGCAAGTGACACTCAAAACACATCAGATGTTTTGATGTGTCAAAGATCTGCCAAACAGAACTGCCAAAGATCACATGATTGTAAATCACAGAACCATAACCTACCTAGGTCTGTTCAACTCCAAAGTTTTGCTTTTTCTTTTAAGTGTTCCTCACCAATATCTCTTAAAGTATCCAGTATTTTATACCCCATATTTTATCAAATTTAATTCATTTGAAACAAAATTATAAATATACACAGTGATGTCACTTGAGGAAAACAAATATTCAAGTCTGAATGGTACGGTCTTACTGAAACCATTCAGTTATCTGGTACTCATACTAATTTTGTTTACATACAGGCACACATAAAAACCTAGCCAATTGCACGAAATTCTGAAAAGCTAGAAACTACAGTAAATGAAAGATAATTATAAAGTTTAAACAGTTATACAAATCATTAAAGTGATTTTATCGTTAAATGTTAAAATGGTTTATTAGATGAGGACCTCACTATGAGAAAAATAAAGTCACAGGAGTTTTTCATTTCAGCAAGAAAGTCTAGAAAGTACCACTACAAATGCAATAATGAAAATGTAAAAATACACCTGAATTCTCCAAAAAACTAGCAAATTCCCTATAGAGATGGATATTTTTAGAAATTTTAGGATCTCCACTTCCACAGTATCTATTATATGAGTCCAAAATCATAACTACAATATATCTGAAAAATACTGTGCATAAGGAACTTCCCGAAACACAGTGTGCAAATATATAAAATGCTGACTCACTGCAAATCTGTCAGCATGGATTAACAGGTTTATTCTACCAATTCCACTTTTATTAGTGGAATTTTTATTAGTAATATGCTTCTATTAATTAGCAATTTTTAAAAGCAATATTAGTCCACTTTTATTAGTAATACGTTTCTTTAAAAATATTATTCCAAGAGAAAACAAATGCACAAATACAGGAAAATGTCCTTGGCATCAGATCCCACTCATAATACTTAAAGACAACATTTGAGGACTATTACTCAACTGCAGTGAATCCATCTGCCAACTATAAAATTCTACTTCATCTTTCATTTATAAATATGAATGGAAACTAACAATCACCAGACATTAAGAAAGTAAAGAACCAAGAGGAATAAACAGAACCAATCCTGAAGGGAGAGAGATGGTGCAGGCAACAGAAAACAAGTAACCATGAAAGGATTCAAGATAACATTCCAATAATAAAATAAGACACAACTGCCACACACCAAAAAAGGAGCAAAAACAAAAAAAGTTCTCAGATATTACAAAAGTAATTGCCAAATGTTTATTATTTACATACTCGCCAGTTAAGCAATTCTATTTATAGGATTCAATCTAAGTTAAATGCTCACACATATGTACAAGAATATCCACTACAGATTCTGACACACACACATACCTAAAAACCTTGGGCTTCTCAGGTGGCACCAGTGGTAAAGCATCAGCCTGCCGATGCAAGAGATGCAAGAGACACAGGTTCAATCCCTGTGTCAGGAAGATAACCTGGAGTAGGAAATCGCAATTCATTCCAGTATTCTTGCCAGGATAATCTCACGGGGTCACAGAGTCAAACATGACTAAGCGACTGAGCAGGCACAGAACAATCTGTAAGTATCAACATGGGAAAGATTTATATGAAACATAAAAAAGCAATTACGAAGCATGTGAAGTATAATCACACTTATAATCTTGTTTAACAATATATGCTCAGTCACTCAGTCATGTCAGACTTTTTGTTACCTGACGGAGTGTAGCCCGCCAGGCTCCTAGGTCCATGGAATTTTCCAGGTAAGAATACTGGAGTAGGTTGCCATTTCCTACTCCAAGGGAATCTTCCCAACCCAGGGATCGAACCCGCATCTCTTGCATTGGTAGGCAAATTCTTTACCACTGTGCCACCTGAGAAATCCTATTAAACATACAACTACCAATAATATAAAAATAATAATAGCTATTTGTGACTAGGTGCTAGGTACCATGTTAAGCACTTTATATGCACAACTATTTAATCCTCACAACAATCTTAGGCACTAGAGTCTATAATTAGCATTTACACATGAGGATGTGCATGCTGTGTCGCTCTAGCTGTGTCCAACTCTACAACCTCATGAACTGTAGCCCACCAAGTTCCTCTATCCATGGGATTCTCCAGGCAAGAACAGTGGAGTGGGCTGCCATTTCCTTCTCCATACATGAGGACATTGGGGCACAAAAAGGTTAAACTGCTTTCCCAAGGTACACAGACATTCAATCATAGGAGCTGGGACTATTGTCTACAGGACTCCAGGTCTCACTTCACATTTCCAGCAGTTAGGATGCAAACCACAGAGTCCAGCTCCAGAGTCCATCCTCTAAAAACTTCCACCTCTCTCCCTCTCCCTGACTCTCCTCCCTTTTCCACTTCCTCTTTCAATTTGTAAATGCATACAAAAAGATCAGTAAGGAGAGACAGGGCTGAATCCTCAACTGTGATAGCCTCTAACAATGGAAATGGAAGGTTTTTCACATTTTTAAATTTATAATACAGATGTTTAAGTCAATATAATTTGTATCCTTTATACAACAGACACGTATTATCTAAGTTTTGAAACTAAGATCTCAATCAAGACATGAAACTAGGCCATAAACAGGTAATTTTCAAAGCAATAAATAAAAGTTAATAAGCATGGGAGAAAACTAAATCTTAAAAAAAATAGTCTAGAATGCAAATTAAAACTATATAATTTTTACCTATCAAATTTACAAAAATTAAAAGATTAGAATATTTAATACTGGTAAAAATACAGCAATGTTCACACCTGCTGATCCAGTAAGTTTTATTTTATCAAAAAAATATCTAAAATATTGAAAAACATTACACACAGAGATATTTGTCTCAGCATTTCTTTTAATGACAAAATTGTTAACCGAATAATCCAGTGATAAGGAATGTGTTTTAAGTATATGTGGTACAGCCATATACAGAAATTTTATAAAACCATTAAGGAAGTTCTTTCAAAATCTTTATTGAGACAGGAATATATCAATATATTAAAATAGTGTACTATTTCATACTGTGAAATAAATGTTCACAGTATGATTTGAAGCTATGCAAACATGAATATATGCACATAAATATATATATGCCAACACATGTATAAATATATACGTACATTTTAAAAATTCCTCCAAGGAAATATATGTAAAAATGCTAACAATTTTTATCCATGGGTGGTAATGTTGCAAGCAATTTTTCTTTTTTTTCCTGTGAATTTTAGTGATCATAAATGGCTTTTCTGCAAGAGTTTTTTTGGGTTTTTTTTTAAAGCCTTTTCTCTTCATCATATTAAAAGAAAAATGAATGAAGTTGTGTGTTACTCATCCAGACATACGGGATACAGCGTATCTTCCTGGTTGCTAAGCAGCCTATTCTAGAGTTCCTACACCTTGTCCGCCTCCAGCCACAGGCAGAAAGGACAGGACCTCAGGCACAAACAGGCCCCACATCCCAATGGCAGTGCAGGTTCCCTCTAGGAAGCAGCCTGAGCAGCACACACAGCAACTTCACTTCTTCAAACCACTGCACATCTTTCACCCAACATTTGAGATTTACTTCTGACGTGATACAATGCTCCTCACACAAGCTGCACGTCACATGTGGACAGACCATTTTAATCCCCTACTCTATGCCACCCCACTATGTCTCTGAGGGAAAAGCTACTCGTTTAGTAAATTTATCCACCGAGCCAGAAATCACCATCATTCTGGACACTTCTCAGTCATCAACTGAAACCAACAGGTAAGCCTTGTTGCTTTTTAAAAATGGCCAGTCCTGCTCAGCAAAACGACAGCATATGCTAAGATTTCTCACCCCTGCAGAGAATGGGTGGTTCCCCTGCTAAGGCGACAAATCCCAATGCACAGTGGCATTCCCTCTCCACAGCAGCATCTGCAATGTGCTATCTCCTCCATGAGAAAAGTCCAATTCTCTTGGCGACAAGCTTTAAGAGAATCCCGACCTCGAGCAGGCTTCTCCTGCTCCATCCAGGAGCCACCGCAGCCCAGTCCTATGCCCTGCCTGGCCATGCTGCAGCAGCAGCCATTTTTGGCTCAGCCCTGCTGCAGCCCCAGATGAAAGCCAGGACAGTGAGGACAAGATGGCTAAGGACTCTAAAAAGGAAACTCCATAATAAATAAGAGGTATCATTAAAAAACGTTGCCCTAATCTGCCACATGGTTAAAA
>NW_011495069.1:3968745-3990478 GCF_000754665.1 Bison bison bison
TTAGGCTTTTTTCCCCCCAATGATGTCTCTTTTAAAACACTTTAAATCGCTTCTCTTGGTGTCATGAAGACAAATTTAGGAAGATCAGCACAAGTATTGCTATTATGGCAAAGATCAATTTAAATCAGAAGGCTTAAAGAACATAATTCACAAGTTTTTACTTAATAATTTAAAAAAGCTCCGTCTCTCCCTTGATTGCCTCTTGAAAATTTACAAATGTATTTTAAATCCTCTTCATGCTCTTAATATGATGTCTTTGCTGAACTGAGGAACTTGCAAGGAGTCACATTTTAGCTAAGTTTCATTTTCCAAAACAGAAACTGCTTTACTTTTCTGATTATAAAAGTGATACATGGTTAATGTAAACAAAAATGACTTAGCAGAGAAAATAAAATGAAAGTCACCCAATTTCAACAGCAACCAGAAATAGCCCTATGAACACCACTATATAAGCAAGAACCTTTTCAATATATTTTTTAAGATAAAATTAGATCACACATGCTATTTTTAACTGGCTTCCATAGAATAAATGTGGATGCTGTTATCTCAGTAAGTGTTCCGCAAGATTTTTAAGGGTTACATGGAATTTCAATGCATAGTGAGCCCAGAATTTGCCCAGAACGCTATTACTAGGCCTTTAGAATGTTTCAAAAGGTTTGCTATTATACATGATGACATGACAACAATCAGAATTTTATTTGAACACTGGATTTCAAAGAACAATACTGTAAAAGCCAGATGATATTAAAACAAAAAAACCTAGGCTGATTTTATCCTATCCAATCCTTTATATCCAATCCATTATATCCAATCCTTGGATATAATGTTGAAGCAATTCCTTAGAACCTTAACAAAGTTTAATACAACAGCAGCCCAATTTCTGTTTATCACCAAGGGGCACAAGAAGCAAAATTGTAGGTCAAGCTGTCTCACCCACCCACTTGGAAAATAGATTCACTCTAGTCTCTGTCTCATCCTAGATACCTATTTAGTGAAAGAGAATAAATTTAAAGGAAGACAGTGGCAGAGCCTGGGAAGAAATAAAAGCAATTCTGTGAGGTAAAACTGATCCAGGGGCTTCCCTGGTGGCTCAGCGGTAAAACATCCACTTGTCAATGTGAAGACACGGGTTCGATCCCTGATCTGGGAAGATCCCACATGCCAAGGAGCAACAAAGCCCGTGTGCTGCAACTCCTGTGCTCTAGAGCCCGGGAGCCACAACTACGGAAGCCCACACGCCCTAGAGCCTGTGCTCCGCAACGAGAGAAGCCACTGCAATGACAAGCCCGCGCACCGCAACCAGGGTAGGCCCCACTCACCGCAATCAGAGAAAGCCCACGCAGCAACAAGGACCCAGCAACAGCTAAAAATAAATAAAATAAATGAAGGTTTCAAAGAAATTCTAGTTGTGGCATTAGACAAAACTTTAAAAAGAAAAGAACTGATCCAGGACCCAGGACTCTAAATGGACACTGTTTGAGGAGGGGAAATAAAAAGGCTTAGAAGAGATCCTAAAGACTCCCAGATCTTTAACTGACAGGAAACTAAACACCTAAAGCAGCAACACTCAGAAGTACACCTGCACATTCCATCACAGAAACTCCTCCAGGTTAACAAATCTATTTGAAAAGGGCAACTATTTCCAGTTCTGTATTCCTTAAATGAATGAGTCAAACCTGCTAACACCAGGAAAAGGAACAAGGATAATAAAATGCCTCATTTTCAGGGCCATCAACACGAAGCTTCTTCATGAAAATGAAATCCATTTCCCTACAACCCAAAGACTGGTTTCTAATGCAATTTCAATAACCCTTCCACACTTCACAAGTCACAGCTGAGTTGGTATCTACCACCGTAAGCTCAAAAGCTTCCCAAATACTGTATAATGAAATACATCAACATTTGAAAAATCTGCATAACTTACTGAACTGAACTGTCTTCCAGACAACCAATGCATGATGTTACAAAATCATGCTTGGGTAGAAGATCCATTCAAAGTACAATACAAACCAATGGATTTAAGTGCATCAAAAGTTCATGGACATGGCTTCAGGTTCCAAACTGAAATTAACCTTTAAGAAACTACCACTGTCAAGTTTCCTTATAATAATAAAGAATATCCACAATTATCTGAGAAAGACATTAAAATACTCCTTTCCAAGCTCCTTCAAACAAAACGCTGTATAGCAGAATGAATGCAGAAGCAGATAATAGTTATGTTTTATTCCACTATAAAGAGATTTGCAAAAATATAAAATGCTACTCTTTTTTCTTTTGAAAAATGGTTATTTTTCATTTTTCAAACTAAGTTAACCCATAATGGATTTGTCTTTTTTTTTAAGTGGTTATTTTTAATTTTTCTTTATTGTCTAATATTACAAATATCACATAAGAAAAGCTCTCTGAGGTCCTCAAAAATATTTAAAAATGTCCTCAATAATATTTAACAATGTACAGGGGAGAAAAAAAATCTGAGAACCACCATTTTAAGTCATTGGATTTCACTGTTTTCTGGGGAAATTTTGAGTCAGCTTCTTGGAACATAGTTTCCAATCTTTAAAATTAAAATATATGGGGAGTTTTCACTTCCGCAACAGATTTTTTTGCATCCACCGCTCTAAGAGCTCACATAAATTTATAAAAGCTTCTTTCACACAGTCAGTATTCACTCATTAGTAAGTTGACTCCTAAATATTCCCCACTCCTTTCTCATATCTATTTTCTAATTCGATTGGAAGATTTTCACAATGTCCATCTTTCATTTTACTTCTCCCCGCAGTCCTCCTACTGTATACAGCAGGAACTAAACATGTGCGGCCCCTGTACCAGTGACTTACAGCCACTTTCAGAAGCTAAAAAACATCTCAGGGATTTCTATACAGAAAAGAGTCCTCAATCATTCAAGAAGATCCTAATGGCACTCTGAATAGCAGTATTACTAATTCTTATAACTACTAAATATGGCATCTGCCATCATGACCGCTCTTTCTAATAGTTGAGGCCATCTGAGAAGGGGCTGAGTTAAAAGATTTCCATGATCCATTCCTACCCTCACATTCTAAGACTTGGATTCTTTTTATTCTCAATCCCAGCATTAAATAATGCTGGACCCTATGGTTGTTTAGGGGTTGGAAGATGAGTCAGCAGGTGAAGCCATTTGTGAGAAGCAGCTTCACTGCACTTCGAACAACAGACAAGCCAGCAAAAGACAGCTGCCATTGTTTACACTGCTGAACATGCTGTTGGGTCTCACAGGCCTATAAAACCACCTATTGTCCAAGCTCCATTTTTCTTAGTTAAGGGCTAAGAAGCATCAGACTTAGCTACCAGCTCCTAAAGCACAGTGAACAATCTCTTTTCTCAAAGCAAAAATAATGTGTCTAAAAGAGCATTCCAAAACCATTCTTGCAACTAGAAGTGTGTCTCTGATCGCAATAACCCATTAGACTACTACTGTGATACATGTTCAAACATAAGAAAATGTGCTTCCAATAAGAAAAATAAGAGGATTTTTTTAAACCACATAATATAGTTAACTAGAGCATTGTTCAGTGCTTATTCAAAGGAACTGAAAACAAGTGGATAAAATATGAATTACTAATCTTTTTTGACAGTCAGAAAAGCCAAATAACCTGAAACTCAACAGAATTACCTTCTCCAGTTCTGGTTCAACTCAGTTTCACTTCTCAGAATCAAAGGTGTTTCATCTTTAAGAATCTTTCTGTCATAAGAAAGATCCCTTCCAAGTATATTTTTCAAAGTTGTGATTTCCAATAAAGTACTGGACTGAAACAACTCCTAACTGCTTTCTGGTTTCACATCCAATGGCTTATCCGGCATTGTGTGCATACGTGCGTGTGTGTGCACACACTCAGTCGCTCAGCCATGTCCAACTGCTTGTGACCAAAATACTGGAGTGGGTTGCCATTTCTTCCTTCAGCGGATCTTCCTGACGCAGGAATCAAACCCACGTGTCCCGTTTCTCCTGCACTGGCAGGTGGATTCTTTACCACTGAGCCACCTGGGAAGTCCCATCTAGGCGTTACACCATAATAATTTCCTTTTCATTTCTAAGGCAGTCAAATTAACCTAATATTTCAAATTCCGAGCTGAACTAACAAGGAAATATAGATATATGCAGTACATATGTATCTATGACAAAAGATGCCCTGTTAGCTAGCCAGCAGGTACTTTCACTATTAAGTAAAGAAAAGCCTTTACTTAAGTACCAAGACAATATGGCTTTTAAACTATAAACTGACAAGTTATCTGCTATGAACCTGTTACTAACCATGCACTAACTGTAAACAAAGCATGAAACTTAAATTAGAACTATAACTATACTTGTTTTTTAAAATGAAGTACAAGTGATCTTTACGTGCAGGTTGGGGAACAACCCTGGAAATTTGCCTAGCTCCAAGCCTCTTGAACAAACCTATCTATATATAGTTCATAAATCTGAAAAACTGCAGACAAAAAAAGTAAACAAACTGAAAATCATCCTTAGGAAAAGCATATACAATCTACCTTAAAAGTTCCAAGTAAAAATTGTAACTCACATTATCAACCTTGGATTTTAACTGTTTACTAAACTTAGATAATCAGGTCCTCCCTCCTAACAACCTTCCAGAATGACCCTTCTAAAACACAATCTGGCCACATCATTCCCCAGCTTACAGCTCTGATGGCGCCTCGCGGTCACCTGGGTGAAATCCAGACAGAGAAGCCTAACGTGCTACAGTCCACGGGGCTGCAGAGTTGGACACCACTTAGCAACTAGACCACCACCACCACTAGTATGGCATATATGGCCTTTTCTGCAGCCTCTGATTATCCACTTCTCCCCTCCCAACTGTTGTCTCAGCAATGATAAACAAGCCATTTATCACTGACTTGAGTCTCTCCACGTGCTGATTCCTGGCTGAAATACTCCTTGTCCTACCATTATCCTTCATATGGCTCATTCATCCTTCCAGCTTAAGTTTAGAAATATCCCTTTCTCCAGTAAGCCTCTTCCCTCATTCCTCCCAAGCTCTCTCCCACCCTACCCTCTTAAGTCAAGGGATCCCCTCCCTCAGTGCTTGCAAAAAACTGCAGACAAAAAAAAGGATGAGGAGAAGGAAAGGGCAACCCACTCCAGTATTCATGCCTGGAAAATCCCATGGACCGAGGAGCCTGGTGGGCTACAACCCATGGGGTCGCAAAGAGTCGGACACGACTGAGCGACTTCTGTGTTTTTGAAGCTCAAAGGGATATGGTCCACTGAAAAGGATATAAACCAGGGCAGAATTTCTTAAAGAAGTAACAGATTAGTTAGTTACACCACCAAGATAAATGGAATTGAAAGAGAGATGCTACTGAGAGCTGGGCAGTACTACTTAAATAATGCTCAAGAGTTTCTGTTCTTAAATTGTTGCCTCTTGAGAGAAGATGAGCAGCGCTGGGCCCACTCCCCTCCGCCTTTTCTGTTCCCCACTTTGGTTGTGTTGTCACTTTCGGAATTGCACTTTTTTCACCTTGTCATAGTAGCTGCCAAAGTGTGTTTTTATAAACATGGGGCTCTAGAGCGCTGGCTTCCTGGGGCAGAGGAAAGAAAGAAATGCGTGTTGTACAAAATAAGTACGTTCATATGTTTAATAAAATAGTTCTATTATCGGAAAAAAAAAAGAATGATATGATCATCCTCTCCTTTTCAGTTCCCTCTAGACTGGATGTACAGCAGAAAAACCCTGGAAAAATCTTTAATGGACCCAGCATACAATCTCCATGCCTCTTGATCATCTCAACCCATTCAGCACAATCTTCACCTTGTAACAGACCACCTGACCTGCCTCTTGAGAAACCTATACGCAGGTCAGGAAGCAACAGTTAGAATTGGACATGGAACAACAGACTGGTTCTAAATAGGAAAAGGAGTACGTCAAGGCTGTATACTGTCACCCTGCTTGTTGAATTTCTATGCAGAGTACATCATGAGAAACGCTGGGCTGGAGGAAGCACAAGCTGGAATCAAGATTGCCGGGAGAAATATCAATAACCTCAGATATACAGATGACACCACCCTTATGGCAGAAAGTGAAGAGGAACTAAAAAGCCTCTTGATGAAAGTGAAAGAGGAGAGTGAAAAAGTTGCCTTAAAGCTCAGCATTCAGAAAACTAAGATCACGGCATCTGGTGCCATCACTTCATGGGAAACAGTGGAAAGAGTGTCAGACTTTATTTTTGGGGGCTCCAAAATCACTGCAGATGGTGATTGCAGCCATGAAATTAAAAGATGCTTACTCCTTGGAAGGAAAGTTATGACCAACCTAGATAGCATATTCAAAAGCAGAGACATTACCTTGCCAACAAAGGTCTGTCTAGTCAAGGCTATGGTTTTTCCAATAGTCATGTATGGATGTGAGAGTTGGACTATAAAGAAGGCTGAGTGCTGAAGAATTGATGCTTTTGAACTGTGGTGTTGGAGAAGACTCTTGAGAGTCCCTTGGACTGCAAGGAGATCCAACCAGTCCATTCTAAAGGAGATCAGTCCTGGGTGTTCATTGGAAGGATTGATGCTAAAGCTGAAACTCCAATATTTTGGCCACCTCATGTGAAGAGTTGACTCATTGGAAAAGACTCTGATGCTGGGAGGGATTGGGGGCAGGAGGAGAAAGAGACGAGAGAGGATGAGATGGCTGGATGGCATCACCGATTCGATGGACATGAGTTTGGGTAAACTCCGGGAGTTGGTGATGGACAGGGAGGCGTGGTGTGCTGTGATTCATGGGGTAGCAGAGTCGGACACGACTGAGCAACTGAATTGAACTAAATTGAATGACCAAACATGTTAATGGTCTTCCAAAAACCTCCACCTGCTACAAGATAAAAGTACAGATTGTTTGTTACACTGCACATTCACTGTCCTCCATTTCAATCAACCAGCTCTCTGACTACCCCAAACACAACATGCACCATTTCCTATCTGCTATAAATGCATCCTCCAACTGTCTTCTGCCATTCCTCCCAAAATGTCCTTCCCCTTCTGCCTACCCAAGTCCTGCTTCCTATTCCTCTAGTCCTCAGCCATCTTCAGGCCTCTCATCTCCTTACCTCCATTCAGAAAGCAGCTTAAATTTTTAACTGACTAGAGTATGTAAGAGGCAGAGAGCACAAACCTCGGGTTTGTTTTATATCTCCTTCACCAGCTAGCACATACTATTATTTAATAAAACTTGCTCCTTGTTCACTTAATAATAATTGTTGTGCCTACTAAGCTTCAGGGACTGTTAGCTTAATTTATGGTATCAAAACAGTGACCAATACTTCCCTTCTCCATTCTACGTCTCGGGCTCTTCTCCAGATCCCATTGGCTCTTTCCTTTTCCCCTGAGCACCCTAACCTTGCCATCACCAGGTGCCCTCTTCCACTGAGTGGAGCCTTCTGCTGAACAGCAACTAAGCTACTTTCACAAACATGTTTCTGGAATACAAAAGAAAAATGACTTGCCTCTCCAAATACTCTGAGAAAAACTAGGAAGAGTGACCAGCAGTACGTTTGTGAAGGCTATTCCGCCACCTGCCAGTTGGCAGCTTCTCACAACTGTCCTTATCACTGACAGGCATTTTCATACACAGCACTATTATGAATAGACCAAAGCCTTAATTTCACTAAAAGCATGTGGAGACTTACTTTTTGTACCTAGACTCTGTGATGAATATATGGTTACGTGAAGAAAGGGGATTGTTATTTTAAAAGTGCATATAAACTGAAACATTCAATGACTAAATTTCTATTTCAGTTAAGCTCCTTCAAGTAAAACAATTCACCAGACCTAGCATTCAAAATTTAACAATAAAAAACAAGGCAGGTGGTTTGTCCATGAGTTCTACAGGGGTAACTAGAGTACATCTCTGACTTCAAATCTCATCAAAAGAATTTACTCTTAGGCAAACTCAAAGAATGTGAAATACATACATCTTCTGACTAAATCAAATTGTCAGATGTGAAGTAAAGACACTGGACCTGCAGTTCCCAATAGGACGTAAACATAAAAAGCCCTTCAAATTCAAACTCACATCTCTGGGAGTGAAACAAGACAGGAACAATAACAAAAAGCTGTACACATTTCCTTCTTTTAACTACTCTGCTAACAGAAGGAATACTTTTAAAATCTGACCAAGTTTTAATATAAATTAAAAACGTGACTGCTGGGGAATTCAGATGCTCGTCAAGCTCAAATATAAAACTAGATAATTACACAGGATACACTGTGATGACCTAAAGCCATACTGAAAATTGGTAAAAAATAATGAATACTGAAACACTAGAATAACAAAAACTTTGTTTTAATTCCCAAACTGTTTCACAGTAACAAAAGCTTCTGATACTGTGTTACAAGGTCAAATAAGTCAAGTCCTTTCCCTGAACAGAAACCACTAACACTGCTTGTTGCCTTATAAAGGCCATCATAAAGTTTAGAAAGCATTTTATCGTTCATTATCTCAATCAGTATCAAAACCCTTTGAAAAGGAGAGAGGTAAGATTTTCCTCATTTTACAGATGGGAAAACTGGAACTCAAGGAGATTATGGGAATTACCATGACAACATGGCTATCTTCATGTGAGAAAAGAGATAAAAGAAAATACACAGGTATCTACTCATTTGTGTAAAAGAAATACAGCAAAGATAAACTAGAAATTAAGAAATAGGTTACCTCCAAGTATAGGCGGAAAAGAAGGGGGAAACAGGACTTCCTTGGTGGTCCAGTGGTTAACATACCTCCTGCCAAGGCAGGGGACACAGGTTTGACCCCTAGTCCAGGAAGATTCCACATGCCGTGGAGCAACTAAGCCCATGTGCCACAGCCACTCATGCGCTGGAGCCCCTAAGACACAACCGCTGAAAGCCTTCGAGCCCTAGAGCCTGTGCTCTGCAGCAAGAGAAGCCACTGCGATGAGAAGCCCTCCCACCACAACTGGAGGGCAGCCCTCAACCACCGCAACCAGAGAGCCCGACGAGGCCACGAAGACCCCATACAGTCAAAAATAAATGAAAAAGAGAGACAGAAGATTAGTTTAAAAAAAAGAAGAAGGGGAAACCAGACACTGGGCAGCATAAATAGGAGGAGTAATACTTCTCTGTATTTTTCATCTCTCTTTTTTAATATAATTCTGACTCTTGGAACCAGAGTAATGTTTCACATACTCAAAACAAACAATCAAAACCAAAAGTAGAAGAAAAGCGTTAGGAATTCCCAAACTCTTTTATGTGTACAATGAAGTGAGAAGATTATAGATATGGAGAGCCAGGTTTCTCTAGAGATATTTAATAAACAAGGGAAAGGGGAATGTTAAAACAAACCACGTGGCACTAAGGTGGACTCGAATGTACATATAAACACAGAAATACAGATAACGTGTATGTGAGGGGGTCAGTGTACATATGTTCCCTAATGTTGTCTGCTGAAAGGGCCTAGAAGCAAAGACATGCTGCTGCTGCTGCTGCTGCTAAGTCGCTTCAGTCGTGACCGATTCTATGTGACCCCGTGACGGCAGCCCACCAGGCTCCCCCGTCCCCGGGATTCTCCAGGCAAGAATACTGGAGTGGGTTAAAGACATGCTACTAACACTGAACACAACTAGGCCTAGAGCTTGGTCACCAACAACATTCTCCAGGAAGAAGACTCAGGATTTCCTGGAGAAGCGGCTGACTGCAGCACTGAGGCAGGGAAAATACAATATGAACCTGAAACATCTTGTGCTGCCAGAAAGTAAAGAAATGCTTTTAAAAGGGGGCGGGGGAAGGGTGAATTCCCTGGCAGTCCAGTGGGCAGGACTCTGTACTTTCGCTGGCAGGGGCCTGGGATCAATTTCCTGGTGGAGAACTAAGATACCACAAGATGCACAGCACAGCCAAAACAAAGGTTGCTAGCTGGGTGGAAAAACACAGGCGCCAATCTGAATGAACTCCTTATGGCCAAAGTTGGAATAATCTGAGCAATAAAACATATAATGATGATACATATCCATGACTCAGTGATCATATAAATATATAATAGAATATATAATAATACATGGAGGAGAGCTCCTCCTCACAGCAGAATTACAATTAATACATGTAGAAGGGAAGAGAGAATTAGAAAGTCGCAATTAAGCATCCACAAACTTAATAAATGTTGCATGTAATATCCACCAGTTACTAAGATTAGTGGGCCAAAGTCTGAAGAGAACCAGCATTTGCTAAGTCTTCCACAAGATACTTATTATAAAGGTGAGACTGTACCTCCACAGCAGAAAGATCAATCTAACCAAGTAACCATTTCATATTGACCATTCCATATTGACAAGGTGAACTTCTTGATATACTAGGAAAGGGTGCATTGTGGTATCCTTATCAAAATTATAACCTCATTCTGATCAGGAGAAGACATCAAATAAATCCAAACTGAGAGACATTCTACAAAATATCTGATTAGTAACCTTCAAAGGCATCAGTCATGAAAGATAAGAAAAACAGAGAAACAATTACAGACTAGAGGAAACTAAGCAAAAATAGTAACTAAATGCAGTGTGCGATCCTGGAACAGAAAAAGGATAGTGGAAAAATTGGTAAAAATTCTATTAAGGTCTGTAGCTTAGCTGAAAACACTTTATCAATGCTAACTTCCTATTCTTGACCACTTTACCTGGTTAGGGAGGACGGTAACTATAGGGGAAGGAGGTGAGAGACAGAAGGGGACACACCCTACTATTTTGGCAGGTTTTCTCCAAGTCTAAATTTAGTCAAGTCAAGTCGATCTTTTTATTTAGCGAGCTGACGATACTCTGTTCCTACTTAGTTCACATGCTGGTGCCAATGACCTCTACAATAACTGTAACATCAAATACAAACTACTGCACCAATCGATATAAAAGGTTTTGCTGCCTCACAAAGCATTTTAGCAACATACTTAGAAATAACATAAACACTTAATTTTCTAAGCCACATAATCGTTACTGGGTAAGTGAGTGAGTGCAAGTCGCTTAGTCGTGTCCAACTCTTTGTGACCCCATGCACTCTTAGAGTCCATGGAATTCTCCAGGCCAGAATACTGGAGTGGGTAGCCTTTCCCTTCTCCAGGGGATCTTCCCGACTCAGGGATCAAACCCAGGACTCCTGCATTGCAGGCAGATTCTTTAACAGCTGAGCCACAAGGGAAGCCCGTTACTGGGTAGGATGACCATATAATTTACCATGCAAACCAGAACCATGACAGGAGGAAAAGGACCTTTGGTTACCCCACTAGTAGGTCAAGTGTGCATGTTATTAAAGCTATCAGGTCAGTTTGAGCTGGCATAAACCAGATGCTTAGGTAAGTCACCCTCATCTCCCTTAGCCCCTGAACAAATGCCCCTGAGGGAGGGGCCAGAAAATTAGATCAGGAGACCCCCAAAGGAGATTTATGTAATGTGAAAATAAGCTACTGCATATTTACATGCTTAGATTTTTTAATTATGATTTTTTAAAGAAGGTCAAGAATGAAATCACTGACTTTCCAGAACAGCGTTCAGCTCTCACTGCCTTGCCTAAAATGTACCACATTCAAGTACACTGACCCAGGCACAGCATATAGGGTAATAAGCTAAGGTCAAGTACTCTGCTGTCTGTTTGTCGAACAGCAGTTACCTCAGAAAGTTGGACTGGTTCCAAATTCTATTAGTTCCGCAAAAGATCAACAACATAATATTAGAAGTTATCAGCTGAATATGACATATTAGCCTATCGATGTCCTCAAAATTCCACATAGGGTAATTAAGACCTACTTCCTTTGCATATTTAGTAAGAGCTAAGCTAAGTGAAAGTGAAAGTTGCTCAGTTGTGTCCAGCTCTTTGAGACCCCATGGACTGTATAGTCCATGGAATTCTCCAGGCCAGAATACTGGAGTGGGTAGCCTCTCCCTTCTCCAGGGGATCTTCCCAACCCAGGGACTGAACCCAGGTCTCCTGCATTGCAGGCAGATTCTTTACCAGCTGAGTCACAAGGGAAATAAATACAATCTTTAAAAATCAACAACCCCATTCCCACACCGTAATATTTCAAGTCACTAAAGAAACTGTGTGAAAAATCTTCATCCAAAGCAAATAAACCCTGTTTTCATCAGACCTGAAAGGTTATAGAGTTTCTTCTTTAATGTGGTCTTTTCCTAAACAGTTAAAAAAAAACAAAATCCTACTAGACAGAGGATAGCTGTTATTTCTCTATTTTGTTTCCTTATAATAATATATACATTAGGATAGCCTGAGGATATAAATAAATCATCAAATTTAACTTGAAAATTACATAAACACATTAGGTAGAACATTCTATGTGAAATACAATAACCCAAGAATTTTTAACTAATAATTTCAATTCTTGACCAGACAGCAAAGTAGTCAAATGCCCATACTTTCTTACAAACTTATCACTGCCTAATACGAATTTACCTTAATAACAGAAGGAGGCAAAATCTCCTTTTGAATAGTTTCAGGCATTATACAAAAGGTAGAAATGGTCAAAGTCTGTTTACTCAATAAGCCATAAAAAATGAGCACATCTCACTAAATCTCAAACATTTAATGGATTACGAAAGCTTTTCAAGTAGTTCTGTGATGCCATTCCTTCTCTCCTAATCTTTCCTGTTCCTTCTTATTTCAACTTGCACACCTCAACCAAATCAATCTTCAAAACTACTGTTTTCATCATCAGTTTTCCAATAAATAAAAAAGAATTGCAGCTGGTTTTTGACAGGGTGCCAAGACAATTCAATGAGGACAAAATAGTCTTTTAAACAAATAGTACTGAAACAACTGGATATACAAATGCAGAATAAACTTAGACCCTTACTTAACATCATACATACGAATTCAGAATGGATCAGAGACCTAAGTATAGAAACTAAAATTATAAACTTAGAAGGAAACAAAGATGTAAATCTTCATGACCCTGAATTGGGCAAAGCCTCCTCAGACACAACACAAAAGCACAGGTGACAAGAGAGAAACAGGTAAATTGGGCTTCACCAAAATTAAGAGCTTTGGGGCTTCAAAGGATACGATCAAGAAAGGAAAAGTGAAACAAGGTGACCGACCCACTGAAGGGGGAAAAAAATCATTGTAAATGTTGTATCTGAAAAGGGACTTGTATCCAGACTATATAAAGAACTCTTACAACTCAATCATAAAAAGACAACTAAGTTAAAAAGTGGGCACAGGATTTGAACAGACATTTCTCCAAAGACAAATGTGCAATAAGTCCACAAAAAATATGCACAATATCATTAGTCATCAAGGAAAAGCAAATCAAAACCACAATGAAATACTACTTTATACCCACTAGAACCTATAATCAAAAAGACATAACATGACAAGTACTGGAATCTTCATATTTTGCTGGTAGGAATATAAAATGCTAGTCACTCTAGAAAAGTTTGGCAGTTCCTCAAGATGTTAAACATGGAGCTACCTCATAAAACCCAACAACTGTAGTCTTAGGTGTCTACTCAAGAAAAATCAAAACATGCATCCACACAAAAACACTCATAATTATATACAACAGTAAATGCTTCAACCACCCAAATGTCCATCAACAGAGGGAGAAAACATGATGGTGGGAATATTCTCCAACAATTTTAAAAAAGGTTCTAAAACATGCTTGAACATAGTCGAACCATGAAAAAATTACGCAGAGAGAAATCACTCACAAAAGACCACTTATTATATTATTCCATTATACAAATTTCTGTAGGCTAATAGTACTTGCCTATGGTTGGCAGGGGGGCGGGGCGGGGTACTGGAAATTCTAATGAATTCTTTGGAGAGTAATGAAAAGATTCTAAAATTTATTGCAGTGATGGTTGTAGAATGATGTGAATAAATTAAAAACCACTGAACTGTCCGCTCTAAATGGGTGGCTTGTATGGTATAGGCAAATTATATCTCAACAACACTGTGCCCCTCCACCACCAAAAAAAAGCAATGCTTTATACAAACGAAGTCTAACCTTTTCTTTTATTCATGCAAAGTCCTCTAGAATCTGGACCCATCCACAAGAATCCTCCACTCCAAGCATACTGATCAAGACGCTAACAATACAGCATGTTATTGCTATGTCTGACTCTTTTGTGACCCCACAGACTGTGGCCCACCAGGCTCCTCTATCCATGTGATTTCCCATGGAAGAACATGGGAGTGGGTTGCCATTTCCTTCTCCAGGGGATATTTCTGACTCAGGAATCAAACCCACATCTCCTGCATTGGCAGGCAGATTCTTTACCACTCGAACCACCAGGGAAGCAATAATCCAGCATACACCATGCGTATTCCAAGCCAAAATCTTTGTTCATGCGGATGACCCACTCACCACAATCCTTTCCTCTCTGCCCAACCAAACCCTGACTGTAATCTGAAACTTTTTAATTTTTTAAAAATTCACCTTACAGTTCAAATTCTATGTCTTATATGCTATTTTCTAGGGCCAAGAAAGAGTTGGGAGTCATCTCACTCACCCTTTCTTTCTTAACATTCCTCCATCCTATCTACAAGTTTCAGTCTTTTCCATTCTCAATGTAAAAAATACTGTACTGGCTCAAAACTGGCTGTACTTATTTCTACTGTGATGGAGTGTTGTTCCCACCTTGTCATTCCAAAATTCTCGTTGTTCCGATGCTTCGATCTTATTTTCTGAGCCCTCCGTGAGAGCTCACATGGTCTTACCCTCCCTCCAATCACTCCATATAAATATCAACATTTTCTGAAAATCAGGTATACATATACACATGTATACAATTCCTAACTAGAAAATAACACCTGTTCACAACTTTTTAAAGTATGTTTAAATATATGGATGAAGATGGATTCAAAGGAATAACTTTTTAAATGCAAATAACTGTAGGCGGGGAAATCTGTGAAGTTATGTTGTTTAGTCACTAAGTCGTGTCAGAATCTTTTGTGACCCCATGGACTATACCCATCAGGCTCCTCTGTCTATGGGATTTCCCAGACAAGAATACTGGAGTGGGCTGCTATTTCCTACTCCAGGGGATCTTCTCAACCCAGGGATCAAACCCATGTCTTCTGCATTGGCAGGCATATTCTTTACCTCTGAGCCACCAGGGAAGCCCATATGAAGTTATATCAATATATTTAATGTTATAAATAATGCAAAATATTATACGCACAATAACTCAAAAATGTCTGACTTATTGATAAAGGTTTCAGCCCTCCTCTAATGGGCAGTCATAACTTCTGAGCTACAAGCCAAAGGTGAAACAATATTCTCAAGAAAACCTTTCCAAACCAACGAAAATGGTTCATTTCAAATTGATGAAGAATAAAACTATTCAAAAAGTAGTTTCTGTTGACAGATAGTTAAGCAACAAAATAAGCAAGATACAAAACTATGTAATTTGACCCTAAGTTATGTTATAAAAAAGGGCACATTTTAAGTCCATTAAAGTCCATAGAAAAAAGGACAAAAAATATACCAAAATGTTAAACAGTGGGCATCTTTATACACTAAGATTATGGTTGACTTTTACTTTTCTATATTTTTTAACCTTTCTGAATTGATGTATTATTATTAAAAGTATAAAACAAAAAATGTAACAGTAACGTTTGACTATGTTTTTTTCTCCTTGGCCTTTATATAAACTCTAATTCTCAGTATCTATACTTCAAATGCAATCCAGCCACTTTAGACGGCTTTGCAAACTGGGTCAATGCTTATGCCATCTCAAAGTAAATTATGAACTATTTTCAATTCCATTACACATCAGTGCAAACAATTTCAGGGTAGCTTTGAGTACCAGAATTATTGTGATGTCATCTATATTATCTCAAAACTTACCTTAAACTGATTCCTAGACTCTAACTTAACATTTCATTCAACAAACATTTACAGACTTCCGACTACCTGCCAAGCACTGTTATAGGTGCTGGCAACTCAACAGAGTGAACAAAAACAACAAAAATCTCTGCCTTTAAGGAGTTTAAATTCTCTCTTAGAGGAGTCAGGGAACACCCACACAGGGCTCAAAAAAGTACAGAACAACTACTAGTTAATAAAGATTATAAAAACTGACAAATTTCTGTACATAGCTCAAACCATCTCAAATTTCAGCTAAGGGTATAGGAAAGTGAAAAACTCCTGACTGGCAGCAAGCCAAAGAACTAGGAACCAACTGAGAACTCAGAAGTATCTCAGGATCCTGCAATATTTCATCCATGTAAATTCCAGCTGCTGTTTATTCACTGCCTGAAGTCAGGCGCCTGCCTAATAATCAGGAAATACTTCATTTCCTATTATATTAACTCAAAGCATCATTCCTAAAGTAAAAATAGAGATTGTTCCTCACCACAGGCGTTTATTTCAGTACTTACTTTCTCCCTCATACCTCATAATGAACTAGCTGGGTCATCCCCCAGAGCAAGCCAGCATCCGACATGAAAACCTTATTTATAGCCTCAAGTCATCCCACCACAGACAATAAAGTCTTCACTACTAAAGTCACAGAAGTATTTCAATCTGTTTGGCTAAATCTAACATTAACAAGACAAAAACCAGAGGCTTCTTCTATGAGCAAGCTGCCTTCCCTGTGGTCCATGTTAGAATGCCTCTAGTATCAGTTAAGTCGCCACAGAAACGTGTCACTGACCATCAAACAGACTAAGAAACCATTAATAGGTCCCTATAAATCCTTCCCATCTACTTGCAAGAACAAAACAGATCCTCAAACCATAATCTTCAGAATTAAAAGCCACCACAATTCAAGAGGATCACTTAGTAAACTCATCTAACCTCTTCATTTTAGAGAAAGGGAAACTAATGCCCAAAGCAGTTACACGACCAGTCCAAGACAACACATTAAAATGGAAAAGCCAAACTCAAATCCTGATTTTTTTTTTTAAACTCCCTAACAGCTGACCATCTCAATACACCAAGTGAAATCTACTTATATTTTGAGACCAGCAGGTACGGCTTCCAAGCCAGTCTAGTATCAGAAGGGCAGGGGATATTATTATAGGATGACTGGGAAGGAGACTAGGAAAGAACCAACCACAGAAATCAGGATCCGATATATGTAACATGAATGTATCTTCTCATATTCTCATATTATGACGCAGAAGATATTTTCAATCTATAGCAACTGTGTTTTGACTGCCATGTTCTCTGGTATGTCTTTCTAGCTTTTCTGCCACTGCTAAAAACCTGAAACATGCCTGAAATCCATTTAGTACTAACATTCTATGCAGCAGCAACAGCAAAGGAATTGGGAAAAGTTAGCTGGCAGAGGAGAAAGCTCTCTAAACCTTGGGTAATTCTTACTCAGCCTTCTAATTTAGCTCAGGATTTCTTGTATGAAGCCCTAATTCCTCCTTCCCCCCAGGCTAGGCTCCTACAGCAGAGTAATTGTACTTGCCTCATGGTATTCTGCTGGTTTACCTGTCTGGACCAAGTTCTTTGAGGCCAAAGACTTCAACTCGAGACCTAGCACTAAGTGGGCACACAGTAGGTGCTGGATGAACAATTTTTAAACTTGCCACTTAAAGCACCAATATAAACAGCTTAAAAGGTGGCAACCCTATTCTGATTTAAAACATGGTTTTCAAAAACATTTTTTAGCAGATCTTTCCGTAAAAATCTTATCAGAAACCCCAATGTGAAAAAGCAACTTATTGGTCCTTAGGTAATTTAAGTTCTCCTAGTTTGACGGAAAATACCAATGAGCCTAGTACGGGCGTAGCAGCAGCAGAGGCAAGAGCTGATGCGAATCAGCCATCTAACTTTGTTTCTTCTTTATCTGTCTTTATCTCCCTCCCGAGAAGAGGACGGAGATCTGTGTCTCAAAGCACATATCCATCTTTGTTGATGGTGGGGCTTAAGAGTAAATAGACTACTGGCCATTGCATAAGCTACACAGTTCTAGTTGCTAGTTATACAGGTATTTTGAGAGATCCCTTGGTAACATGTGAACAAGCAGAAACACGCACTGAATCAAATGCAGCAGGCCTATTCCTCTGCTTTAAGGCTCAATGAGGTAAAGATAACCTACCTGTCTAGCAGTATGTAGCTATGAGCTAATTAAAACATGGTACAGCATCACCGCACTTTAGATTACTCCAGAGATCCTTTACTTTACACAGACTTCCTCTGGCTATAAAATATGGGAGGGCATCCTCACTTCCATCACCCCACACGCACACTTGATAAGAAGTAGCCCAGCAGACAGAAAGGACATCCGTAAGCCTTAGGACAACAGTCTGAACCACAGTTCACTACCTACTAGACAGATGACCTTGAGAACGTTACTTAAATTCTCTGAACTTCGGTTTCCTCATCAGTAAAACAGAGACTATTAGAGTTCTTGTGCAAATTAAATAAAATCATATATGTGCAGCTCCTAGAACAGTAAGCACTCAATAAATAAACATCATTGTATCACTCAGATTTAGCTTTGACAGAGGCAAAAAAGAAAGCAGATGTTACTGGTTTCAGCCTATAAAACTGAAAATCAACACAGAATGCAAAAAAGGGAAAACTACAGTACCGAAAATAAAGAGAATATTTGCTTTTAATGTATGTCATATCTAAGACAAAAGAGCTGAGGACACAAGTCATTTGGGGGTCACAGGCCTTTACCAAATTAAGTTTCTTTAAAGAACCTACTGCTACTAAAAAAAAAAAAGAACCTACTGCTCTTATTTTCTTAACCAAACCAACTCCCCCTAAACAGTAACTAGACTCCCCAGAAGTGTCAGCAGCCCTGAGAGAAATTACATCCTGAAGCCTTTCCATATAAATAGAACACTGAGTATTCACAACAGACTGCAAAATTGTTCTGTTTAAGTCAGAACTACTTGAGCACCTGAATTCAAACTCATTTATCTTCAATTATCTCAAGGGTGAGCAATTTCCATCTGAAGAACTAGGCTTTTAATGGAGACCCAAGAACTCCCTGAAAAATGTTAGCAAGATTTTCTATGCATGTACAATTTTCTCTGGAGAAGGTCTACAAGGTTTTATCAAAATGTTAAAGTTGTTTGTTACCCAGAAAAGGTTAAGAATCAGCATGGAGATTCTCAGTACAGCCTTCTGGAACCTCCCACTGGGAAGGTGAGGTGAGCAAATCTCAAGGCAAGGATCCCCAAGTGCCAATTTCATAAACTATTCACACTGGATTACGTTATAGAAACTCTTAAGCATATTTCTCCCTTGCCATTAGCACTTTCTATATCAGGGTTTATCTTCTTTCATCCTCATCGTCCCCACCCACCCTCCACCATGGCCCATCCATCCTGGGACAGCTCCTATCCCGTGCCTCTTGGCAGTCAAGGGCCTCTATCTGACAGGGCCTTAGGAGCCTGCTGCGCCTTACCGATGACTACTTAAGCAGGTAAAACTCCAATTAGCATTTCTGATTTGCCACTTGAACACTACGTACAAATGAAGGACAGACATCTTGTTACATGAGTCTCCTCATATTTTTACAGATTTAAAATGCTAACTAAACTCATTAATTCAATTCAAACACAACTGCACCCGTACATTCTGAGGAACTGGAGAGTTAATCAAGCCATAGAAAGGGCACCTCCAACTTTGCACTCCAGTCTCAATGTTTCTATGTGTATCAATTTATATGATAATCACTTTTATCAAACAGATACAAATCCCCACACTCCCTCAGTGTAGAAAAGCAAAATTAACTATATTTCAATCCATTTTTAACCAATTCCCCATTACCACAGATAATGTTTCACCACTGGCACATTCTAATGAAATCTGTAATCTATACTTCATTTACTTACAAGCTTTCAGATTTAGCAATTGTAACCTTTCAATGTGTAAGGCAAATAAAAGATAACAGAACTGTGAAATACATTAAGAAGAAAACTTATTCTTCCTTCACTGATATGAGGCAAAGTAAAAAAAAAAAAAGCCACATAAAACCAAGTAATCTATATTACTACATTTAAGTATAAAAATGATTTCCATTGGAAATTACATCTTGGATCTATCCCCTTTAACAACTATTGCAGTATTACTAGCTGCTCTTATATTGCAACCAACTCACAGCTTTTACAGGTCCTTCCTTTGTGAAATGCAATTGAAAAAGCACACTCGAAACGCTTAGTGTCCAAATAATACCACTAAACTCACCGAGCACTGTCATATTCAGCACCTTGGTCCTCATCACTTTGTAGTCAAGAACATACAACTACAGACCTCCTTTCATGTGTTTAATTTCCAAAACAGCTCCAAGATGGAGGTAAAGAATAATTTACTTGGTGGCACAGTACAGAAACTTTAAAAGCGCTAACCAAGTATGGGCAATCAAGACCAAAAAACCCTGAAATTAAAAAGGAATTTAAACTCACAAAGCATTAAGTGAAGATACCTTTAAGAGATCCAATACTGAATTCTACCTTGAAGTAGGAGTATCAGCCAGTCTTCCACCCCAAAGTAAAGCAACTAGGGACACTGATCAAAACTAACCAGGTTTTTCATGGGCAACAAACAGTAAGGCATCACTAACCAGTCTCTTCAGTGAGCAATTCTTAATTGAACAGAATCATGCAGTTAAACATTATGAAATCAGTACACACATCACACTGGAATGGAATTTATCTTACCCTGCGCCACACTGCTTGGATTGAAAAAATGTAGACTAACAATATTCAAAGCACAGAGAAAATGGCACTTGACAGAAACCAAAACTATGGCCTGAGATGACTCCACAAGGGGAGATAACTTTCCCTTCTCAAAGTAATGGATACAGACAAGAATCAAACTACAGACTGTGAAATAACCTGTGGACCTCACAGCAGTTAGTTTCACTTGCTCCAACACCCTACTCTCTCTAAAAGTCAAACGCACGATGACACAAATACAAAAACACAACACATCTAAACATCCAATAATTATTTATTGATTTACATAAATACAACGGATTGGGGGGAGGGGTGTATGATGAAATGTTACTCTCAGGTAGGTAATAATGCCTTTCTAATTCTCCGTGGAATTCATGAATTCAACGTTTTACCTTCACCCGCTGGTTTTTAACTAAAATACCTCGTCACCAAGTCTTTTCAATCAAAGCTGTCCAAAAACTCTACAGTCGAGCAAATAACATGAAATTAGACACATTCAACACTAGACTTTCCAGCCAGGAGCCACGGTACCCTCCAGATATCAGGCCTAGGAAGAGTAAATTCAAGCCCTTTAAAAATATTCAGCATTTAACACCAGTCTTCCAAGAAGTGAGACTTTTGGGGGTGATGGGTAATGTCAGTTAACTTCCTCTTCCTTTAAAAAGGTCAAAGACAGGGAAGCGTCCGGCGTTACATTTCCTCCTTAGATCGCGTTCCACCACAAACCACATCACAACTCTCCCAATCGCTAAAAAAAAAAAAAACACTAGCCAGAGGGAGTGCTTTCTGCAAAATTTCACCGTAGACTGAAAATCCAACTTACCTTTGGAACGAGCTAAGTTTAGTTTCACACGGGAAATTTACCAATAAAGTTTATTATGTATTAACCACGACAATCAAGGAAGCCCACCATGCCCCGCTGCAGGGGGAGCTGAAGGGAGATAAGAAGGAGGGTGTCGTCCTTACAACAATCAGAGAAAAAGCCTTCCCTGCGGGGCTGGTCACAGGCACCAGCAAATTCGGCCTAATAAAAAGGGGGGCGGGGGTCGGGTTTGGGCGGGGAGAAGAAGCGAGAGGGGGGAAACG
>NW_011495069.1:3990836-3991053 GCF_000754665.1 Bison bison bison
ACGGTGTCTCCCACCCCGCCCCGGCTCCAAAAGGGAAGGGCTGCAGAAGCAAGGCCGATGGAGCTAATCTGCACAGTAGTGCCAAGGGTCGGAGGGGGGGGGAGGGGGGTTCCCCACCCCCAGTAGTGCTGCTGCCAGGGCACCCCCAAAAGCTCCGGCGCCAGGCCGGGTGCGTGGGCTGGAGGAGAAGCGTCCCTGCCCGCGGCTGGGCAGCCGC
>NW_011495069.1:3991153-4002934 GCF_000754665.1 Bison bison bison
TGGGGGCAGACCCGGGGAGGCGGCGGGAGCAGGGGGCCGGGGGGAGGCTGGGAGGAGGAGGAGGAGGAGGGGGCCCGGGCCGGTCACACACGCCCGCCGCCGCCGCCGCCGCCGCCGCCGCCGCCGCCGCCGGCAGCAGCAGCCGCCCCGCGGGCCAGCACCACCGGCTGCCGGTCTCCGTGACAACGCGACCCCGAGGGGGGGGCCGGACCCGGCGGGGGCAGGAGGCGGAGAGACCGGACCTTTCACGGCAATATCCTCATGGGCCGGCGGCGGGGGGTCTTTATCCCCCTCCCCGGGGGAAGCGGCGCCCTTCTCGGTAGCGGGGCTCAGGCGATGCCGGCGGATTTTCTTCCCTCAACGAGCAGAGCATCCAACATGGCGCTGCGGCCGCCTCCAGCAGTCCGGCAGGACGGCCGCTCGGAAAACTTCGGGCCTTTTCGGAGTGGCTCGGGAGGCCGAGGGTGGGAAGCCCCTTCGGCTCTTTCCGGAGACTGGGAGCGATCGGGATTCTTCGGAAACGCTCGGGGGCGTCTTCGGCTGCCGTTCGGGAGCTCTCTGGGGCTGACTCGCTTCCTCGGGAAAGATCGGCGAGGAGTCGGGGGAGGGGCGCGGGGGGCGGCTTCCCTGGCGCGCTGCGGCCGGGGGGTACCGGGCGGAGGGAGAGACCAAAGGCGAGGTCTGGTCTGTGAGAGCCCTATCCTGTCGCCCAGCCCCGAAGAACAATGGTAACGGCCGTGGAGCCCTGCGGTCCGCAGAGCCCTGTCCGCGGGGGCTGGGAGACACTGAGGAGAGAAACCCAGGTCACGGAGGTAGGAAGCGCTTCACCAGAGAGAAATCGCTCGAGAGGAACGCGCCGCGTGCCCCTATCTACATTACACAGAGCTCTCGCCGGCCTGTAACGCATCACCGTCCATTGTGTCGACATTTCGCCCTCGCTCAGAGAAGCGAGTGGGATGAGGAGCCCCGGTCTCCAGAGCGCGCTGAGGCGAGGAGAGGGAAAGGGACCGGCCCAAGGTCACCCAGCCGAGAAAGGACAGAGCCAAACCAGTATCTGAAATCCACCTTCGTCTGAAGGAACCTGGCCGCCTCCCAAGTGGCCCGGGGACCTCACCCGACCGCCTTATCTAATCGGCAGCCCTAACTTAGGGATCTGTGCACGGATTCTTCTCAGGCCTGCCTCAGGACCCGAGCGCCCTTTAACCGTCAGTCGGAGGTCGGCTCCCCAGTGCCGTGTGACACTTGATAAACTCCTTTTCTCCTCAGCATGACTCACGAACACACCCCCACACACACCCCCTGCCCACAAACCACCACCACCCCGCATTGGGGGTCTTGTCTAAGCACGGGAACATTAAGGGGAAAGGAACTGCAGAGATCAGGGAGCAAGCCAGGTAATGGTTCCCAGGCGCTGAGCATTTACTGTCTCACACCGTCCAGTGAAATAGGGATAATCATTTCACAAAGGAAGAGACTGAGGCTCAGGGAGGCTCAATACCACCGCCCAAAAGCAGGAGCTGAGAAAAGCCAGGCTCAAAACCCACAAGAGACTGCCCTGGTGGCTCAGAGGGAAAGAATCCTCCTGCCAATACAGGAGACACCGGTTTAATCCCTGGTGCAGGAAGATCCCAGAGATGGTGGAGCAACTAAGCCCATGTGCCACAACTTATTGAGCCTGTGGTCTAGAGCCCAGGAGCTGCAACTCCCAAGCCCGTGTGCCGGAATGCCCTAAAGCCGGTTCTCCACAAGAGAAGCCACTGCAATGAAAAGCCCCTGCACATCAACTAGAGAGTAGCCCAGCTCACCACGACTGGAGAAAAGCCTGCACAACAACAAAGACCCAGCACAACCAAAAATAAATAAATGAAGATAAAATCATTTTTTTAAAAAATGGACAAGATACTTTCCCAAGGTCACATGGAGAGTGTAATTGGCAGACACAAAATTGGAATCAGAGGTGGGTTCTAACTCCTGCTATACTGTTCCATACTGCCTTTTTTTTTTTTTCTTCTTCTTCTTTTTCAATTCACATGAAGCTCTACACACAGTGGGTGCTTAATTCTTGGCAGTCCCTGGGAACCCTAAAACTCCCTCTGAATAAAAAGCATCTGGAAGAAGGGTATACCTCCACGGCATCTTTCTGGAAAGAGTTTCACAGCTCCTAGTGTAGTGAAGAAGGAATATCATCCATCCATCATCTCCAGACTGAAAGTCAGGAGCTACTTCACATTCTGGAATCATTTGGATTTGTAACACCTGTTTACCTGGGATTGGATTTTCTGGTCTTCTTCAGGCACAATCAGCTCCAGGAAAAATTCCTAACTGGTCCTGCCCTTCCCCAGGTTCTCCTTCTGTGTTCCAGATCTCAGACTTCCTTCTCCCAATGAAAACCTGTTCCCAGGAAAGAATTTGGTTTCCTATTTACAGGGTGAATCTACCTCTGCTTTACTGACTATGCCAAAACCTTTGTGTGAATCACAACAAACTGTGGAAAACTCTTGAGTTGGGAATACCAGACCACCTGACCTGCCTCCCGAGAAATCTGTATGCAGGTCAAGAAGTTAGAACTGGACATAGAAAAACAGACTTGGTTCCAAATCAGGAAAGGAGTATGTCAAGGCTATGTATTGTCACCCTCCTTATTTAACTTATATGCACAATACATCATGTGAAATGCCCGGCTGGATGAAGCACAAGCTAGAATCAAGATTGCTGGGAGAAATATCAATATCCTGAGATATGCAGATGACACAACCCTTATGGCAGAAAGTGAAGAAGACCTAAAGAGCCTCTTGATGAAAGTGAAAGGAGTGAAAAAGTTGCCTTAAAACTCAACATTCAGAAAACTAAGATCATGGCATCTGGTCCCATCACTTCATGGCAAACACATGAGGAAACAATGGAAACAGTAAGAGACTTTATTTTGGGGGGCTCCAAAATCACTGAAGATGGTGACTGCAACTGTGAAATTAAAAGACGCTTGCTCCTTGGAAGAAAAGCTATGACCAACCTAGACAGCATATTAAAAAGCAGAGACATTACTTTGCCAACAAAGGTCCATCTAGTCAAAGCTATGGTTTTTCCAGTAGTCATGTATGGATGTGAGAGTTGGACTATAAAGAAAGCTGAGCACAGAAGAATTGATGCTTTTGAACTGTGGCATTGGAGAAGACTCTTGAGAGTCCCTTGGACTGCAAGGAGATCCAACCAGTCAATCTTAAAGGAAATCAGCCCTGAATATTCATTGGAAGGACTGATGGTGAAGCTGAAAGTCCAATACTTTGGCTACCTGATGAGAAGAACTGACTCATTGGAAAAGACCCTGATGTTGGGAAAGATTGAAGCCAGGAGAAGGGGACAACAGAGGATGAGACGGTTGGATGGCATCACCAACTCAATGGACATGAGTTTAAGCAAGCTCCGAGAGTTGGTGATGGACAGAGAAGCCTGGCGTGCTACAGTCCATGGGGTCACAAAGAGTCAGGACAGGAATGAGCAACTGAACAGAAGGGAACTTACTGAGTGATAACAGACTGATAATTGCTTAATTGTTCTTTTCTGAGTTTGTTTCCTTTTCCAACTTAATAGCTACACTTGTCAGGCGATTACTGTGTGTCTGGTCTTCAAGCACTTTATGAGCGTTATCTCTCTTAAAACAGATAGACCTTGAGCAAAATAATGTAACAGTCCCTGATAAGATTCTAGCCCTGGGCAGTCAATGCAAAAGGCTTATGGGGAGCAAAGTCAGAAAGGTAGAGTGCTCTCCTTTCATCCAAAGCATAACCCTGCTCAACACCTCCCATTTGACACAGAGCAGCTAAAATTTGTTGAACACCTACTGTGTGCCAGGACACAACTCTGCTAAGCATTCTACTTAGGGTCAATCCTATTCACCTCCACAACTGTGCAAGGTAATATGTCCTATTTACAAAGAAACTGAGGTTCAAAGATGTGAAGAAACAATTGTATAACTTTCAAGTGGAAATGCTGGCATTTAAACCCAGGCATCTGGGACTTCCCTGGTGGTCCAGTGGCTAGGACTCCAAGTTCACAGTGCAGGGGGCCCAGGTTTGAACCCTGATCAAGGAACTAGATCCTACATGCTGCAACTAAGAGTTCTGATGCCACAGCTAAAGATCTGTGCTGCAACTAAGACTTGGTGCAGTCAAATAAATATTTTAAAAAATTAACCCAGGCGTCTGACTCCAGTTCTGATTTGCCACCATTGCCTTCCCCAGAGCAACCTCCCCACGCTGGCCAGGGGCACTGTCCACAAGCAAAGCTGATCTTGTGAATTTGCCTGCTGAGAACTGTTCATGTCTCCCACATTGCCTTCAGGATCCAGTTTAAATTCAGGACCCTTCAGAAGACTTCCCTTGTGGTCCAGTGGTTGAGAGTCTGCCTATCAACTCAGGGGACATGTGTTCGATCCCTGATCCAGGAAGATTCCACATACTGCAGGGCAGCTGAGCCCATGCACCACAACAGTGCAGCTATAAACAAGTAAAGAAATAAAACAGCCTCAGGATCTGGACTCTACTTCAGTCCTGCCATTCTCCACCTCACATCCAAAGCTGCAGCCACCTTGCTCCACTGCAAACAAGGCCATCTTCCTCCTCGCCCTGGGATCCATATGTGGGCTACAACCCCAAACCATCCTCTCTTTTCTCAGCCCATTGGCTAATTCCCCTCCCACTTCAAGGTTGGCTTAGGCCCCACTTCCTCTAGACAGCCTCACTCCCCAGGCTGAGCTATGCTCACCGTTTCTAGGTTCCCAAGTGGATGCTTAAAGCTTGTGTTGAGCAATTAAGGGTACAGCCTTTGGAATCAAATTGCCCGACTTTGATTCTCAGCCCTGCCATTGATTAGTTGTATGACCTTAGAGAAAATCACTTAACCTCTTATGCCTCAGTTTTCTCTGTAAAATGGAGATTACCTCCTATCATGAGAAATAAGATAATACACAGGAAGTCCAGTCCCTGACTCATAATAATAGTTGGCTGTTGGTGGTTTAGTTACTCAGTCGTGTCCAACTCTTGATGAGACACCATTGACTGTAGCCTGCCAGGCTCCTCTGTCCATGGGATTTCCCAGGCAAGAATAACTGGAATGGATTGTTGTTTCCTTCAGGGGATCTTCCCAACAGGGATCAAATGCACGTCTCCTATGTCTCCTGCATTGCAGGCAGAATCTTTACCAGTGTACCACCTGGGAAGCCCGCAACAGTTGGATAAAGGAACATTACCTGGTCCTTTAAAATATCCCTGATATCTAGCACCCAGTTAATAGGATGTGAAGCTCACTGAAGGAAAGAATAATTGTGAATTGCCAGAGGATTTCAGGAGAGGCCCTGGATACTGCAGAGCCAAGGCCGGGCCTCACTGCACAGGGAGCAAGAAAGTTGAGAGGATCCTGCTGGCCCACCAGAGGAGTTTTGCATTTTTAACCAGCCAGCCACCATTCCCAGAGCCCACCACACTACCCCCAGCAGAGGCCTGCATTCCCTCCCAGAATCAGTATACGTCTCCATCCTCACTCAAAGAGCCAGCAGGCAGGTGAAGATCTAGTTTATACATCTTCTCAAGGCTGAGTGATGATCCTTTGCTTACTTGTTATCATGTGGGGTCACCATGCTGTTTCTCTAAATGAATGGAAGACTGGACTCAGGGGGACCCTTTAATTTCTGAATTGAAAACTTGTGAAAATATTGTTGCAAGCTGGAATTCTCTGGCCCTTTCACTTGTTTTTCCTCCTGGAGGGGACTAGCCTTTTAGCATAATAGAAGCCATCTTTAGTAGCCACAGAAGGTTTGCATCAGGTGTTCCACTCTGAGACATGCAAACCTCCACCAAGGCCTGGGCGTGGAACTTAGTGACGTAAGATCTAGACCCTAGGAAGTTAAGACATAGCGATGAGAGACCAAGAACATTAAAAAGAAGAAGAACGCAAAGGAAGATTGAAGAAGTAGCGACTATAGGGCACTCATCTGAAATGAACATGTATAGGAGAAAAGCCCCTGTGGGGGAAAAAAGTAAATATTTTGCCCCATTGCTTATACTGAAGCTGGTTCATAATTAGCTATAAATGTTCTTCAGTAAAGAGCTATGCCAGCAGGCCCTGCCCAGCATCACAGGGCCTGGTGGTAGGCTGCCCTGTAAAGGTAATAAGCAGTTCCTTTCAAAGGTTGTAAACTTTCAGAGAGATCTGGATTCTAACCTTGCAGACTAGCTGATCAACCTTAATCAAGTTTCCTAATTTCTCTGGGCCATTTACAAAAGGAAGACAGGAGGTCTGCCTTCCAAGGATTAAAGTAGGACTTGGAGGAGCTGGTCCACAGAGAGCATCACCAGGGCCCCAGGGCATGGTCAGAACCTCAACAAAGCTACATCCTGTAGCTCTTCCCTCCAAGGCAAAGCTTGCTGCCACAGCCACCCCCACTTCCCAGGCCAAGTCATCCTACCCCTTTGCCTTTGCCTGTATGTGTGCGCAGTAGTCTTCATTTCTCAGCTATTTCTGCAGCTGACCATAGCCCCCAACAGTTCTGCAACAGCAGATACTGCAGCTTCACCAGGATGGAACAGGGAACAAAAAATATTATCATAAGATGGTTAAGACTAAATTTTATGTTACTTTTATTTACCATAATTGTTTAAAGTATTATAATGAGTCTAGTCAGGACTGAAGGTGCCTTAGGGATTGCCTTAGGGTCCTGGTTTTAAGATTAGAGCCCAGATATGATTTTTCTCACCCTGCAAGTGAGCAACACAGCCTGGACTGAAACTCACAAGCTCTTCTCACTGCTGGACCAAGGTGCTTCTCATGACCTGATACCATATTCTCATTAAGAAGTTGGATATCCCTACACGCACCCATGCCCCTCTTTTCCCACTTCGAGGATGGGCCATTCATCCCCTGTGTGCCTCTGGAATCACAGCCAATCTTCAGAACTTATTTAACAGGCATTTACTGAGTGACATCTACATACTAGGCTCTGTGCTGGGACCCTAGCAAGACCACATCTAATAGGGAAGAGAGAGAGGTAATTGGACCTACAAGTTAAATAATCCCCAAAGAATTCCCTGGTAGTGCACCAGTTAGGGCTCCGTGCTTTCCTTGCATGAGGGAGGCTAGGATCCCACAAGCTGCCATGGCCAAATAATAATAATAATCCCCATAATGATCTACATTGAAAAATTAAGATCCTGCCACTTTTGTGCCCAGAGCCCTCCACTTCCCTCACTTCTGAGGTAGAGTAAAAACCTAAGTCTCTTCAGTGACCCATGAGGCGCTCGGGGAGCTCTGTCTCCCCCACTACCACCTTTACCTCCCTGAGCACCGCCTCTAGTCTTCTTTAGTGCACTGCCTTTTGGATGTTCCTTTTTTTTTTTTTTCTTAATAACTTAACATTTTATTTATTTATTTGGCCACATTGCAAGACATGCAGGATCTTCCCTGACCAGGAATAGAACCCATGCCCCCTACAGTGGAAGTGAAATCTTAACCGCTGGACCAGCAGGGAAGTTCCTGGATGTTCCTTTTATACACTTCAGGCCTCAGGGCCTTTGCACTTTCTGTTTCCTGTCCTTAGGATATAGTACTGCTCACCCCCTCACTTCCTTCTTGTCCCTACTCAACTGCCACCTTATATCAGAGGCCTTCCCTGATCATCTCTTATAAGTTAACAACCCACTCCCAGCCTCAGCCCACCCTATCCTACTGTAATTTCCTTCATTATACTTATCACCATCTAACCAGTGACATATTTACAGTCTATCTTTCCCCATTAGAATGTTAACCCTACAAGAGTAGAGATTCTGTTTTGTTTGTTGCTGTATCTCCAGGCCCTAGAATAGTGCCTGACATATACTGTGTGCTTGTGATATTGTGATTTATAATAAGAAATATATATTTGGTCTTCATTCCATCCCTGGAGTAGAGCTCCTAGAACCCTTAGAATAGAAAAGGTCAGTTTTCATTCCAATCCCAAAGAAAGTGAAAGAAAGAAAGTGAAGTTGCTCAGTTGTGTCTGACTCTTTGCGACCCCGTGGACTGTAGCCCACCAGGCTCCACCACCCATGGGATTCTCCAGGCAAGAATACTGGAGTGGGTTGCCATTTCCTTCTCCAGGGGATCTTCCCTTTAGAACTCGGGATCTTCCTTTTGGAACCCAGGTCTCCAAAGGCAATGCCAAAGAATGTTCAAACTACTCCACAATTGCACTTATCTCACACTGTAGCAAAATAATGCTCAAAATTCTCCAAGCCAGGCTTCAACAGTATGTGAACTGTGAACTTCCAGATGTTCAAGCTGGATTTAGAAAAGGCAGAGGAACCAGAGATCAAATTTTGAACATCTCTTGGTTCATCGAGAAAGCAAGAGAGTTCCAGAAAAACATCTACTTCTGCTTTATTGACAATGCCAAAGCCTTTGACTGTGTGGATCACAATAAACTGTGGAAAATTCTGAAAGAGATGGGAATACCAGACCACCTTACCTGCCTCCTGAGAAATCTGTATGCGGGTCAAGAAGCAACAGGTAGAACTGGACGTGGAACAACAGACTGGTTCCAAATAGGGAAAGGAGTACTTCAAGGCTGTATATTGTCACCCTGCTTATTGAACTTATATGCAGAGTACATCATGTAAAATGCCAGACTGGATGAAGCACAAGCTGGAATCAAGATTGCTGAGAGAAATATCAATAACCTCAGATACACAGATGACACAACCCTTACGGCAGAAAGCGAAGAAGAACTAAAGAGCCTCTTGATGAAAGTGAAAGAGGAGAGTGAAAAAGCTGCTTAAAACTCAATATTCAGGAAACAGATCATAGCATCTCGTCCATCACTTCATGGCAAATAGGTGGGGAAACAATGGAAACAGTAAGAGACTTTATTTTGGGGGGCTCCAAAATCACTGAAGATGGTGACTGCAGCCATGAAATTAAAAGACACTTGCTCCTTGGAAGAAAAGCTATGACCAACCTAGACAGCATATTAAAAAGCAGAGACATTACTTTGCCAGTAAAGGTCCATCTAATGAAAGCTATGGTTTTTCCAATAGTTAGTAAGGATGTGAGAGTTGGACTATAAAGAAAGCTCAGCGCAGAAGAATTGATGCTTTTGAACTGTAGCATTGGAGAAGACACTTGAGAGTCCTTTGAACTGCAAGGAGGTCCAACCAGTCAATCCTAAAGGAAATCAGTCCTGCATATTCATTGGAAGGACTGATGCTGAAGCTCACCTGATACGAAAAACTGACTCACTGGAAAAGACCCTGATGCTGGGAAAGATTGAAGGCAGGAAGGAGAAGGGAACAATAGAGAATGAGATGGTTGGTTGGCATCACCGAATTGATGGACGTGAGTTTGAGTAAGCTCCGGGAGTTGGTGATGGAGGCCTGGCGTGCTGCAGTCTGTGGGGCGGCAGAGTCAGATAGTACTGAGAGACTGAACTGAACAGAACTGAAGCTAGGAAAGTGATAAGGTTTCATTTGTTATGTAAATGAAGTGATGTTTGGGAAGCCCCTGGGTCACCTAAGGAGTAGGGGCTGGGCTGCCAGGGGAATATACCTTATGATTAGAAAGCTGAACTTTCAGTCCCTCTGCTGGAGGTTGAGTTCCACCACCAGTGGCCCAAGATTTAATCAATCAGTCGTATGTTACTCGTGTGTGCATGTGTGTGTGTGTGTGTGTGTGTGTGTGTATGCTCAGTCATGTCCAACTCTTTGTGACCCTATGAACTGTAGCCCTCTGTGATGAGGCTTCCGTAAAAACCCACAAGTACAAGATTGTGAGTGCCTCCAGGTCAGTGTAGAGAGAGGGCATGGAAGCTTCTGCACCCCTTTCCCTGTCCTTTGCCCTGTGCTGTTCTTGAGTCACATCCTTTCATAATAAACTGGTATCTACTAAGGGAAATGTTTCTCTGAGTTCTGTAAGCTGCTCTAGTAACTAACTCCAACCCAAGGAGAGATCATGGGAACCTCCGTCTCTAGCCAGTGGATCAGAAGCACAGATAACAGCCTGAGCTTGTGGCCGGCATATCTGAAGCAGAGGGGTGGGTGTGGGGGAACCTTGTAGGACTGAGCCCTTCACCTCATCTTATCAGGGAGGCCTTCCCAGACCATCCTTTATAAACTGACTGTGGGATTTGAAGCTGTCTTCAGGTCGATGGTGTCAGGGTTGAGTTAAGTTGTAAGGTACCCGGCTGGTATCTGAGAGCTAGCTTGTGATATCCCAGAGGGCTCAGTGAAATATTCATTGACTGACACAAAATGATACCTGCTGGAGGCACAGGAAGTGGGAGCGGGAGGGGTCAGAGGGAAGGAGCACAGTTACCACCTTCTGACTCTTCGACATATTAATTCAGAACCTGCCTGTCCATTGAGTTGAACCTCCCTTGCCTACGCCTTGTTTGGATAAGAGAACTAATTCCGACTGGGTGTGTCCATCAGCATCAAGACACAGCTTTTCTCTCTACTGCTCAGTAATTTTTTTGTTTAACTTTTTGGCCACGCTGCATGAATGTGGGATCTTAGTTCCGCAACCAGGGATAGAACCCACACCCCCTGCATCGGAAGTGCAGATCCTTAACCACTGGTTCTCCAGGGAAGTCTGTCTGCTGGTCAGTTTTAAACAAAAATGGAGTGCATTTTCTGGAAAGGAGAAAGTGGGCCCAGGGAGCCATCCCAGGGGATCCTGGGGACAAAGAGACCTGGGTCCTGATCCAACTCTGACATTTATTTTTCTTTCATTTTTTTAGTTGTAAGATACAACATAAAAAATACAAAAAATAAAAAACAAAAATATAAGATACAACATAAAATTCACCATTGTAACCATTTCTAAGTGTACAATTCAGGGGCATTAAGTGGCATTCACATTGTTGTGCAGTCATTACCTTGTGTATTACCAGAACTTTTCAACATCCCAAACTGAACCTGTGTACCCAATAAACAATAACTCCCCATTCTGTCCTCCCTCCAGCCTCTGGCAACCACAATTCTACTTTCTGTCTCTTTGAATTTGACTTGGTACCTCGTGTAAATGGACTCATAGATTACTTTTGTGTCTGGTCCAACCAGTCCATTCTGAAGGAGATCAGTCCCAGTGTTCTTTGGAAGGAATGATGCTAAAGCTGAAACTCCAGTACTTTGGCCACCTCATGCTAAGTGTTGACTCATTGGAAAAGACTCTGATGCTGGGAGGGATTGGGGGCAGGAGGAGAAGGGGATGACAGAGGATGAGATGGCTGGATGGCATCACTGACTCGATGGACGTGAGTCTGAGTGAACTCCGGGAGTTGGTGATGGACAGAGAGGCCTGGCGTGCTGCGATTCATGGGGTCGGACACGACTGAGCGACTGAACTGAACTGACTGAACGTCACTTAACATTTTCAAGGTTCATCCATCTTGTAGCATGTGTCAGAATGTAATTCCTTTTTGGGGCTGAATACTCACCCACTGAATGGATACACCACATTTTGTCTATCCATTCATGTATCAGTGGAGATTTGCAATGTTTCCACTTTTTGGCTATTGTGACCAACGCTGCTGTGAACTTATGGGTGTACAAGTGTCTGTTCACAAGTATCAGCTTTGAATTATTTGGGGTATATACTTAGAAGTGGAATTGCTGAATCATGTGGTAGCTGTATGTTCAATTTTTTGCAGAGCCGCCATATTCATACAGTTTTTCTACAATGGCTGCTCCATTGTGTATCCCACCAGCAATGCACAAGGGTTCCAGTTTCTCCACATTCTCACCAACACTTGTTTTCTTA
>NW_011495069.1:4003034-4009147 GCF_000754665.1 Bison bison bison
TTCTTCTTTCTTCCTTTCTTTTTTTATAATAACGCTCCTACTAGGTGTGAAGTGGCATTGCATTGTAGTGTTGGTTTGTATTTTCCTGACGATTACTGACATCAAGCATCTTTTCGTGTGCTTGCTGACCATTTGATGCTTTCTTCAGAGAAATGTGCATGTGTGCCCGTCCTTTGCCCAGTTTTGACTCGGGTTGCTTTTCTTTTCCGGTTGTTGCGTTGCAGAAGTTCCTTTCAGCTCTGTCACTTTCTTAACCGTGTGCCCTGGAGCGAGTCATGTTACCCCACTGTCCCTCGGTTTTCTCACCTGTAAACAGTACACTGTTTTTAACCTCTTAATTCCTACTTCCCAGAGCTGATGTGAGGATTAAATAAGCTAGCAAATGGAAGACAACAATTAGTGTGTGTAGCAGATAAAAACAACAACTCAGGACTTCCCTGGCAGTCCAGTGCTTAAGACTCCACACTCCCATTACAAAGGGCGTGGGCTGGATCCCTGGTCCAGTAACTAAGATCCCAAATGCTTCAGGGTTTGGTCAGAGAAAGAAAACAACCCAACAATAACAAAACTAACATTTACTGAACACTCACTATGTGTTATTCACTGGGCAGAGCTCTTTACATATATTAACTCATTGAGATATATTAACTCATTACCCTCCAGTGTGTCTACCAATACTGCCTGCCTGAATCCAAACAGGGCCTTCCTTCCTCTCTTGTCTGGCTGTTACCCAGCATGTTCAGGACATGTCCACTAGGCCCAGGGCAAAGCAGCAGGTGACCTCACTGCTCCAGACCTTATTAACAGAACCCCCTTCACACCCAGGGCTTCCCTGGTGGCTCACTGGTAAAGAATCTACCTGCCAATGCAGGAGACACGGGTTCGATCCCTGGGTGGGGAAGATCCTCTGGAGGAGGAAACGGCAACCCACTCCAGTATTCTTGCCTGTAGAATCCCATGGACAGAGGGGCCTGGTGGGCTACAGTCCGTGGGGGTCACAAAAGAGTCAGATACGACTCAGCAACTAAACAACAGCAACCCACACACCAAATCTTCCAAGCTGTCCTGTTACTGAGACCAACCTGATGGCTACTGGGCCTGGCCTAGCGAAAGGTCTCTAGAACCCACCCAGCAGGCCACCAGCATGCTCTAAACCAAATGCCTTCACAGAGTCACCCACATACCCCATCCTGGATCTGGAAACCACATCTTTCTATCCTGGGTGGTCCGGATATCCTTCCCCCTGGCCCTTGTCAAGCCTGATGCCATTTTATCATCCTGCCAAGCTTACTGCCTTGGGAAAATCCTGGATTCTGATCTTCCCCCCTATCTAATGACAAGAAGAGGAAGCTGGATTTCCAGATGCCCACAGCTGGCGCCAAGCTGCAGGCTGGCCCCAGTGATCTCCATGGGAGCCGGCCTGCCAGTGCTCCAGACACCTGGAAAAAGGCTGAGGCGCGTTGCTATGCTCTGCCTTTCCCACCAGCACGAGAATGAAAATAGCAGCGATGTAGAATTAATTCTGCAGATGAACGTTTTTCAGCTTCCCAGATTTGGCAATCACGCTCTTCCCCCCCTGCCCCCCCTTGTGTGCCTTTGCTTCCACTTGGATAGAGAAGTGGAAGAAGATGCTTGGCTCCCACCCTTCTACAGGGAACGTGGAGATCAGACAGAGGCCAGGTTCCTCAGCCAGGTGCCTAAGGCCCTGTGGCCTCTGACTCAGCAATCTCTGCACCCTCAGTTCCTCCCACTTCCTTACTGACTTGAACAGCCAAACACTGTCATGTCTCCAAATCTTTCCAGATGCTGTTTCCTCCGCCTGAAGTGTCTCCTGCTCCTGGACTGCCTAGTGAGCTCCTACGTACCCTTCAAAACCCAGCACAAGAATCATCTTACAGGAGAAACTTTCCTGGACTTGCCTCCTTCCCAGACAAACTTAATTCATCCCCACCTTCGGCTACTTTTGTGGTGGGACGATGTGTGTGTGTGCGTGATTCTATCGTGCTGCGTGTGTAAGGGACTGATGTAGCCTGGTACCTGGCACATAATAAGTATTCAACAGACGTTAGCTTATTTACCTTTTCTATGAAGCTGGAAATGGCTTGGGGAGAGGAGGTGAATCCCAGCGGTACCACGGCCTGCTTTCTGAACATGAAGAAAATAGAAACCTCTTTCATTTCATTCTGTAGCATGGCCAGCTTTCAGCTTTGGCCAAAAGCTCTAAGTGATATCCTTGACCTTCTCAAGTCCTTGAATAAATGTAAAACACGCACATCAGTTATCAACCCAGGCTCAGAGGTCTCTTATCCACACCCACAGCTCCCTGGATATCTCACATAGGTACTTACTTGGATCATGGATATTGGCGGCTAGAAGGTAAGCTCCCCACGGCAAGGTCAATGACTGGCTTTCACTGCTGCACGCCCTGGAGCCTGGCAGTAGGTGGCGCTCTGGAAATAGCTGAGGGATGGATGCTGGTTGAGTTACTGAGTGTAATCCAACCCTGGCAGATTTGAGAGAGCACCTCTATCTGGGCAGGTCTGAGTCCTCTGCCTTACAGGGGTTTCCTAGAACGGCTCTCCCCGTTCTCAGCAAAACACCTGAACACTTCTTTGGCACTATAAACTGAGAAATGTAGGAGACGTGCCCAGGGCAGTGCTATCTTACTCCTGGAGCATAGGGCTTGGACTTTGGAAAATGTAGGTCTTGGCTCAAATCCCAGTTCTGAGACCTTAGCCAATCACTTCACCCGGCCGGACCTTGACTCCTGTCATCTGGATAAAGGGGATCCTAGTAGTTCCAGTGGACTGGCAAAGTTCTGAGGTAGAAAGACGTAGCTCAGGGCTGAACACATCAATAAAAGAGGACCCTCAGGATTTCCCTGGTGGTCCAGTGGTTATGACACCAAGCTTCCACTGCAGGGGGCACGGGTTTGATCCCTGGTTGGGGAAGTTCCACGTGCCTCAAGGTGCAGCCATGAAAAATAAAGGAAGATCCTATTTCCTGTTCCTTTAACCCTTCTTACCTCTCAGCTGGAGCTGTTTGGGGAGGGGAGAGTTCCACATGACTCTGTGCAGAATCCTAGCTCACAGACCAGAAGGGCTCAGGTGCCAAAACCAATTTGCTTGGGTTCAAATCTCAGCTCACTAGCTGTGTGATCTTGGGCAAGACATCTAACCTCTCTGTACCTCACGCTCTTTATCTGTAGTGGAATAATTTTATGATAACATTGGTCTCACGGACTTTATAATATAAAGAAGCGAAGCAATGCCTGGTGAGCTCTCATGACACCAAAACGCAAGCCAGCTCCTGTATTTAGAGTGAAGGTAATGTCTGTATCCCATGGACAGAGGAGCCTGGAGGGCTACGGTCCAAAGGATCGCAAAGAGTTGGAGATGACTTAGTGACTAAACGTACAATGTCTGCAGAGATTTGATTTGTTCATCTCATGGCCCCCCTAGGAAGGGGGTCTGCCCCTGTGACTTCGGGTTTGCACGAGGACTTGCATCTCTGGGCTGCCATGCCTGGTGGCCTCTCCCCTCAAATCCTGGCCTGGATTGAGGGGAACCTCTGGCTGCAGAGAGGGCTCCAGTGGCTGGAGCAGTGGGTAGAACCCTGACCCTGGAGTCAGCCTTCAGCCTGGGTTTGACTCTCACAGCTTTGCCACTTCCTGGCTCGGCCCTTTTTTCTCTCCATCCCAGTTTCCTGCTAAGAACCACAGTGTCTTTCTTATAGGCTGGATGGGAGGATTACAGGAGATAAGTATGCAAATCACCGAGGACCAGGCCAGGCCCCCCGAGGAGCTGCGTGATGAAGAGCTCGTCCCTTCTCTCCTCCTGGCCGGCACTCCGCCCCTCCCAGCTCTGGCACTGCCTACCAAGTTCAAAAGTGGCTGCTGCAGCTGTCGTTTCTGAAAATACATTCCCTGGCTGCTTTTGTCTTTTCATCCAAGTCTTCCCCAAAGCCTCAAACATTCCCAAATCAAGGGTTTAAAAAGACAAAAAGCCCAAGCTGACCTATCCACGCCGCTCGCTGGCAGATGTCCAGGGGGATCTGGCTCTGCCAGTCGCTGAGCTTGACATTCAGCCCCCCACCCCCCACCCCAGTCATTTTCACTCACATCCGACAAGATCAATGAGAAAAACAGGCAGCAATGATCAAAAAGGCCGACAAAGGCTCTTGGGGGAACTATCCCAGCAGGATGGTGCGCCGCACAAAAGTACATGCAGGGGGTGTTCCATAAAAGCTCCTCCACTCACAGGCAGCCCTCATGCCCAGAGACACCAAAAAATGGTTCCCATGACAACGCTGCTGCAAATGTTAAATATAAATGTGTGTGTGTATACAGCCACACAGAGATGCACGGAAATAAACTCTTGGCACATTTTTTTCTTTTTTTTCCTGTTCCAAACACAAAATAACCTGCAGGATTGATTGGTGAAAGAGAGGACAAAGAAGGGTTTGAACAAACACGCTTCCAGCAGACTGGCTGTCAGTGCTGGACACCTGTTTGGATGTCAGTCTGTTGTGTTTCCTGCACCTGCAATATAGTAGATACTCAATAAATAATTGTCGACTGAATGAATAAATGATGGGTAGATGGAAGAAAGGAAGGGAGCAGGGGGAGGTTGGAGGGAGGGAGACAGAGACAGCCCGGTGGGTCAGGACTGGAATGGCTCCTACTGAAGAGCCACTCAGCCTCTTGTTTTTCTGTTGGAGAAACTGAGGCTCAGAAAAGAAAAAAAAAAAAAAAAAAAAAGGAAGGAATCTTGCCAAAAGGCGCAAAAAGAATTACTCTTAAAGCTCTAATCCTGGAGATTCATTAAGTAAGCACTTAATGAATGTGAGTCAAATTTCTGTCTGCATAATAACCATATATCGAGCAATTAATATGTTCTAAGCACTAGAGACCTTATCTCATAATTTGCAACCCTGCAAGGGATGTATCAGGATTTCCAGTTAACTGGGGCTTTGACAGGTGAAGTCACCTGTGGTTGGAATGGAGATTAAACCCAGGTGACTCAAACACTAGGCTCTGAACCCCCTTACATTTCTCTCTGAAATGAGGGCTGAGGGAGCAAATGGTCCCTGGTCCAAATGAGGGAGCAAAAGGGAAACAGTAGCGAGGATTCTTGCAGATGTTGGGGAGGGGGAATCAGAGACATGAAGTACCTTGCCCAAGTCCGGGAGCAGTGGGGAAATGGATCAGAGCTCAGGTTTTCAGGCTCCCAGTCCTTGATTCCTTCAGTTTATTCACTGTTTTCTATCAAAGGAACTGGAGGCTGGCTCCTGTGGGCCCTGGAGTCAACCCTTTAATTGGGAGAGGGGAGGGGACACCTGGAGCTGTCTTTGAGTCCTAGGACAGTCTAGCAGGGTGGTGGATCTGGGCTGATCCTGAGACTCTTTAGGGTGTTTTGCGCCCTCTGGTGGCCATATCTTAGAACTGGCAAGAAACTTGGACTTTCTAGCAAATTCCCTCTCTCGAAGCAGATTTTTGTCTTGGGGCTCAGGAGGGAAAGGAATCGGCTTACAAGGTCCAGATGCATACTCCCTGCTGCCTTGGGTGTTCCGTGCTCCACTTTTTTTCTCTGCTTTCTAAGGCTCCCTGTTTCCACTCCAGCTCGCCTCAGATCTATTCTTTGCACAGCTGGCAGAACTGCTTTTAAAAACCCGAAGATGATCATATCATTCTCCGGCTTGTCTATCTGTTGCTAAGTCATGTCTGACTCTTGCAGTCCCATGGACAGTAGCCCGCCAGGCTTCTCTGTCCATGGGATTCTCTAGGCAAGAATACTGGAGTGGGTTGCCATTTCCTTCTCCAGGGGATCTTCCCAAACCAAGAACTGAACCCAGACCTCCTGCATTGCACGCAGATTCTTTACCAACTGAGCTAGGAGGGAAGCCCTTCCCTAGGAGGGAAGCTCCGGCTTATACTCTCCAATAACTTCTCATTGATCTTTTTCCTTAAAAATTCGTTATTTATTTTGGCTGCAACGGGTCTTCATTGCAGCCTGCTGAGCTTCTGTAGTTGTGGTGCCCGCGCTTACTTTCGATATGTGGGATCTTAGTTTCCCAACCAGGGATCGAACCCAGGTACCCTGCATTGGGAGCTC
>NW_011495069.1:4009247-4010957 GCF_000754665.1 Bison bison bison
CACTGGTCTTCCCTTGTGGCTCAGCTGGTAAAGAATCCGCCTGCAATGCGGGAGACCTGAGTTCGATCCCTGGGTTGGGAAGATCCCCTGGAGAAGGGAAAGGCTATCCACACAAGTATTCTGGCCTGGAGGATTCCATGGACTGTATAGTCCATGGGGTCGCAAAGAGTCAGACATGACTGAGCGACAAGCCTATAGCCATTCCCTCCCAGCTCCCTCTCTCTCTGGCCCCCTCCGCCCTCCTTCTCACCTTGATCTGTAGCCTCCCTGGCCTTCTTCCAGGTGCTTGCATCTTCCTAATTCAGCCTTTACACCTGCTGTTCCCTTTGCCTGACACACTCTTCCCTACACTGCCCCCGCCCCCCATTAAAAAAATTGTTTTGGCCTCACCACGTGGCTTGCAGGATTTTAGTTCCCTGACCAGGGATCAAACTGGAGCTCAAAGCACCGAATCCTAACCATTGGACCAGCAGGGAATTCCCACTCTTGCCTGCCCTTTATCTACAAATTCCTGCTTGTTCTTCACATCTCAGCTCTTCAGACATGCACTTTTACATTCCGTAGCACTTTCAAGTTTAGAGTGCTCTTTACAATGGCAATTTCTTGTCCAGTGACTCCTTTTCTTGATCACTAACAACAAGAACCCTATCGCATTCCATGGCCTATTTCCAGCACCGTGTCCAATGCCTGGTGCATCCTAGGTTCTCGGTATTTGTTGAATAGACAAATGAAGGGATTAGTAAAACCAAACAAAATCCTTGAAATCTGTTAAGTACTTTATGCCAAGTACTATTCTAAACTCTTGATAAGCTTTAATTGAATTATCACAAATCTCAAAACCCATATTACAGATGAGGAAACGGAGTGGTTATTTACCTTACCCCAGGTCAAATAGGGGTTCACTGTGGGAGCTGGAATTTAAACCCAGACTGCCTGAACTAGAGCTCCCCGTTGGTTTGCAGCCTCCCTTGCCACCACTGTCTCCACCACACGTGCCACCCACACCCCTCTCACCCTCGGTCCTGGTCTCACGCACTCCTTAGCTTTCCCACAGGTGAGGAAGCAGAGATTCCGGGATTTACCATCTCGTGTGTGTATTTGCTGCTCTCCGCTTCTTCTGGGCTTCCCTCGTAGCTCAATCGGTTAAAAAAAAAAATCTGCCTGCAATGTAGGAGCCCCAGGTTCAATTCCTGGATCAGGGAGATCTCCTGGAGAAAGAAATGGCAACCCCCTCCAGTATTCTTGCCTGGGAAATCCCAGGGACCAGAGGAGCCTGGCGGGCTACAGTCCAGGGGGTCACAAAGAGTTGGACACGACTTAGTGATCAAACCACCACCACTTAGCACAAACCCTCCCGTAGCCATTGCCCCTCGTGAGCTCTCGGTGAGTTGGGCCTCATCACCCCCATTTAACAGGTGCAGAAACAGACTTAGAAAAATCCGTCATTTCCTCCCAATATGCAATAAGTATGTATTGTGCATCCGCCAAGTGCCAAGCTCTAAGGGACTCAGGCTGAATCTGTAACTCATTGCTACAGGCCTTCCGTGGACCCTAGGAGTCGCAGACGCACGTACCCTCTTGCAGGTCTCTCTCCTCAGGCCTCCATCAAGCCTGGAGGAGAGGACTGCTTGCAGCTGCAGGGGCGGGAAGTCTTGCCCTCCCCAGGACCTGTCTCCTCTATAGAATGGAAATCTGGAGTTGCTGGGGACC
>NW_011495069.1:4011057-4024422 GCF_000754665.1 Bison bison bison
CCTTCCCCCACAGGGCACATGTGACGACTTGTCAGGGCTGGGGGACATGGGAGGGGCAGAAACCCTCGTGGACCAAGAGCCTATGCTGATACCATTACAAGGCTCCTATCACTGGGGGGCGGGCAGGAAACTGCCAAAATACAAAGCAGGATTTTGCTGCCACGGGGAGGAGGAGAGGGTCACTAAGGAAGCGCGTGATCTTTGAGAGTGAGGCTTTTCAAACTCAGGGGTACAGTCACCAAAGACTGAGGCTGGATCAGAAGAAGAGCCACCTGCCCCCCACCCCCACCCAGGCTAGCGAGCACCAAGTAACAAGCAACCCAGCTGAGGGATGGAAAGTTAAGGGGGTGAAGCAGGACCATTGTTAAAAACCTTCCAGCAACCCAGTCCTCATCCGAAGTTTGAGATGATGCTAGAGGAGCTGGAAATCAGTAGTGCAAGGAAGGTAACCATAGCAACAACAAAGTCCAAACCAGCTCAGCCCCTAAGTGCACTGACTTCAGCTCTTACACTGATTGTCTAGCGAAAGATGCATGCTCATTTCCAGAACTCGTGCTACTTAATTTAGTCTCTACTGCTCTGTGCACAGTGTCTGGGTGTTTGGTCAAAAATTATAAGACACTAAAAGCAAGAAAAAAACCCCCTCTCAAGAGACAAAGAGTCAACCAAGCCAGACTTGGAAATGATGCTGTTGTTGAAACTACTAGAGAAGGATTTTTAAACAATCACGATTTGTGCATTAAAAATGCTAGTAGAGGAGATGGACCACATGCACAAACAGATGGGGAATTTCAGCAGAATGGAAATTATGAGTCAAACAGAAATTTTAGAAGAAAAACAAAACAGCGTGGTAGCAGAGATGAACGCCTTCTATGGACTGATCTCCAGACCCAACAAAACTGAGCAAAGAGTTGGTAAACTTGAAGATAGTTCAATAGAAATTATCTAAACTGAAACAAGGAGAGAGAAATAAGTGAAAAAACAAATAAAAGCAAAACAGAGCATCCAAGAGCTGTGGGACTAAATCAGATTATCTAATATGTGTATAACTGGAATCCCAGAAAGACAGAGAACAGGCAGATGAACACTCGAAGAGACAGTGGATGAAACTCTTCCAAAAATTATGAAAGACATCAAATATAGATGTAAGAATCAGAGAGAACACCAAGTGGGGTAAATAACGCCCCCCATAAAAAAGGGCTTCCCGGGTGGCACGAGTGGTACAAGAACCCACCTACCAATGCAGGAGACATAAGAGATGCGGGTTTGATCCCCGGGTCGGGAAGATTCCCTGGAGGAGGACATGGCAACCCACTCCTGTATTCTAACCTGGAGAATCCCATGGACTGAGGAGAGTCTGGCAGGCTACCATCTGCAGAGTTGCAAAGAGTCATGAACAGAAACAACTTAGCATGCGTGCATCCCATAAGAAAACAAAAGCAAAAACACCGAGACACATCGTAGTCAAGCCGCTGAAAACCAAAGATAAAGAGAAAATCCTGAAGGCAGAGGGGCCAAAGATACTTTAATGCATACAAAGGAGCAAAGATAAGAATTACAGCAGACTTCTGCTCAGAAACTAAGTGGGAGGACAGAGGGAGCAAAACGTGTCCACTGAGCTGAAAAGCAAGGGAGGCAGCTCCATGTGATCAATGGATCAGTTTATTAAAGGATAACTTGCAGGATGGAATCCGCAGACTGTGATCCAGAGGCATCCTCAGCTGCACTGTGCACCAGTGAGAGGCCCCGGGACAATCTTAGTTAACCTCGGGTGTGGAGGTGCGTGCTTGGAGACACAAAGTGCATCCCTAAGTCAAGATATATAAATGGGTAACTAGTCTTGTGGGTGCTGGGAATGTCAGTTAAGTCTTCACCATCGTGGAGCATGGAGGCCACCCAGACCTAAACCACCATTAAACAGTGTCTGTTAAATACAGAACCTTTGACCACAGAGAAGAGATTTACTTACCACCCAGTCCAGGCACAGGTAGGCTCAGTGGGAGGCCAAGAGGAACTGAACGATCCCAAGATGGCGTCAGTTATGCTAATACATAGCCATACAAACTATACAAGCAGGAGACGACGAGCTGACGTCTTTGGGTTTTTTTTATCATTTTATTTATTTTATTTTTAGCTGTGTTGGGTCTTCATTGCCGCGTGGGCTTTTCTCTAGTTGTGGAGAGTCAGGGCTATTCTCTTGTTGCAGAACTCGGGCTCCTCTTGCTGCAGAGAAGTAGCAGGCTTCTCTGAGCAGGGGCTCAGTGCTCTCGGCCCCTGGGGTCTAGAGCGCAGGCTCAACAGTTGCAGTGCATGGGCTTAGCTGCCCTGAGGCATGTGGGATCTTCCCGGATCAGGGCTCAACCTCACTCCTGCACTGGCAGCCAGATTTTCTACCACTGAGGACCAGGGAAGCCCTGACCTCTTTAAAGTGCTGAAGAAACATCCACCCAGAATGCTACTTGCATCAAGAATATCTTTCAGGGGACTTCCCTGGTGGTCCAGTGGTTAAGGTTCCACGATTCCACTGCAGGGAGTGTCAGTTTGACCCCTAGTGGGGGAACGAAGATCCTGCATGCCACATGGGACGGCTGAGAAGTAAAAAAAAAATCTTTCAAAAATGAAGGTGCTGGTAACATGAATCCATAAATGGCATAAATCTGCACACAACTATACACTCACACAGAGACACACATAGAGAGAGATGAATGTGCATAAAAATTGGTGAAATGTAAATAAGGTCTTAATAAGTTTGATTAATAGTATCTCATACTAATGTAAGTTTCTTGAATTGGCAGTGTTAGGTTTTGATGTTGTACAATAGTTTTGTAAGAGGTTACCACAGAGGAAGTCTAGGTGAAGGGTACACAGGACTTTCAATGCTATTTTTTGCAACTTCCTATGAGTCAATAATTATTTCAAAATAAAACCCTTTTTTTGTTTTCTTTTTTAATGAAAGCACAACTATTCTGTATCCTGATTCTAGTGGTTAGAGGATGTTAGGCATACCTGTTCAGTTGCTCAGTTGGGTCTGACTTCTTGAGACCCCAAGGACTGTAGCCTGCCAGGCTTCACTGTCCATGTTATTTTCCAGGAAAGAATACTGGAGTGAGTTGCCATTCCCTTCTCCAGGAGATCTTCCAGACCCTAGGATCAAACTCACATCCCTTGTGTCTCCTGCATTGGCAGATTCTTTACCACTACGTCACCTGGAAAGTCTCAGAGGAGCCTATGCAAAACTCAAAACTCATTGAACTGTATGCAAAAAAGTCAATTATCCTTTATATAATTTTTTAAGAATGAGGTGAGCTGAAGACTTCTTCAGATACACAAAAGCTGAGAGATGTCATCACCAGCAGCCCTGGTGATGACGTTTCTTGTAGATTACTACAAGAAATCTTAAAGGAGTTCTTCATGTGGAAGACTATGATAGAATAAGCACTTGGATGCGTTTCATTTCTTACACAAAGAAATGAAGATCTCCAGAAATGGCTAAAATAAAAGTAAACATAAAAGGCATGTTTAGACTGAGAGACTAACATACACAGCACAGCATTCTCAACCCCCAAGGCAAGGATTGGCAAACCATGCTTTTGGATCAAATCCATCCCTCTGCGCTTTTTGTACAACTTGCAAGCTAAGAATGGTTTCTTGGTGCTTTGTTTTTGTTTTGGCCACACCGCTAGCTTGTGGGATCTTCGTCTGCCAACGAGGGGTGGACACTGTCTGGACCCTGGCAGTGAGAGCAGCGAGCCCTCCCCACGGGGCCACCAGGAAGCCCCAGTGCGGCTCCTCTAGTGCCTCACTTTGTCCATGATGTTGGTGCAACTACGTGTACATCCACACACATATAATACTGATCACTTTAACCATTCATGAGTGTACGAGTTAATGTCATTAAATGCATTTAAAATGTTGTGTAATCGCCACTATCTATACCTAAAACTTTTCATCATCTCCAACAAAATCTCTGTACTCATTGAACTATAACTTCCTCTTCTCTCGCCAGCCTCTGGTAATCTCTATTCTATTTTCTGTCTCCGTGAATTTGTCTATTCTAGGTACCTCATATAATATATATTAATTTTTTCAAAGTCTGCCTTTCTAAATTAGTTCATATTTTTGTCTGGAGGCCCTGAGTGTTTTCTGTCTTTAAAATCCCACAACTTTGTAAGGCTCTATCTTAGAGTTGGTGATTTAGCATCGATATACATGGGCCCAGTGAGCCCTTTTGATGTGTAGAAGCAGCTCTTTCATTTCTGAAAAGTCTTCTGGATTACTGTTTTAAATTTTAGCTCACAGGACATATGTGGCGATCCAGTGGTTAAGCACCCACCAGTGCAGGGGACGTGGGTTCCATGCCTGGTCAGGGAACTCAGATCCCATATGGCTCAGGGGAACTAAGCCCGTGAACCGCAGCTACTGAGTCCACGTGCTGCAACGAGAGAGAAGCCCGGCACCACAAGGAGAGACCCCACCAGCTGCAGGTAAGACCCGGCACGGCCAAAAATAATTATGGTTCCAGACCCTGAGTTTTAAATTATTGTAACTAGGCTCAAACATATCTTTATTAATCAAAATAGGAACCATTACAATCAACACATTTCTGCCAATGAGAAATACTTTCGTTTATTCCCGTAGCATAAAAATCCGTGCTTTGGGATCCGACGAATGCTCAGACAGCATTTTCTGCATCGTGCTGGTTGTGGAAGTGTTTTCCCCTCAAAAAGTTGTCAAGCTGCTTCAAGAAATGGTAGTCGACGGGCGAGAGGTCAGGTGAATACAAAACTTAGTAACCCACTTTTGAAGCTTCGGTTGTGCGCCATGCGATCGGGCATTGCCATGGATAAGAACTGGGCCCTCTCTGTTGACCAGTGCTGGCCGTAGGCGCTGCAGTTTTCTGTGCATCTCATCAATTTGCTGAGTGTACTTCTCTGATGTAATGATTCTGCTAGGATTCAGAAAGCTTTGGTGGATCAGACCGTCAACAGACCACCAAACAGAGCCCATGACCCTTTTCTTGATGCAAGTTTGGCTTTGGGAAATGCTCTGGAGTCCCTTCTTAGTCCATCTGCTGAGCTGGCTGTTGCTGGTTGTCATATATAAATCCACTTTTCGTTGCATGTCACAATCCAGTCGAGAAATTGTCGTGGTTGCATAGAACAAGAGAAGATGATGCTTCAAAATGGTGAGTTTTTGATTTGCAATCAGCTCACGAGGCACCCACTTAACGAGATTTTTCACCTTTCCAGTTTGCTTCAAACGCCAAATGACCATGGAATGGTCGCTGCTGAGTTCTTGGGCAAGTTCTCTTGTACTTGCAAGAGGATCAGCCTTGATGCCCCTCTCAGTTGTTCATTGTCAACTTTGTATGGCCAACCACTGCACTCCTCGTCTTCAAGGCGAGTTTCCTTTGCAAAACTCGTTGAACCACCACTGAGCTGAACATTCATTAGCAGTTCCCAGACCAAATGCATTGTTGATGTTGCAAATGATCTCTGCTGCTTTATGATCCATTTTGAACTCGAATAAGAAAATCACTCAAATTTTCTTTTTGTCTAAAATCACTTCATAGTCTAAAATACATATAAAATAAATAGCAAGTAATAATTCATTAGCAAAGAACTTATAAAGCAAGAAATGTGCTTGAAAATGATGTTTAATGTATCTACACTTATTTAAGAAAGTATTTCAATATCAAATGGCAAATTTCAACAATCAGTTCAGTTCATTTGCTCTGTTCAGTCTGACTCTTTGTGACCCCATGGACTACAGCATGCCAGGCCTCCCTGTCCATCACCAACTCCCAGAGCTTGCTCAAACTCATGTCCATTGAGTCTGTGATGCCATCCAACCATCTCATCCTTTGCCATCCCCTTCTCCTCCCACCTTCAATCTTTCCCTGCATCAGGGTCATTTCAAATGAATCAGTTCTTCACATCAGGTGGCCAAAGTACTGGAGTTTCAGCTTCAACATTAGTCCTACCAATGAACACCCATTGTGATCTCCTTTAGGATGGACTGGTTTGATCTCCTTGCAGTCCAAGGGGCTCTCAAGAGTTCTCCAACACCACAGTTCAAAAGCATCAATTATTCTGTGCTCAGCTTTCTTTATGGTCCAACTCTCACATCCATACATGACTACTGGAAAAAACCATAGCTTTGACTAGATCTTTGTTGGCAAAGTAATGTCTCTTCTTTTTATTTTATTTTTTAATTGTATTTTATTTTTTTTAATTTATTTTTGGCTTCACTGGGTCTTCAATGTCATGCACGAGCTCTCTGGTTTCAGCATGGGGGATCTTATTTCCCTGACCAGGGATCGAACCTGCATCCTCTGCCTTGGAAGGCGAATTCTTAACCACTGGACCACCAGGGAAGTCCTTCTCTGCTTTTTAATATGCTGTCTAGGTTGGTCATAGCTTTTCTTCTAAGGAGCAAGTGTCTTTTAATTTCATGGCTGCAGTCACCATCTGCAATGAGTTTGGAGCCCAAGAAAATAGACTGTCACTGTTTCAATTGTTCCTCCATCTATTGGCCATGAAGTGATGGGACCCAATGCCTTACTCTTCATTTTTTAAACGTTGAGTTTTAAGCCAGCTTTTTCACTCTCCTGTTTCACTTTCATCAAGAAGCTCTTTATTTCCTCTTCGCTTTCTGCCATAAGGACTATGTCATCTGCATATCTGAGGTTATTGATATTTCTCCCGGCAATCTTGATTCCAGCTTGTGCTTCCTCCAGCCCAGCGTTTCTCATGATGTACTCTGTATATAAGTTAAATAAGCAGGGTGACAGTATACAGCCTTGACATACTCCTTTCCCAATTTGGAACCAGTCTGTTGTTCCATGTCCAGTTCTGACTGTTGTTTCTTGATCTGCATACAGATTTCTCAGGATGTCTGGTATTTCTAAGGTGGTCTGGTATTCCCATCTCTTTACGAATTTTCCACAGTTTGTTGTGATCTACACTGTCAAAGGCTTTGGCATAGTCAATAAAGCAGAAGAAGATGTTTTTCTGGAATTATCTTGTTTTTCTGATGATCCAATGGATGTTGACAATTTGATCTCTGGTTCCTCTGCCTTTTCTAAATCCAGCTTTACCATCTGGAAGTTCTCAGTTCATGCACTGTTGAAGCTTCACTTGGAGAATTTTGAGCACTATTTTGCTAGTATGTGAGATGATCGTAATTGTATGGCAGTTTGAACATTCTTTGGCATTGCCTTTCTTATGGATTGGAATGAAAACTGACCTTTTCCAGTCCTGTGACCACTGCTGAGTTTTCTAAATTTGTTGGCATATTGAGTGCAGCACTTTCACAGCATCATCTTTCAGGATTTGAAATAGCTCAACTGGAATTCCATCACCTCCACTAGCTTTGTTCATAGTGATGCTTCCTAAGGCCCACTTGACTTTGCATTCTAGGATGTCTGGCTGTAGGTGAGTGATCACACCATTATGGTTATCTGGGTCATGAAGATCTTTTTTTGTATAGTTCTTCTGTGTATTCTTGCCACCTCTTCTTAATATCTTCTGCTTCTGTTAGGTCCATACCATTTCCGTTCTTTATAGAGCCCACCTTTGCATAAAATGTTCCCTTGGTATCTCTAATTTTCTTGAAGAGATCTCTAGTCTTTCCCATTCTGTTGTTTCCCTCTATTTCTTTGCACTGATCACTTAAAAAGGCTTTTTTTTACTCTCCTTGCTATTCTCTGGAACTCTGCATTCAAATGGGCATATCTTCCCTTTTCTCCCTTGCTTTTCATTTCTCTTCTTTCCACAATTATTTGTAAGGCCTCCTCAGACAGCCATTTTGCTTTTTTGCATTTCTGTTTCTTGGTGATGGTCTGATCCCTGCCTCCTATACAATGTCATGAACCTCCATCCATAGTTCTTCAGGCACTTTGTCTATCAGATCTAATCCCTTGAATCTATTTGTCACTTCCACTGTACAATTGTAAGAGATTTGATTTAGGTCATACCTGAATGGTCTAGTGGTTTTCCCTACTGTCTTCAATTTAAGTCTGAATTTGGCAATAAGGAGTTCATGATCTGAGCCACAGTCAGCTCCTGGTCTTGTTTTTGCTGACTGTATAGGGCTTTTCCATCTTTGGCTGCAAAGAATATAATCAGTCTGAATTCGGTATTGACCATCTGGTGATGTCCATGTGTAGAGTCGTCAACAATGCAAAGTTCAACAATGCAAAACTGAAGTTACTTTTGCACCAACTTAATAAATATTTTTTAAAATGTTAACCCTTTGCCTGTCTTTTAGTGCCACCATGTTCTCTCTGACCAGTTTTACTTCTCATTCTCATGGTTGCTTTCTGGCTTTTCTTCAATGTCCTTTATTAAGTTTACATTTGGATGTATTCTCCCTTGAACATCTTTTTAATCTTCATTTATGATATGATTTTGGTCTTTTATTCTCCATCACTCTCTGTACCCACAGGCTTGCAGCGGTATCTGATGTGACTTCTCTTGGAATTTGGATTATTTCTCTGCTTTGGTTAATTGAAAGATTCTTGTGTGGTTTTATTTGCTTTCTTTGTTGATTTACTTTCTTTTGGGAGGAGGGAGAGTGGGTCGATTTGAAATTAGGGAGCCACCATTGCCTGCCAAGCCTGGAAGTCTTGGTAAGTGCACTGGATATTGAATAAGCGCTGTCCAACTGGCCTCTGCAGTGGGCGGCACTGCCCAGCTTCCTTTATTCTCACCAACTTCATGTCAAATAGCATCACTTTTGTTAAACCGATGGGTGAAAAGTGTTACCTGATTGCAATTTTAAATGCATTTCCCATATTATTAGCAGGATTCTCTTTTCAAATTTTTTTTTTTAATTTTTTCTTCTCTGAATGAACGCTTTAAATCCTTTTTCGCCTAGTTGGCTGTTTTGTGAGTTGTTTATATATGTTCTGGATTAGCTGCACATGTTGCAAATTTTTTTTCCAATCTGTCGCTTATCTTTTAATTAATTTTTTTTTAATTGAAGCAGAGTTGATTTACAATGTTGTGTTAGTTTCAGGTGTACAGCTGAGTGATTCAGATGTGTGTGTGTGTGTGTCAGCCGAGTGATTCAGATGTGTGTGTGTGTGTGTCAGCCAAGTGATTCAGATGTGTGTGTGTGTGTGTGTGTGTGAGCCGAGTGATTCAGATATGTGTGTGTGTGTGTGTGTGTGTGAGCCGAGTGATTCAGATGTGTGTGTGTGTGTCAGCCAAGTGATTCAGATGTGTGTGTGTGTGTCAGCCAAGTGATTCAGATGTGTGTGTGTGTGTGTGTCAGCCGAGTGATTCAGATTGTGTGTGTGTGTCAGCCAAGTGATTCAGATGTGTGTGTGTGTGTCAGCCAAGTGATTCAGATGTGTGTGTGTGTGTGTCAGCCGAGTGATTCAGATGTGTGTGTGTGTGTGTGTCAGCCGAGTGATTCAGATATGTGTGTGTGTGTGTGTACTTTTTTAGATTCTTTCCCATTATAGGTTATAACAAGATACTGAATATAATTCCTGGTGCTATATAGTTGGTCCTTGTTGTCTAATCTTTTAATTTTATTTATTGTATCTGGTTTATAAATGAATTACATTTTGATGTTGCCAAATGTATTAATCGTTTCCTTTATTTATTTTTTTTGTCTTCATTTGTGTGTCTGAGTGTGTGTCTGTGACTTTTTGGTTGATAGGATTAAGGTAGGTTTTCATTTCTTTAGAGGTTTTTATATTTTTAGAAATTCTACAATTACGTTCCTATTTATGAATTGTGTCTTTTCAAAGATTGCTTTGCCTACCCAAACTCATAAACATCTTCTATTTCATCTGGTACTTTTACAGTTACTGCATGTTTAGGTTTCTAGTATGTGTGAAATATATTGCTGTGATCACTACGTGTGAGAACTGTGTGAGAAAGGCAAGATCTCATTTTTTTCCCAGGTGGATAGCCTATCATGGTTTATTAAATGGTTCACCATTTCCCGACTGATTCAACGGGCATTTTTAATTGTTTTTCCGTTGTTAAGTTGTGTCTTATTCATTTGCCACTCCATGGACTGTAGCCTGCCAGGTTCCTCTGTCTATGAGACTTCCCAGGCAAGAATACTGGAGTGAGTTGCTATTTCCCTCTCCGGGGGAATCTTCCTGACCCATGCATTGAACCCTCGTCTCTTGCCTTCGCAGGCGAATTCTTTCTTTCGAGAAGGGCTTCCCAGGTGGTGCTAATGGTAAAGAACCTGCTTGCCAGTGCAGGAAGCATAAAACACGCGGGTTCAATCCCTGGGTGGGGAAGATCCCCTGGAGAAGGAAATGGCAACCCACTCCAGTATTCTTGCCTAGGAAATCCTGTGGACAGAGGAGCCTGGCAGGCTACAGTCTATGGGGTCACAAAGAGTTGGACAGGACTGAGCGGTTAACACTTTCACTTTCAGAGAAGGCCCTAATTCAATATGACTGATGTCCTTATAAAAACAGAGAAGAACACAACATTGTTAATCGACTATACCCCAATATAAAATAAAAATTAAATTAGAAAGGAATTTGGATAGAGGCAGACACATGCAGAGAGAACATCATGTGAGATGAAGGCAGAGACTGGAGGGATGTTTCCAGAAGCACCTAAGGGAGAACTTTTGGGAGCACCAAAGACCACCAGCAAACCCCCGGGAGGGGGGCTGGAGGCCTAGATCCTCCTTCACATTCCTCAGCACGAATCAGCTCAATCTCAGACTTACAGCCTCCAGAACCGTAAGAGAATACATTTCTGTTGTGTAAGGTACCACGCTGTGACACTTTGTTATGGCAGCCCCAGCATTAAGACAGTCTGGTAGGAGAGGGAAGCCTGTATGAGCCACCTGATCTGGACTGCAGGTCAGGAATGGCTTCCTAGAGGTGATGCTGACCTGGGCATTGCAGAATGAGTAGGAGTTCATCAGCCAAAAGAAGTCAGGGTAGGGTATCCAGGCAGAGAGAAGAATATATGTAAAACCCAGGAGAGGCATGAGGGTATGTCAGAGACTCTTCCTTGAACTGCCTGCCGTGTCCACGCACCTGAGGCCTGGAAACAGTGATGACATCCTTCATTCCAAGATAATGGAAGTATTTTTACCAGGAGGTCCCTTGAGCCCATGTGGCGACATGCATCATTCTCACCAGCAGGGGGCCCTCACATGCTCTTAGTGACGGCGGAAGAGGGGCCAGGTGGGCACAGGCGGCTCAGCTGGTAAAGAATCGCCTGCAATGCAGGAGACCTGGGTTCGATCCCTGGGTTGGGAAGATCCCCTGGAGAAGGGCAAGGCTACCCACTCCAGTATCCTGGCCTGGAGAATTCCATGGACTGTATAGTCCACGGGGTCGTAGAGTCGGCCACGACAGTGACGTTCACTGACTCACTCACTCAAGGCCTCTGCTCTGGGGAGGAGGTGCTGCCAGCCCCGGGGACACTGGCGGCGCCACAGGACACAGCTTGCCTGGGGGAAGCCACACTCGGTCACACGGCCTTCGGTATAAGTACTTTATTTCAGTTACAATGGTGCCACACAGAACTACAGTAGCACGGAACGTGATAATACAAAAAAGCAGATTCCCAGCTCCAAACCCCACTCCCCTGTCCCCGCAGAGACGCCGGCCCGTGGGGCTCCCTTGAGGGAGGGCGGCTGCCCAAAGCTCCAGGGCAGGGGGCGGGCACCAGGCGGGTGGGGGCTTCGCTTGCTTCCACGCCTGCGCTGCCCTCTGCCCCCCGGAAGCGGTGAGGGCAGCAGACGCCCCGTCTGGCTGGACCCTTGGCCCTGCACGGCTGCCGTTCGCCGGGGGCTCCCAGTCCCCAGACCAGGGGGCCGGGACCCTGCTCTGGGGAGGCTGGAGGGCGGGAGAGAGCCCGGCCCTCCGTGGCGGCGTGAGCGGCAGCCTGCGAACTCCGCTCCTTCTCCGCCCCGTGCTCCCTTCCTCTGACAAGACCCCCGACGACTCCCCGCCCCAGCTCACAGGCGCGTCTGACAGGGCGCCTGGCGGTGGCCGAGCTGCCGTCTGCTCCTCCGGGGGACTCTGGCTCCTCTGGGGGGCGGCGGGCCTCGGCCACGCGGAGGAGACGGCATTGCCCGTGCCCTACCACCTCAGGCCAGACCCACCATGCCTGCCCCCTGGACCCGCCCCCCCCAGCCAGGAGCACCCCCCAAGAAGAGGAGGGTCCCCGGCAAGTACTGTCTCCACTCAGCCAGGCCTGAGGGTGGGCTGGAGCCCGGGGCACGTTCAGGGGGTCCTCAGAGTCCTGACCGCGGTGCCGCTGACGGGCAGGCCCAGGCCTCTGGGCAGCCATGAGGGGGCAACTGTGTGGGCCCTGGTGCGGAGGGTGGTCTCCTTGGCCGGGGGCCTGGGCGCAGCCCCAGATAAGGCACTCAGCGGGAAGCCAGGGCCGCCTGTGGTCCTGGGAGCCAGGAAGGGAGGTGGCGGAGGTCGGAGCCCAAGCGAGGACCCGGTCCCCGGGCGATGAGCGCTGCTTTCTCTCTTCTTCCCCTGGGAGAAGAGGCGTGCAAGGCAGACTCCGAAACGGCTGGGATGGGGCGCTGCAGAGCGGCTGCAGGTCCCGGGCTGGTGGAGGTGCCCAAAAGCAAGGGGACGGAGAGAGGACCCCGTGGCATGGCAGAGAGCTCTGACGGGGGGTCTCAGCCTCGCAAGGCTCGTGACCCAGGTCCGGGGTGCTCGGGCACATCCAGACTGGGTTGGAGGGCACAGACCTGGCCTCACGCAGCCATCAGTCCCCTAGTGTGACTCAGGGGACCAGAGTTTCCTTGCTGGGGGGTCCCCACTGATGGACTCTAGGTTCAGAGGCAGGTATCCCCAGGGGGTGGTGCCAACTAGCTGCCCCTCCCTCTGCTGGGAGTAAGAACCAGGGGAGGGGGCTGGAACCACACACCCCAAGGGCAGAAGCACCTCTCCACGTGGGGACCTGCTCAGTGGCCCGGAATCCTGCTTCAGCCCAACCTTGTAGCAAGGAAGGAAGAGAGGGAGCTAGTCAGGGGCTTTCCCTTGTCCACAGGTTATTTAGAAAAACAGAACATAATAAATATACCGATCCTTTCCATAAAAAAAAAAAGTGTTTTAAATGCATCATTTCCCTGAAGGTTTCCAGTGTATTCCACAATGTTTAAAAAATAGTTTCCCCAAAAATATATCTTTAAAGCATTTGACACAGTGGTATTTGTGGTATATCTGGTGCTGCATGTGGGCGGAGGGGGCTGGGCCCCCCTGCCCTTGTCGGTGAGGGTCCAGGCCCGGTGGGCAACCCGGCTAACGCCCCAACACCCATCAGAGTTGACACACGTGTGCCTGGGATGAGCGGGTCTTCACAGGGGGTCAAATCTCAGCTTACGGTGAGAGCTCATGTCACA
>NW_011495069.1:4024577-4042061 GCF_000754665.1 Bison bison bison
GACCACCCTGCAGCGTCGGGGGAGGGGGCTGGCCGCCGGATGGAGGGGGCCGTCTTGTGGGCCCAGGGGGGTGTTCTCGGGCCCCCCCCCGCCTTGCCCTCCATCTCGGCTCTGGGTGCCTGGCCCTTCACCAGACTTCACACTTGTGATGCGGGTTCATGGGTGAGCCGGGCGGGCAGTGGAAGTGTTCCGAGAACTCCTTGGAGTTGGAGATGGAGCCGATGACCCGGAAGCGGGAGGGGCTGTGGGGATCAGTGATGAGACCTTCGTGCGAACTCTCGGGGGTGCGGACGGAGCACCAGACCTTTGAGGGGGTGATAAAGGAGAGGGCAGAGTCACTGCGGTCCCTGAGGCCGCCAGACTGGCCCCATCACTGTAACAGGGAAATAAGCGCCCCTCTGGTTCTGAGACCCCCATGACAGGCCTGCCACCTGGGTTAGGAGGAAGCAGAGGGCTGGGGGCCTTCATCCAGCTTCCTCTCCTGCAGCCAGACCAGCTGAATGTCTGTCCTGGGCATGTGAGATACGCTTCACCTGCACAAAAGATTCTGCCCCTAAACCAGTTTGAACACTTTGCACTGAGTCCAGATCACTCCTTTCCTGGGCAGAACCAACTGACTCGTGACCTTGTGGCTCTGGGCACCAACAGAAATCTACACGCTGATTGCCAACTCTAGGGACGACCTGGGACGCCTTGAGTTTAAGACATTTCTAGAACCGCAGAACTGGGAGGGCCCTTAGCCATCCAAGCAAACCTGTCCTCTCCTCTACTTGATGCAGGAATTCCTCTAACAGGGTTCTCGACCCTTCCTTGAATTTCTCCAAAGATGAAGCTCGCCCTCTTAAAGGGTAAATGCCCTGTGGACGGACCCACGAGCTAGGGCTTCTCTATTTGAGGAAATTTGCCTTTTGGTTTTCAGCGCTCCTAGAACTCAAGATGGCAGACTGTGCCTGGGTATTAGTTTTTCTCTAAAGAACTCACCTGTGCAAAACTCAGGAAGAAGAGCTGGTTGTTGGTGAGACCCAGGGTGGGCAGTGTCTGCTCAGCCCCATTCTTCTTGACCCAGTTCTGGTAGGCCTGTGGGGAGAACAGAGCTCAGGGTCCCCGTGACACAGGAACAATCGGGGTGGCAGTGAGGGGCTAGTGGGGGCGACCTTCGAAGATACATCCTGTTGGGACAGGGCCTGGCTTCTGGGGGTCTTGGGCCTCAGCTCTGAGCCTAACTCAGCTTAGAGGAGCTGCCCTCTACCTGCACTCATCCCAAAGGGAGCTCATTCAACCCCACGGCTTTAAATACCACCTCCATCTAAATACAGATGCACCCTGCCAGCTCCAGCCTTTCCTGGGAACATTCAACTGCTCCAGCTGGACATCCAAGATGCATTTTACACACACACACACACACACACTGCTTTCCCATCACAGTAAATGATGCCAACCACAAAAGCTGAGCACCAAAGAACTGATGCTTTTGAAGTGTGATGTTGGAGAAGACTCTTGAGAGTCCCTTGGACTGCAAGGAGATCCAACTAGTCCATCCTAAAGGAAATCAGTCCTGAATATTCATTGGAAGGACTGATGCTGAAGCTGAAACTCCAATACTTTGGCCACCTGATATGAAGAACTGACTCACTGGAAAAGACCCTGAAGCTGGGAAAGACTGAAGGCGGGAGGAGAAAGGGATGACAGAGGATGAGATGGTTGGATGGCATCACCGACCTGATGGACATGAGTTTGAGTAAACTCCAGGAGTTGGTGATGGACAGGGAGGCCTGGCACGCTGCAATGCCATGGGGTCACAAAGAGTCGGACACGACTGAGCAACTGAACTGAACTGAACCACCTAGTTACTCAGGCCCAAACCCCAGGACCCTCCTTTGATTCATCTTTCAATCAACCAAACAGCCCTACTCTAACCACATCTCACCCTTCACGTTGCTCTAGCCCATCTCTTGCCTGGACAACCTCACAGCAGCTTTCTAACTAGTCTCCTTGACCTCAAACTGGTCCAATTCCAACCCCATCCCAACAGAGCAACTCAGGTCATCCTCATAAAGCAGGGGCTGGCGACATTTTCTGTAAAGGGTCAGAGAGTAAGTCTTTTCAGCTTTGGAAGCCAAACAGTTTCTCTGCTGCAACGGCTCAAGGAACACCCTGATAGATGAAAGCAATCACAGGCACCATGGAGATGAGTGGGTGTAGCTGTCCCCTCTCTTCCACAACTTTGATTTATTTTTATTGATTTAGCCAGCTAAGGGCTGGATGTGGTCCCCAGGCTGTAGGTCTGCTGACCTGGTTGTAGAGGGTGACGCAGATCCTTCCCCTGTGCAAACCCCCGCAGTGGCTCCCACTGCAGCCAGAATAAACCCCAAGGTCCTTGCTTAGTCAACAGAGGCCGTAGCCGGGACAGCCACTCCTCCGGCCGCCCCTCCTGCACCGGGCCATACCCTCCATCCCTGCCACGTCCTTCTTCCTGTCCTGGGCTGTGCGAGGCTTGGGTCCACCTCGCGGCCTCGGCATTTACTCTTCTTTCCCTGCCTCTTTCTCACCCTACTAGACTCCGTTCAAAGGTCATCCCCTCTAGAAGGCCTCCCCTAACCACCCTCTCCCCTATTTCTCTTTATTCCTTTGGCCTGTCTTGTCTTCTTCATCTTATCAGCACCTGACATCATCACATTTATCCATGGAGGTGTGAACTGCCTTCCTCCCCATCCCTGACACGCTACAGTTGGGGGCTTCATGAGAGCAGGACCCATCGCTGTTTCGTCCCAGAACCACCAGCACCAAAACAGCGGGTCAAAAGTTTGCAACACACTTTCCCCGACTAACAGACGTCGGGCAAGTCACCGGATGTTTCTGGGTTGTTTCTGGTTGGTTCTGTCTCCTGCACTGCTGCTGCTGCTGCTGCCAAGTCACTTCAGTCGTGTCCGACTCTGTGCGACCCCACAGATGGCAGCCCACTAGGCTCCCCTGTCCCTGGGGTTCTCCAGGCAAGAACACTGGAGTGGGTTGCCATTTCCTTCTCCAGTGAATGAAAGTGAAAAGTGAAAGTGAAGTCGCTCAGTCATGTCCAACTCTTCGTGACCCCATGGACTGCAGCCTACCAGGCTCCTCCGTCCATGGGATTTTCCAGGCAAGAGTACTGGAGTGGGGTGCCATCGCCTTCTCCATCTCCTGCACAGTTGGCGTGAAATACCTAATCGTAGAGTTCCCAGCGGCCCCGGCCCACAGGCCTCAGCACACAGCATCTCTCGGGCTTCCTGCTCTCGCTGCCACAGGGAGGAGGAGGAGGCTCTGCCTTAGCCTCTGGCATCTCTCTCTTCCAACTCAGCCAACATCGCCGAGGGCCACCCCGGACTAGACCCGGAGCCCAAGCCGTCACGTGCCATCTCTCTCACACCCAGCAATGCAGGGACGAACACAGCCACATGCACAGAGGCTCAGGGAGGCTGAGTGACTCACTCCAGAACCAGGACTGGAGCCAGAACTGGCTCCGTGAGCAGTGTCCCCCTCCCTCCCCGCCCTGGCCCACCACTGCCTGGGTCAGGGGCGGCTTCCCCTGCAAAGGGAGGGACAGGCAGGGCTTCAGGTGGGTCCAGCCCAAGCCCGTTCTGGTGACCCTCAGTGGGGGGTGGACTTGGGGTACACAGCCTGTGTGTGCCAGGTCCAAGCCGGGCGCTTCACAGACACCCTTTCACTCGGTCCGCACTGCCACCCATTCCACAGATGCGGCCACTGAGGCCCAAAGACGCCGTTGTGCATGCCCACCACTCTTAACCGAGAAGCATCTGGACAGACCCAGAGCTGGGTCTGGGGTGTGCAGGGAGGGGCCTCCTACCCGATAGGCCGCCTTGAGGCCCCCGTTGTCGGCGATATTTTCGCCGAGGGTGTGCCGGCCGTTCACCGGCTCCCCGTTCACGCTATAGTTGCCGTACTGCCCCACCATGCACTCAGTCTGCTGCTTGAAAGCCTCCACGGACGAGTTCTTCCACCAGGGCCGGAGGTTCCCATCCTTGTCGTACTCTCGGCCTGCGGGGTCAGAGGGCAGCGTCAGGCTGGGCGGGGGAGAGACACAGCTGGGCACTGAAGGGCCCGGATGCATCAGCCATCTGGGGTGGGTGGGGGAGGGAGGAACGTGACCCGCCTAAGGACCCGCACGTTCAAAGTTCCGGTGGAGCTGTATTCACCGTCGAGGCTGGTGAAGGGCCCCTGACCCTGCGCCCAGTGGCGGGGGGAAGGCAGCGGGCAGCACAAAGGTCACAGGAAGGTCCTGCCTCCTCATTTTGTCTCAGGGTCCCCAAGGCAGGAGGCAATGAGGGGGATTCTGGACGTTAGCTGGTGAGGCACTAACTCTTCTACTTGTCGTTGGACCAGAGAAGTCTCTGGGGTAGTGGAGAAATGTTCGCTCCCCACTGACTACAGGGGGAGCACTGTACTACCCCCCAGCACCTCACACCTTCGGGGAGCGGGGTGTCCCACTGTGAGCCTGCCCAGTCCTCATAATCACCACATGATCAGCACACCCATTTTATAGATAAGAAAATAGAGGCCTGAGGAAATGATGGGGCTTGTGAGAGGGCACACAAATTGGCAGGTGTCTGGGCCAGGATTTTAACTTTCCATCTCCTCCTGTCTCCAAGGCTAAGATGCACAGGAGCAAAAGCAGCAGCAGCGGTGCCAGGAAGGTGGGATTCATCTGAAGAGGACCCCGAGGAACCCGTACCTTGATCATCAAAAGCATGAGTCAGCTCGTGGCCCACGACGACGCCGATGCCGCCGAAGTTTAAGGCACTGGAAGGGGAGACACGGGGGTGAGAGTGATGCCGTGTGGGACGGGCCCACCACTTCCTCAGTCTGGAGACACAGCAGAGTCCTGCAGGGCTCCAGCCGGGCCCAGAGCCAGTCACAACCTGGAGAGCCAGCTGCACTCCAAGCACCGTGCCAGGCACTGCCCTCTTGGGTCAGTGCGAAGAGCTAGGCCTCAGTAACTGACTGTAAGGGAGCAAATAGAGGTGTGGGATGGTTCAGCTACTTTGCCCAAGGGCCACTCAGCCAGCAGAGAGCAAGCCTGTTCAGATCCAGGCCTGTGGGGAATTCACTTCTGAGACTTCTCACCCTTCCCAACTTCCCAGCTGAGACTGTTCTAGAATATCACTAGAGGGGCACTCCCCTGTTTGGGGCTCCTGCCTCCATGATGGTATCACTGACTTGATGGACATGAGTTTGAACAGGCTTCCGGAATTGGTGATGGACAGGGGAGGCCTGGCATGCTGCCAAGAGTCGGACACTACTGAGCGACTGAACTGAACTGCCTCCATGATGAGCCCTGAGTTCTCACTGTGTAGGGACTCTGAGGTCTAGGAGACCCCGGAGGGAAGCACAGGGAGTGAGAGTGTTGTTTCCATGGCAACGTCTCCTGGCCAGTGGAACAAGGAGCCCTCGGTGAGACAGGTTTGGAGGCGGGCTGACCCAGCTGTCAGGCTGGCCCGGGGGGGTCTGCTGAGGGGTTGCGGGGGGGCAGGGAGGAGATGGGATGGACCCTCAGGAGCGTCCTACTTGGGTGAAGAGCGGGTGTAGAATGGCGCCTGCAGGATTCCGGCCGGAAACACGATCTCGTTCTTGGTGGGCGAGTAGTAGGCGTTCACCATGGGCGGGGTCATGCTCCACCTGCAAGCGAGACACACGTGGAAGATCCGACCTCATGGAGGGCGGTAGGCGGGGACAGCCCATCTGGGGCGTGTCGGGAGCCCTGAAAGTGTGGATTCCGCTGGACCCCGGCCCAAGGCATGCAAGCATGAGGTAGCACTGCTTTTGAGAGAGGAAACTAGAAACACCCAAATGTCTGTTAGGAAGGAATTGGTTGAATTCGATGTCACATCGCACAGTGGAACGGTGAGACCCCGGCAAAGAGCGAAATGCGTTAACTAGTAAGGACCTACTGTACAGCACGGGGGGTGAGACTTCTCAAGGCTCTGTAAGGCCTATACGGGGAAAGAATCTAAAAAGAGTGGATTATGTACGTGGAGAACTAACTGGTTCATCTCGTTGTACCCCTGAAACTAATGCAACCTTGTAAATCAGCTGCACTGCAATAAAAATTAAAAACCAAAAACGAGAAAACAGCTCCCCGTTCTCCACCATGGTTGTGCCATTTTACACCTCCACCTGCCAGGCTGGGTATTTCCAGGTGCCCAGCATCTTCTTCCGCACTAGAAACTATCAACTTTAGGATATTTCCAGGTGCCCAGCATCTTCTTCCGCACTAGAAACTATCAGCTTTAGGATATTTCCAGGTGCCCAGCATCTTCTTCCGCACTAGAAACTATCAGCTTTAGGATATTTCCAGGTGCCCAGCATCTTCTTCCGCACTAGAAACTATCAGCTTTAGGATATTTCCAGGTGCCCAGCATCTTCTTCCGCACTAGAAACTATCAGCTTTAGGATATTTCCAGGTGCCCAGCATCTTCTTCCGCACTAGAAACTATCAGCTTTAGGATATTTCCAGGTGCCCAGCATCTTCTTCCGCACTAGAAACTATCAGCTTTAGGATATTTCCAGGTGCCCAGCATCTTCTTCCGCACTAGAAACTATCAGCTTTAGGATATTTCCAGGTGCCCAGCATCTTCTTCCGCACTAGAAACTATCAGCTTTAGGATATTTCCAGGTGCCCAGCATCTTCTTGCGCACTAGAAACTATCAACTTTAGCCGTGTTAGCAAGTGTACAATGAAATCTCATTTTATATTTCATTTCATTTCACTATTAAAAATGTTGAACATCTCAAAAAAAAAAAACACAAGGAACAAAATGGACCATTCTACACTAAAAAGTCATGACTCTCTAGGCTCAAAAATGAGCGTGTCAGCAGTTTTCAAAGTGTGCTGCACGGATACCTGGTGAGATGTTGCTGCTGCTGCTGCTGAGATGGGAAGCCCCCAACTCCCTTTCAGGGGCTCTGTGAGGCCGAAACTATTTTCATTAAAATAGTAAGATGCTATTTACCTTTCCCACCGTGTTGACATTATACGGATGGGGGAAAGGCAACGCTGGGTAAAACTGCCGGAGCCTCCGCTGAGTCAAGGCAGTGGTACCAGTTCAGTGGGTCACCATGTTCTTCACCAATAAAAAAAAAATAAAATCTGTTCACTTAAGAACATCCTTGATGATGCAGCATAATAATTACCTTCATTAAATCTAGACCCTTGAGTGCAAGTCTCTTAACAGTCTGTGACCAGATGGGAAGCACTTGTAAGCATTTCTGTTTTTATTTCTTTTTTTAAACTTTTGGTCACACTGTGGCGTGTGGAACCTTAGTTCCCTGACCAGGGATTGAACCCACGTCCCTGCATTGGAAACATGGAGTCTTAACCAGTGGACCACCAAGAAGTCCCAGCATTTCTGTTTTTTTCACGGAATGCCATTTGTACTTGAGAGGATGATGGGTGTTTGACAGGCGTTTTCTTGAAAAACAGTGAGCGCATCACCTCAAGCAAAACAACTGACGCGGTTTGTTGCCAATGAGAAAAACTCAAGGTTTCAAAACAACTGAAATTTCAAGCAAAAACTTGAAAAACTGGTGTCGGCCATGGCAAACTTGATAGCTGTCCAATACTTAAAGACTTTTTTCTCTTGAGGTCAACAGCAACATTACCCGATGTAGACTTTTTTCGGATATATAATGTATAATGAAGATGGCACTGTTAGGAAGATACATGAGACTCAGTGAAGCACTGTTTTCCAAATGGCCACTGCATGGTGTTGCAAAGTCACCCGTGGGCAAAGGAAGGATCCATTCAAAGCGCAAGGCACACTGATGGAACAGTAGTGCAACAAAGTGAAAAGTTTACGAACTGGTTTCAGACTCTGCGGTGCAATTAACCAGACAACCTTATTTTCAAAATAGAAACAGAGACACAGAGTAAAAAACAACCTATGGACACCAAGGGGGGAAAGGAGGGTGGGGGGATTGAGAGGGGAATTAACATATATACACTACTGATACCACGCTGCTGCTGCTGCTGCTAAGTCGCTTCAGTCGTGTCCGACTCTGTGCGACCCCATAGACGGCAGCCCACCAGGCTCCCCCGTCCCTGGGATCCTCCAGGCAAGAACACTGGAGTGGGTTGCCATTTCCTTCTCCAGTGAATGAAAGTGAAAAGTCAAAGTGAAGTCGCTCAGTCGTGTCTGACTCTTTGAGACCCCATGGACTGCAGCCTACCAGGCTCCTCCATCTATGGGATTTTCCAGGCAAGAGAACTGGAGTGGGGTGCCATTGCCTTCTCCAAAGCATGAAAGTGAAAAGTCAAAGTGAAGTCGCTCAGTCGTGTCTGACTCTTTGAGACCCCATGGACTGCAGCCTACCAGGCTCCTCCATCTATGGGATTTTCCAGGCAAGAGAACTGGAGTGGGGTGCCATTGCCTTCTCCAAAGCATGAAAGTGAAAAGTCAAAGTGAAGTCGCTCAGTCGTGTCTGACTGTTCACGACCCTGTGGACTGCAGCCCACCAGGCTCCTCCGTCCCTGGGATTCTCCAGGCAAGAGTACTGGAGTGGGGTGCCATCGCCTCACTGATACTATGAATCAGATAGATAACTAATAAGAACCTACTGTATAGCTCAGGGAATTCTGCTCAGTGCTCTGTGGCAACCTCAATGGGAAATCTGAAAAAGCAGGGACATACGTATGCGTGTGGCTGATTCATTTTCCTTACGGTAGAAACTAGCACAATATTGTAAAGCAACTATACCCCAATAAAAATTAATTTTAAAAAATTACTGCCTGCCACGTTTTGGAGTAGTATCAACGAGGCATGTACACATGTATCAAAAGGACTGCTAAAATATTCTTTCCTTTTCTAACTACATGTCTGTGTAAGGCCAGAGTATCTTTACATATTTCAAAACGATACATTGCAACAGACTGAAGGCAGGAGCAGATGTGAGAACCCTGCTGTCTTCCATTAAGCCAGACATTAAAGAAACTTGTAAAAAGTAAAACTATACCTCTCTTTTTAGTAAACTTTAGAAGAACAGTTCTTTTTCACAAAATTTTCAGAAAAGTCAGTACAATCCCCGTAAACAAGTTTTTGGGGGTTCAATGATTTTTTTTTGAGCATAGAAGAGGCTCAGATGGTAGATATTAATGAAAAATTTGGCCTCCCAATGATCATTCTGATATGAAGGACCAGTGGGGAGTGGAGTGAGACAGAAAGGGTATTTTCTCCGAGAGCCTAGCTAGTCACTATGTCTCCTCCAGATGAGTCCCACAGATATGCATTACATGTGGATACATTAATGAGTAGGAGACTTAATTTAAATGGAAAAGTTTAAGCTAAAAGACTTCTAGTAAATTCACAACACTGGGGTAGTGCTTGCACCGTATTCTGGAGATAAAAGACCACTTTCTTGTACGTTTAGGGTGTACCGTGGTTGAAGACAGAAAAAAAAGAGGAAACAGAGCTGTTCAAACCCCTGTTGTCCACAAGGGGGAGCCAGCGGCAAAGAGAAAGAAGTGGCTTTCGCCCTTTGGCTTCCCTGATGGCTCAACAAGTGAAGAATCAGCCTGCAACGCAGGAGACGCAGGAGAAGTGGGGTTGATTCCAGGGTCCAGAAGATCCCCTGGAGTAGCAACTGACAACCCACCCCAGTCTTCCTGCCTGGGAAATCCCATGGGCAGAGAAGCCGGGTGGGCTACGGTCCATGGGGTTGCAAAGAGTCAGACAACTGAATACACGTGCGTGTGCGCGCGAGCGCGCGCACACACACACACACACACACACACACACATCTTATCTGCAGACAATGAAGCAAAGCCTTGAAGGCTGCAGCGGCAGAGCTGGGCAGTGATGTCAGGTGGACCCCCTCTGCCAACAGGCTGGACACTGAGGACACGCGGGCTCAGGCTGATCCCGGCTCCCGGCATCTGAGTGGGATAACACCAGTCCCCACGGCTCAGAGGGCCGTCAGGACAGTTACATCCCCGCACACGATTCAGGCTGAAGGAGCGCTGGGCCCCCACACCCGCCTGCAGGAGCCAGCGTCCTCCCAGTGAGGCCCAGGGACTTACTGATCTCTGTTGGGCGCTTTCCGGAGCTGGTCAGCAGTGACCCTCCAGGAGAAGTTGAAAAACCGCATGGCGTTCTCGAAGTAGAGGTCTGGCACAGCGGTGTACTGGGCAGGAGGGAACAAGTGACAGGGTCAGAGCACGCTCAGGTCCTTGAACGCAAACCCTGTCTTCTAAAACTGAGGAAGCTGAAACCCCGCGTGGCCTGGGCACTGGTCCGCAGGGCAGACAAAAGCAAGGGGCGAGGGGCTGCAGGCTGGGGCACTTTTCTTGGCCCGCATTCTGCTGGGGCTGGCGCCCTCTCCCTTCAGGGGCACACTAAGAGCTTCACCTAGGGCGGCCCAGCAGGGTCTCGGGGCAACAGGAAGCCCGTGCCATCGTGCCAGGGCCTTGGGTGGGCGATACGTCCAGCGGGGTCCAGAACTTTCTGCAATGATGGCCAGGTTCTATGCACGCGTTGTCAGGTACTGTCGACATCAGCCACATGTGGCTCTAGGTCATTTGAAATGTGGCGAGTGCAACCTTTTAATTTAATGAATTAATTGATTTTAATTCTCTAAAGTAGGGACCTGTGGCCAGTAGCTGCCACACTGGCCAGCACAGATCTCATAAATGCAGCTGGGATCTGTGAACTACCAGGGCGCAGGCATGACTGCACACCTTCCTCCCCACTCAGCCTGGCCTTTTGGCTCTTGCCACAGGTGTGAGGTTCTCTCTCAGACCTGCTCTTTACATCAGGGCTCCAGTGAAAGGCCAGGCCCTTGGGGTCCGGACTCTAATCCAGATGGGGTCTACCTGGGCTGTCTCCAGGAGCCCCTCATCTTGTATCATGATACCCTGGAGCATCTAAAATTATTCTCAAGGAAAAAGGCTGCGGATGAGTCCCATATTCTCAGCTGTAATTTTCATATTCTTAGGTTTTAAATATAACCACAACGAGAGGTTATTATAATTTCACAAATGCCTGAATTCACAAATTTCAATTACAAGGTATAAAGCGTTCGGGGCAGAAGCACAATCCATTTAACGGAGTGATTTGCCCAAAGCTCTAACCACCAGGGACGCATCAACCACCCCGCTGCCTAAATTCAGCTTAAACGTGCACCTGGGGTTTAGGCTTCCTCCTTCCCGTTAGCATTTCAAGGTCTGAACAAGAGGCCCAGGTTTCTCCGGGGAGGTGGGGAGAAGCCGGGGGACAGGAGGCAGGTCCAGGTTTCTCTGGGGCTGGGAGCTATAGGGGGCTCCACTCTGATGCTTTTAGGGATGCAGTTATGCCTTCTAGGATCTGGTCGCCCCCCTCCCCCATTATCTCCCACTCATTGAATGGAGCGGACTATGCTGTGCTGGCCAAGGACTGCTGGTAGGTCCTGGGAGGCAGGGGCCACTGGCTGGCCCCAGGGGAGGAAGGAGGAGAGATTGGCCCCCTGGTGCCCAGTCCATCCCCAGACCCCACACCACTTCATCTCAAGACGTCTTGACAGTCATGGTGCCTCCAGCAGCCCACCCAGAGCAGCCTCTGCCCTTTCCCAAGTGGAGGCCCCCCAGGGGCATTTCAGGAATGCAAGGGGGAAGAATGCAAGGGAGCCACTCACGTCATTGAACACTTTGTCCAGCTCCTTGGGGTCCATGATAAAGTTGGGGTAGCCTATCATGTTGTAGATCGCGTCCGCCTGGGCAGGAGAGACACGGAGGACAGTGAGCGCTCAGCAGGGCTCTGTGGGTGCCGGGCTCAAGGTCGGGGCCCAGGGAAAGCAGCCAGGCCCCTCCCGCTCAGGGCCTTCCTGTTCCTTTCTCTTGTCTAACTCTCCCTATCCTTGGGATCTCTGCCTCAATGTCACCTCTCCAGGGAAGCTTTCCGTGGCCTCCCTGCCTCCGCTGGACCATATCCAATCCTTCGTCACATCACTCTGTACCTCTCCCTTGCACATATGTTTTTTTAAATTATATTTATCTGGCTGTGCTGGGTCTCAGTTGCAGCACGTGGCATCCAGTTTCCCAACCAGGGGTCGAACCCGGGCCTCCAGCGTTGGGATCGCAGAGTCTTAGCCGCTGGGCCACCAGGGAAGTCCCTCCCTTGCACACTTAGCATTCTGTTTTCACCCGGTCATTAATCCGAGCTACGTGTTCACGGCTCTCCCGCCATCGTGCTGGACTACCCACAGCATCCGTGTTGGGCTCACCGGCTAGAGCCAGTCCCTCCTTCGCCCACCTCCTTCTCGGAGGTCGCGGCCCTCTGTGCAGGGCCCCTCCCAGCTCCTGGCCAGCCTCACCTTTTCCTTGGCCGATTTCCGAGTATCTTCATCCATCCACTTCAGAGTGCTCAGGCTCTCTTCAAATGCCTTCTTGATCTCCAGGATGATCTCGCTGGCCTGAGGAGACAGTCACGTGTGGGCACTGAACTTGTCCATGGGCAGCGGGCATCCCATGGAGAAGGATGCTGTGGGGCCAGAGACTAAACTCAGATCCTGGCTCCAGGCCTTGTGCTCCGAGGTGCTGGGCTGAGGAAGGGGGTCCACAGCCATGGTTCCCCAACCTCCTTCCTCTAAACGCTAGCATCCTGTGAGAAGAGACGGATTTCTATAAACAGAGCTCCCTGGTCAAATACACTCAGGGCAAGCTCTGGGAACACTGGAAAAGACTCTTACGGCGGGACTTAGGGGTGCCTGTGCCGTGCGCTGTGATTCTTTTCAGAAATCCTAGGATGTGTATCTGTTCTCAGAGGTAGTGGCTCACGGAATTCCTTCTGGATGGACTGGGCTTTAACATCTAGAGAAGCCGAGTTCTGAGGGGTGGTTCCAGAAAGACTGTTCAGGCTAGAGATGAATGTCAAAAGCAGATCCAGAGGCTGAAAAAGACTCCGGAGCAGGGGAAGGGGGAGTCGGGCAGCAGGAGGAGCAGACAGACTGACGACGGACAGAACGTGACTCAGAATCTGCATCAGCCACTAACAGGCAGGTCACGTACGAGGTTTGAGTCAGTTTGCTAACCTCTGACTGCAAATAAAAAATCTGTGCAGTTAAAGTTAGTAATAAAAATGGTACTAAAGGAAATCAAGCCTGAATATTTATTGGAAGGACAGATGCTGAAGCTGAGGCTCCAATACTTTGGCCACCTCATGCAAAGAGCCAACTCGTTGGAAAAGACCCTGATGCTGGGAAAGACTGAGGGCAGGAGGAGAAGGGGGTGACAGAGGATGAGATGGCTGGATGGCATCACTGACGCGATGGACACGAGTTTGAGTAAACTCTGGGAGGTGGTGAAGGACAGGGAGGCCTGGGGTGCTGCAGTCCGTGGGGTCTCAAAGAGTTGGACACAAGTCAGCGACTGAACCCCAACAGTAATGCCACAGCGGCTGCCCCTCCCTGAGCCCGCATTCTGCTCCGGTTGCTGTCATGTGCACAATGCCGTTCAGTCTCCACCTGAGGGATGGACGCGCCCACCTCCATGTCCTTGGGCTCAGAGTATCGTCCCAAGACCCCCCACCAGGAAGAGACAAAGCCGGCATCCAGGCTGGGGCCCAGCTGTCTCCAGGCGCTCAGCCACAGGCGTCCTGTGGCCACCACTTCACGTCAAGCTGTTCTGTCCACATGACCTCTCTGGGCCCTGCCTACCCTTGGAGGTGGAGACGGCCAGACTAACCTCCCTGGGACGCGGGGAGGGCTACGTGAAATCCTACAGACAAAGTGCCTGCCACTATGATCATATTCTCTGTTGTAGGTAACTCAGATTACGCAAGGCTTTAGAAAATGGAACCTTGGAGTTGGGCCGGAGCCCTGGCCCGGGGTAGAGCCAGTCCAGAGCGGATGAGAGCGTGGCCTGGCAGGCTCACGGGGGAGGCGGGTGTGATGTCACGGCCTCCGTGTGTGGGGGGGCACTTACTATGTTCTTGCTGTCCTCAGCGAAGGTCGCTTTGACGAACATGGGGCCCAGGGCGAAGCCCAAGGTGTTCTCTGTATCACTCACACAAAACTTCCAGCGGGGAAGACACGTCTGGAAAACACAAGTCAGAGGGGTTAGTTGACACTGTCTGTCCAGGAGGTGGCAGAGCGGGGTCTGTGCTTCTGTCCAGAACTTGAGGGAGACCTTTCCTGACCCAGCGGAAGTTATTTTAGGCACTGGACCAAAAGGCCCGGGGATCACCCTAATCCCTGCCATCAATCGCTTCCTGCAGAGCACTCCACAGATGCTAAGGTATCCTGCAGAGCCACCAAAACAGACCTGGGAGGCAGATGAGGACACAGTCCACAAGGGGAAGCCGCTGCTCCAGTAGCCCTGCCGCCGGAACCATGACATGCCGGACTGCACACCCCACACCCCTCCTCTCTCCTGGAGGATGCTAAGGATCCTGGTCGCAAAGAACCTTGGGAAGTTCCCTTTCTACCCCCAAGTAACAGAAAACCTCAGAAGGGCTGCAGCCCCATTTAAAGCCTCTTGGAGAAAGAGCCACCACCGGGACCCTGTGGGATGACCGAAGTTCATCCGACCTCGGTCTCACTCACAAGCCCACCAGCCCACAAGATGTGCTGGAGGCTGGGCTGCAGCCTTCTGGAGCTGGGCCTGGGGGCCAGGCACCTGGGCTGGCCTCAGCCTGCCTGCTCCTCTGCCCAGACCGCCTTTGTGGACAGTCCACATGACCACAAGCGGTGGCCCTGATCACACAAACCCCCACGCTGCAGGGAAGCTGGTCCTCTTAACTCTGAAGCACAGGTGGTGAAAATCACCCAGGCTCAGGGCAGCCTGCTTCACAATAGCCATCAACTGAAAACAACCCAGATGCCCGTCGACAGGCAGATGGATGAACAAAATGTGGTATTTTCATACAACAGCACGCGACTCGGCAACAAAAGGGGAAGGAGCGACAGATGCACACGACATGGGTGAATTTCACTGCCGTTAGGCCGAGCAAAAGAAGCCCACATGGCGTGTGGTTCCATCTACACCCACCTCTGGGGGGACAGGGCTGATGGGGGGACCGATGGGGGCGCAAGGGAGCCTCCTACACAGAGCACTCTGGACAAATGGGTGATGGACACGCTCGCCACCCTGATTGGGCTGGTGGTAACGGAGCGATTTCATTTGTCAACACTCACTGAACTGCATACTTAATGTACACATTTTTAGTCCATTCAGTTCAGTTCAGTCGCTCAGTCATGTCCAGCTCTTTGCAACCCCATGGACCATAGCACGCCAGGCCTCCCTGTCCATCACCAACTCCCGGAGTTTACTCAAACTCATGCCCATTGAGTCGGTGATGCCATCCAACCATCTCATCCTCTGTCATCCCCTTCTCCTCCTGCCTTCAATCTTTCCCAGCATCAGGGTCTTTTCCAATGAGTCAGCTCTTCCCATCAGGTGGCCACAGTTTGGAGTTTCAGCTTCAGCACCAGTCCTTCCAATGAATATTCAGGACTGATTTCCTTTAGGATGGACTGGTTGGGTCTCCTTGCTGCCCAAGGGACTCTCAAGAGTCTTCTCCAACATCACAGTTCAAAAGCATCAATTCTTAGGCATTCAGCTTTCTTTATGGTCCAACTCTCACATCCACACATGACTACTGGAAAAACCATAGCCTTGACTAGACAGACTTTTGTTGGCAAAGTCATGTCTCTACTTTTGAATATGCTATCTAGGTTGGTCATAACTTTCTTCCAAGCAGCAAGTGTCTTTAATTTCACGGTTGCAGTCACCATTTGCAGTGATTTTGGAGCCCCCCAAAAATAAAGTCTCTCCCTGTTTCCACTGTTTCCCCATCTACTGGTATGTAGTTGGGCTTCCCACATGGCTCAGCGGTAAAAAATCCACCTGCTCAGCAGGAGACTCGGGTTGCATCCCTGGGTTGGGAAGATCCCCTGGAGAAGGAAATGGCAACCCACTCTAGTATTCCTGCCTGGGAAATCCCATGGACAGAGGGGCCTAGTGGGCTACAGTCCATGGGGTCGCAGAAGAGTCAGACATGGCTCAGCCACTAGACAAAAACTATAACAAATTATACATTAGTTTAAAAGATCCTTAAATACCAGAGGGAAGAAAGAAAAAGGCCCTCCAGCCTTTTCTAAGTTCTTTTACTTCCTGGTTGTTAAATCCATTTAAACTCTCCCCCCACCCTGCCCTGGGTACAGAGGCCGACCACGCAGGAGGTCAGGACCAGAGGACTGTAGCTCCTGGGTTCCGTGAAGGCTCCAGGCTGGGGTGGCTGAATCATGGACCGATTCTTATTCATTGTCTTCTCAAGAGATTCTCTGCATAAACCCATCCATTCATGTGTGTGTTCATTAATTCACATAGCCAGTGTGCTCTGAGCAGTTCAGCTGTACCCTGACAGCTAGGGCTAGGTCCTGCCCTCAAGTGTCTCAGTCGAAGCACCCAGAACATCCGGGGGGAGAAGCAGATGCACAACAAGCCTAACAGCATCAGCACCAGTAGTTAATGCTTATTAAACATCTACTGGGTGCATTACTTTACTGACAAAGGTCCGTCCAGTCAAAGCTATACGGACCTTTTCCAGTGGTCATGTATGGATGTGAGAGTTGGACCATAAAGAAAGCTGAGTGCCAAAGAATTGATGCTTCTGAACTGTGCTGTTGGAGAAGACTCTTGAGAGTCCCTTGGACTGTAAGCAGATCCAACCAGTCCATCCTAAAGGAAATCAGTCCTGAATGTTCATTGGAAGGACTGATGCTGAAGCTGAAACTCCAATACTTTGACCACCTGATGCAAAGAGCTGACTCATTGGAAAACACCCTGATGCTGGGAAAGACTGAAGGCAGGAGGAGAAGGGGATGACAGGATGAGATGGTTGGATGGCATCACTGACTCGATAGACATGAGTTTGAGCAAGCTCTAGGCGTTGGTGATGGACAGGGAGGCCTGGCTTGCTGCAGTCCATGGGGTCACAAAGAGTCCGACACGACTGAGCGACTGAATTGAACTGGTTCTGGGCCCTATTCCCTAGAACGCTCCTACAACCTTACGAAGCAGGTTCTCTCTGTGCTCCTTTGTGGAGTGTGGTACCCTTTAGAGCAGACTTTGTGGGGATCCCCCTGTGTAATCCCAGTCAGCCCTCTGGTAAACAGGGCAGTGATGAGTTATTTCATTTTGCAGATAGAAAGACTAAGCTCCCTGATCTAATGAAGTGATTTGCCCAAGGCTGTGTGGTTAGGAGACTCTTGAGAGTCCCTTGGACCCTGATGCTGGGAAAGATTGAGGGCAGGAGGAGAAGGGGACAACAGAGGATGAGATGGTTGGATGGCATCACCGACTCAATGGACATGAGTTTGAGTAAACTCCGGGAGTTGGTGATGGACAGGGAAGCCTGGTGCGCTGCAGTCCATGGGGTCGCAAAGAGTCGGACACGACTGGGCAACTGAACTGAACTGAACTATGTTAGGAATTTATTCCTAACCTAACTATGTTAGGTTAGGAAT
>NW_011495069.1:4042161-4043730 GCF_000754665.1 Bison bison bison
GTTAGGAACTTCCCTGCTGGTCCAGCGGTAAAGAATCTGCCTGCCAATGCAGGGGGTGCGGGTTGAATCCCTGGTCCGGGAAGGTCCCACATGCCACAGGGCAACTACGCCCGTGTGCCACCACCACTGAAACCCGTGCACCTGGAGTCCGTGCTCCACTCTAAGAGAAGTCACCACAGCCAGAAATCAGAGCACTGCAACTAGAGAAAGCCCCTGCGCACAGCAGCGGGAGACCCGGAGCAGCCAAAAATATATCAATAACTAAATAAAATTATATTAAAAAAAGGTTGTCTGGTCAGAGGAGGCAGTGGAAATTCAGATCTTCTGACGCAAAGTTCTGCGTTATTATCTCCCTATATCAGTGGACAACTGGACGCTCCATAAAGCTTTAGGAAATTAAAAGTGTTTTCCCACATGGAAGCCATTCCCCAGGGTCCTGTGAGATGAGATCAGGAATGACCCCAAACAAAAGATGGGAAAACGGAGGCTGAGAGAGGCGCCAGGACTACCCAAGGTCACACAGGGCTGTCCTGTGAGTTGTGCTGGATACAAGCTGGGTGGACCCGGCCAGGACCCAGGAGCAGTCATGACAGGGGGTGAGGAGGGTTGGAGAAGGAGAAATAGATAGGCAGTATCCCTCCATCCGGGGGCATCCAGCGACCCCCGGCCCAGAGCCTCGCACCTGCAGGGTCTCCCAGCTACCCCTGCTTCTGCCCAGGCCTCTGTGTGTCCCAGCAGCTCTCAGCATCTCACTAGTCAGAGCGGCAGCTGCACTATGAGCCCGGCCCAGGGAACTCTAAGTATAAAGTCCAGTAGTTCTATATCTACCAACCAATCTCCAGAACTTTTCACCTTGCAGATCTGAAACTCTGTACCTATTTGACAACTCCTCACTCTGCCCTCCCCTCTGCTGCCTCTGGCAACTATTAGGACGCTCAGTTGTAACTTTTGGTTCCTGCAGAGCTGAAGCTGAGCGGTGCAGAGCTTAGAAGGACAGGCTGTGGAATCGGACATGCTGGGTTTGAAAGCCACTTTCCACTTATGGAACTCCAAGGCGGCTCAGACAATAAAGAATCTGCTTGCGATGCAGGAGAGCTGGGTTCGATCCAGCTCTCCAGGGGTTGGGAAGAACCCCTGGAGAAGGGAATGACAGCCCAGTCCAGTATTCTTGCCTAGAGAATCCCTTGGACAGAGGAGCCTGGAGGACTATAGACCATGGGGTCGCAAAGAGTTGACACAACTGAGCGAGTAACACTTTCACTTTCTCCACTTAGGAGCTGTGTGACTCTGAGTAAGTCCCTTTGCTCACTGAACCTCAGTCTCCTCATTTGTAAAATGGGATGATGGTAATAGTTTCCAACACTGAGCACTATTGTAGGAACTTGAGGGAGATAATGTCTATAAAGGTAAACATCCAGCAGGGATATTTTTTATATATTTTATTTATTATTACCAATAGTGGGTAGCCAAAAGTACTAAAAGTTCTAGTTATCCAGATCTGGGTTTGAATTTGAGCTTGACCCTCTCCTTGCGGGGTGACTAGGGAAAGCCCTTTCCTCCCTGAGCCTC
>NW_011495069.1:4043830-4045344 GCF_000754665.1 Bison bison bison
TGAGCCTCAGTTTTCCCATCTGTAACCCGCGGGGTCGGGGGAAAGCAATGATGGAGGTGTGTGCTCCACACACAGGGCCGTCTCAGTAACTGCCTTGCCGGGTCCTGGTCAGGCCCCTCCTGTATAAAGGCCCCGGGAGGCCCAGGGCTCCAGGGCAGAGTCCCTGCCTGCTCAGGTCTGCACCTAGGCGCTCCTCCAGGGCTGGACCAGGGTAGGAGCAGCAGCTGGAGCAGGGAGGCGGGCAGGGCAGCCAGCTCTTCCCCTCCTTCCCTGCAGGGCCAGGGTAGCCACTGGGCTGAGGAAGCCCCTCTGCTTCGGTTCAGGGCTTGTTCCTCAGCCCCCTTCCCGCCAGAGAGAGGGACACGGAGAACCCTGCCCCAGGATGAACTGTGAGACCCACATCCAGCCATCCCCTGAGTCCTTATCTGGCCCCGCCCACTCCCCCTGGACTCTGGGAGGGGTAGCGGGGCAGAGTCCAGGGAGCCAGCTGTGCCCACCCTCTAGGGTCTTGCAAGCAGTGGTCCTGGTGGGGACAGGGCGCTGGCCAAAGGCTTGGCTCTCCAGCTTCTGCTCTGCGGCTGGGGGACCTCTCGGCTTCTCACCAGGGCCCTAGGTTGGGGTTCCCCTCAGCACCCACGAGGACTGGTAGTTTCTACCAGCTCCCTCAGCAGGCACGGGGGCCTAGGGCACAGATCCCACCTCAGTGTCTGCACACTGTGCTCAGAGCCTGGCACACGGTGCCCACGACAGAGATGACCTCTGCTTCCTTGAGGAGAAGGTGGAAGTAGCCAGTGGGCAGGGGTCACAGTGGGGCATTTAAAGTAGCAGAGACCCCCTTGGACCAGGGCCTGGGAGGCTAACAACATCGGCGGACACTGGCGTACTTTCTGGGAGTCAGGGGGCTGTTCCAAGGCTTTTATATTTATGGGGAAGAAGTAGGATTACTGGAGGGCCCCTGTGTAAAAGGGAGCTGAGGGTGGTGGCACCCACTCTGCAGGGATGTGACGGTCACGTGAGTTCTGTTACACAAGGAAGCCTCAGAACCATCGCACCTGAGAAGTCAGAGGGAGAGAACAGAAGCCACCTTTCGCAGTAAATTAGCCAAATCTCTGGGTCTATTTTATACTCGTAGTTCAGTCATGTCTGACCCTTTGCGACCCCATGGACCGTACCCCGCCAGGCTCCTCTGCCCATGGGATTTCCCAGGCCAGAATACTGGAATAGGTTGTCATTTTCTCCTGCTGGGGATCTTCCCGGCCCAGGGACCGAACTCAAGTCTCCTCCTTGGCAGGCGGATTCTTTGCCTCTGAGCCACCTGGGAAGGAAGCCCGTATACTTGAAGACTCGGTGTAACCGCCCCTCCCTGGAGGCCCCTGTCCACCCCGCTGTCTTAGGTCCCCTCCTGCGCACTGATGCACACCAGGGCGGGTCCCTTGGGCGGCCCTCTTCCTCCTCTGCCTGGCACCTACCTCCCTGTGAGTTGCAGGGCCTGGTGCCCAGCAGGCGCTCAGCGT
>NW_011495069.1:4045444-4057846 GCF_000754665.1 Bison bison bison
GTGTGGGGGAAAACGCACGCCGACAGGCTCACCTTCTTGGTCCCATACATGACTTCCATGAACTTCTCGTCGGCGTCCTGGAAGCGCTGATCGAGGAAGGAGCTCGTCTTCCGTACCAGGTTCCAGATCATGTAGTTGTTCAGCAGGCTGCAGCAGCAGCACAGACAGGCTCAGAAGGGCCCGGGGCCAGATGCAGCAAGCCCCCCGCTGACCTCGAGGGGTCACAGACACGCACGCTGGATGGTGGGTGCCACTCGGCCAAAGCAGGGAAGGGGTGGCCACTTCCAAAGCTTGAGGGTGTCCCGGCCAGAAGGCCAGAAATGGGAAAAGGGGCCTAAGAATCGGACGGGCAGGAAAGGCCGCTCTGACCAGCCGCGCCCAATTCTCCATGAATGGGAGCTCTCACTGCCCCCGCCACCAGAGCACAGAGGGTCATCAGGGGCCGATATCACCTTTGTAGGCAAGGCACCTCCACACACACGGGGTGTTCACTATAATGAACATCCAGCCTCAAACCGGAACCGATCTAAATGTCTGACAGTAGGGAATGGTGAATAAAGAATCATATTTATACTCGAGGGACTATCATGGAGTTATGAAAAATGAGACGTGCAGAGGCCTGGGATGACATGGGGAAATTTTATGATAAATGTTAAGGAAAGGCAAACTATCCATGTGGTCACAATGATGGGGAAAAAGAGGAACGATGTATCAGAACATCCATCTCTCTCTCTCACTTACATATCCATGCTTCTCTCTATAAATGCGCGCGCACACACACACATCCCATAAGATCAACATGAGCGCTCTGGGTAATTTTAATTTTTGTTGCTTTTTTCTGTAATTTAAAAAATTTTCTACAACACATCCTTTTTATTTTTCCATACCACAAGGATTGTGGGATCTTCACTCCCTGACCAGGGATTGAACCTGGGACCCTGCCGTGGAAGCCCAGAGTCTTAACCCTTGGATCATCAGGGAATTCCCTATAACAAATCTTTAAAATTAAAAACAATCCTAAGTATTAACTACAAGTGTCAGCGAACACTTCCTGAGTCCCATTCGGGGCCAGCACTGTGCTAACATACTTCACACCAACTGCTTCACTCAGTTCTCACAACAACCCTGTGCGGTAAGTGCTGTTTGTATCTTCATTTCATGGATGAGGAAGATGAACCCGATAAAGGGAAAGAAACGTGCCCCAGGCTACCAAGGGGGCCGGTGGAGGAGTCAGGGTACCATGCAGCCTCTCAGAAAAGCCAGCCCAGGGACTTCCCCGGTGGTCCAGTGGCTAAGACTCTGTACTCCCAAAGCAGGGGCCCCGGTTCGAACCCTGGTTGGGGAACTCGATGCCACATATTGCAACTAAAAGCTCCCGAGTGCTGCAACTAAGACCCAGCACAGCCAAATAAAGATTTTTAAAAAGCCAGCCCGTGGGCCGGTTTCCCGGGTCAGCGTGTCCCCATCCTGGCTGAGCAGAGGGGCCGTGTGCGACCTCAAGGCTGCCTTCGCGGGGCCCGGACCCGGCCGCTGGGTGCCCTTACCATTTGTCTGTGCTGTTGATGAGGGTGGAGACCTTGCTCAGGTATTCTTTGTCGTAGATGACAATAGGCTCTGATTCATTGATCTCCACGGGGTAGAAGATGGTGTTGAGGAAGGGCAGCCAGTTGATGGCGGGCGCCAAGGTCTGGAAGGGAAGCAGACAGGGTGACTCTGGCTGGGCTGCCTCTCTTCAGAGCCCAGGTCTCCAGGTCGCTCTTCTGAAGAAGTCAGGCTGGCTGACTGCTGTCAGAGTCCCTGTACACAGAAGGACGCATACGAGGTGCCAAACACCAAACTGTAACTTGAAATGGAAGAAGAACAGACACGGGGACAGAAGCAGCAGCTGTCGGTCAGGCCCCTCTAACGCCAGGAGCCACCGCAGGTGGCACGCGTCTTCTCTCAGCCAGACTGCCCGACAGGCCTAGGTGGTAGGTACCTTTATCCCCACTTTATTGATGAAGAAACTGAGCCTCAGAGGGGTGTGTCATGGGGGTGTGCAGAATCTGGAGCCAAACTGCCTGGGTTCACACTCTTACTAGCTGTGTGATCTCAAGTAAGCTGATGAAGCCCTCGGTGCCTCAAGGGCTTCCTTGGTGGCTTAGACGGTAAAGAATCCGCCCGCAAAGCGGGAGACCCAGGATTGATCCCAGGGTTGGGAAGATCTCCTGGAGAAGTGCATGGCAACCTACTCCAGTATTCTTGGGCTTCCCTGGTGGCTCAGATGGTAAAGAATCCACCTGCAAAGCAGGAGACCCAGGTTTGATCCTGGAGTCGGGAAGACCCCTGGAGGAGAGCGTGGCAACTCCAGTATTCTTGCCTGGAGAATCCCATGGACAGAGGAGCCTGTGGTGGCCTATAGTCTATGGGGTTGCAGAGTCAGACACGACTGAGCAACTAATACCTCACTTTCTGTGCCTCAGGATCTCTGAAAAGTGAGGCTTATCTTCACAGAAACCATCCCATAGGGTTACTATGGGGATTAAACAACTTAAACTCATCTGTTTTACTCAACAAATGCTTCTGTAACATTCATCAGCTTCTATATGATCGGTCCTCTACATGATTGGCATTACAAGAATGATGGCTGTAGAGCGTGTAGAGTGCTTTGGTCCACAGGGCAGTTTTTCTCAGGCATGGAAGCTGGAAAAGCAAGTGCAGGATGCTAACCTCAGCAAGAAAGGGAGAGCCCTCAGCTCAGCTGCGGCACACATGGGAAGCCGGTCAGCTCTAATTTAAGAAAATTTAAAAGCAGCACCCGGAGGGCTCTGTCCCCACAGAGGCACACGCCTGCTTTGCATGACTCAGCTCCCAGAGGGCTGCACTCGCCCTGGGCCCGCGGAACGGCAGCCCACTTGCACACAGCTCCCGTCTGTCTGTCTGCAGGGTCTCAGTGTCCACAGCCGGGAGCGCCATTCCACCCCCTAGGCAGCCTCCGGCCATGCCGAGCTCTCTCTCGAAGTTCCAATTACCCTCTTGGGAGTGTTTTGATTACAAAGTCATGCTACATTTTAAATAATTATGGTAAAACGCACATAACGTGAAATTTACCATCTTATCTATGGCATTAAGTACATTCGCCAGCCATCCTCAGATTCCATCTTGCAAAACTGAAACGGACTCTATTAAACAATGCCTCCCCCACCCTCAGCCCTAGACAACCACAGTCTACCTTCTGTCTGTGAATCTGACTACTCTGTAGCTCATATGTGGAACCATGCAGCATTTGTCCTGGTGTGACTGGCTTATTTCACTTGGCATAATGTCCTCTAGTTACACAACTTTCGAATGGTCTGCTCTGGTCCTATTTTCCCCATATGTTCTGCTATTTTTAGTCCTGTAATTTTACAGAAAGGTTTTTCAGGACTACATATCCTGTGTCACAGTACAAATGCCTCTAATATCAATGGTATCTGGCACTGAGCAAGCACTCAATCAATGTTAGTTATTATAATCATTGATTAGCTATTGCACTCATTGCTCAAAGTCTCCCAGGAGTGGTCCTGGGACTGATTCCAAATTCTGTTCTTTGTTGCCTTGAAAATGGGCAAAGTGCAAAGACAAATTAAGGAAGTGAAAGTTGCGTTGTAAATGGCCTTCATACGGGAAGATCAATTAAGAAAGTGAACTCAACCTGTTACACTGATGAACCCATAACCAGCTGGTAAACACTTATAATGCCTCCAGGGACACAGGCAGCCATGGAAACCTCCCACTTGACAGTCTCTCTGGTTTTAAAGGGCAGCTCAGCTGCTGGGGAGCAAGGACCTCAAAGGACAGAAGGGGGCCAGTCCTGTGGGCGGTGGTGAGCTGGGAAATATTTAACAAATGGCTCTCGGGGATTCTTTTCTGGTGGGCTAGTGGCAAAGACTCCATGCTCCCAAGGCAGGGGGCCTGGGTTCAATCCCTGGTCAGGGAAGTAGGTCCCACATGCCACAACTAAGACCCAGCATAGCCAAATAAATAAATAAATATTAAAATATATATATAAAACAACTGGCTCTCAGTGATGGGGGGTGATCTGTATTCCCACATAACCTATCACAAACCGCCCACGGAGCTGGGGAGAGCTGTGTGTACCCAGCACATCCCTGCCTGCCTGGCAGCAAGATGAGCTGGGCACAGCTGTGTCCTGAGCGAGACCTGGATTGCAGTCTCCACCATGAACCAGCTCTGGGACCTCAAGTCACTCTGCAGCCTTTCTTTCAATGAAGACAACAATCCCTGCCAACTGCCTCATGGGATGGCTTATTCAATAAACCAAGCTTCTTTTCCTCCCAGCTTGTCCATTCCACCCTCTTTCCCTGGCAGGAGCCCCTTAAACAAGTAACTTCTGGGCTTCCCCATCAAATTTCTGTGGCTGCAAAACGTGATGGTGTCCAGGTGAGCTGGTCAAACAGAGCTCAACAGTGCCAGGAGACTGCGTGACTTGCTGGCAAAGACCCCTGGGAGAATAGCCAAGTTGACAAAACGTTGCTGTTTATACAATTAACGAGAGCTTCATACAACTGCTGGTGACTGGGACTCTGATCAGGGTAGAGATACAGGTGATGATAAATCCCTATGTGCTTAACACAAGCCTGTTCCTTTAGGGACAGCAGGTGTTCTGTGCAGGTAAATTCCCACAACTCTGAAATCAGGTGTGTGCTGTTTACCAAAATTTTCACTCTTTATTGCTTTAGCGAACACCTAACTTAAAACTCGTGTGCCTGGGTCCGTGTCCATGGACCAGCTGTTTTAACCAATCAGGACCTTCCACTTGTGACTCTAAGCCTTTGAGGTACACAGATGAGCTCTATTTTCCACACTTGCTGCTGAAGAAAAGTCCTGCTCGTCACCAAGCCCCCAGCTCAAGGAGGCTTGCAAAGGGAGAGAATCTATGCTCCCAGATTCCACCTCAGCTAGAGAATTTAGAGCAGAGGATGGGGCTCATTCCCAGTCAGTTTTTGACGTGGAAGGTCCTAGGAAGGAATAGGAAGGTCTTCAGGCCCCTTAGAGAAGCAGCGGAAGGAGGTTTGATTCATGGTCCTCAATTCAGACTGCTGCTGGGCATGGACATGTCTTCTTAGAACCACACTGTGAAAGGCTGGGGTACCTCTTCCTGAGTCACCTGAAGTGTAGGAAGAAGACTACATTTCCAGATACCAAGGAACAAAAAGACATTCTCTCCTGTCCAAGGGTGAAATGAGCCAAATTGGTTTAGGGCTGGAGACATGGGCTATCATCACTGATGACACAGGAACAGTACTAAGAACGATGGCTGTCGCATGTTCAAATTGCAGGCCCGTTTGCAAAGTTTGAGATCTCAGCCTTTGCCTCATCTCATCATCATGCAACCCCATGGGCAGGGCAGGCGGATTCTCAGCCAGGATACCAGGCTTCAGGCGTCCAGCACTTCTTTAAACACTAGACGTCATTTTGTGATATGCACCCATCCCCTTGGAGACACTCCATACCTTTCAACCTGGCCTCAAAAAATTCTGTGACTTAAAGGTAAGAACCGGGCTTTCCTGGTGGTCAAGCAGTTGAGAATCTGCCTGCCAGTGCAGGGGACACGGGTTCCCTGCCTGATCTGGGAAGATCTCACATGCCACGGGGCAGCTAAGCCCGTGTGCCACAACCATTAAGCCTGTGCTCTAGAGCCTGCGAGCTGTAACAAGAGAAGCACCACAGTGAGAAGCCCATGCACCACAGCAGAGCAGTCCCGCGAGCTGCAGCTAGGAAAGGGCTCCACGACGGAGATCCAGTGCGGTCAAAAATATAAATAGTGAATCTTAAAAAATAGGGTGAGTAAGAACCACTGCCACTTATGAGGGTAGCATCTGCCCCTCATCTGTCTCTGAGTTCTGGAACACAGCAGGTGTGAATGAGCGAGCAAAGCCCACTTTATGAGAAGGAAACCAAGGCTCAAGGAGGAGGGGGTTATGTGACTTGCCCAAGGCTGCTGGTGGGGCTGGGCTCGAGCAGTCTTCTGCTCACACCACTCCAGGCTGCTGCCTCTGCTAAAATCCTCCCCATCAGGGAGTTCTGCAGCTGGGAGGGAGGAAAAGCTTTTCCTTCAAAAGCGTGTTGAAATGGTGAAAGGGCATCTGGGGATGGAGCCTGCAAGCCACTCTGGGGCAGATGCACCCAGGGCGACTGCTTTCTCAGCCACTCTTGGGCTTCGTGGCCACTGTAGGGGGGACAGGGACCACCGGAGCCCCTCTGGGCTGAGAACCGGGCAGCTGGAGCAAACCAAATCAAATTGTATCAGCAAACAGCATCTCCCTTGACTTCCTGGCCCCGGAGAGGAAAACACAGTGCCAGATGGTGCCCAGCACAGGCCTCTGATCTCCATAACAACCCACTCAGCGCCACTCCCCACAATGCCAGCTTCTCTGGGGACCTAAAGGGCAGCTGGCACCCAGAAGGAGGCTGGGCTCTCTGGCCCTCATTGCCAGGCTTGTGTGAGCTGTGTCCCCACCTGGGACACCCCGTCAGCCTGGCTCCCGCTCAGCCCCCACCCAGTGTCAGACTCACCCTCCCTGACTCTGCCCTGCCCTGGCTCCGGGGCTCTGCCTCTTCTGCACAAAGCTCGAGGCAATGAGATTGAGCTTGTTTCCTCGCTGGTGTCCCCAGCTCACCCAGAAGCATGGCCCCAGCATCGGCCTATGGACACTTGTTGGAGGCAGAGATGGAGACAGAAAATGGGGCAGGGGTCCAGGTGTTCTTCCGAAAAGGAGAGAAAATGAGCTGAACTTGAATGGATGGGCAGGACTTGGTGGGCAGAGGTGGCCTGGACACCCTTCCCAGGGGGGGAGCTAAGTGATGGCAGGAAACAGGAAGATTGATCGAGGCCTTTCTGCTGACTCCTCTGTGAGCCCGGCGCCTGGGGGAAGGCCTACACGCTATGAGCCAGAAAGAAGGAACTGGGGACTTCCCTGGTGGTCCAGTGGTGAAGACTCCATGTTCTCAAGGCAGGAGACCTAGGTTCCATCCCTGGTCAGGAAACTAGATCCCATTTGCTGCCACGAAGAGTTTGCAAGCCACAACCAAAGTGACCACATGCCGCAACTAAGACTCCTTGCAGCCAAATAAGTAAATGAAAACAAATAAATATAAAAAGAAAAGAGAAGGAACCGAGGCCAGTTCATCACCTGCAAGTCCCAAGCTGCCACCAGGGGGGCAGACTTTGGTAGAGGCTGATATGCCTCTGATATGCAGATGACACCACCCTTATGGCAGAAAGCAAAGAACTAAAGAGCCTCTTGATGAAAGTGAAAGAGGACAGTGAAAAAGTTGGCTTAAAGCTCAACATTCAGAAAACTAAGATCATGGCATCTGGTCCCATCACTTCATGGCAAATAGATTAGGAAACAGTGGAAACAGTGACAGACTTTATTTTTTTGGGCTCCAAAATCACTGCAGATGGTGACTACAGTCATGAAATTAAAAGACGCTTGCTCCTTGGAAGAAAAGTTATAACCAACCTAGACAGCATATTCAAAAGCAGAGACATTACTTTGCCAACAAAGGTCCGTCTAGTCAAGGCTATGGTTTTTCCAGTAGTCATGTATGGATGTGAGAGCTGGACTAAAAAGAAAGCTGAGTGCCAAAGAATTGATGTTTTTGAACTGTGGTATTGGAGAAGACTCTTGAGAGTCCCTTGGACTGCAAGGAGATCCAACTAGTCCTTCCTAAAGGAAATCAGTCCTGAATATTCATTGGAAGGACTGATGCTGAAGCTGAAACTCCAATACTTTGGCCACCTGATGCAAAAAACTGACTCATTGGAAAAGACCCTGATGCTGGGAAAGATTGAAGGCAGGAGGAGAAGGGGATGACAGAGGATTAGATGGTTGGATGGCATCACCGACTCAATAGACATGAGTCTGAGTAAACTCTAGGAGTTGGTGATGGACAGGGAGGCCTGGCGTGCTGCAGTGCATGGCGTCGCAAAGAGTCGGACACGACTGAGCGACTGAACTGAACTGAACTGATCTACAGAGGAGACAGCGGCTTCTCAGATGGGTTACACCCAGTAGAGAGCCGTACAGTGCTGACCTCAACCCTGCTACAGCTCCAGGAGGCCGCAGCGGTCATGCTCAAGAGCAGAGGTCCAGTGAGCCAAGCCTGAGTCCAGGTCCCAGCTCCCCTGCCACTTAGAAGCCTGGAGGCCTTGAGCACATCACCTAACCTCCCAGCTTGGTAACAGGGAGGTGACATCAGATTTATTTGCTGTGTTTATCTGCTACGCGCCAGGCTCGAGTAGCTTGAGAGAACGGACACGCCCAATCAGTACGATTCGATGTTGTCATAAGCATAGAGTCTCCCCAGCTAACTACAGCTTCAGAGAAGCAGCCTGGTGTACAGCAAGAGACCGGCTTTGGCGTCACCAGCTATGTGACCTGCCGCTGGCAACTCGACCTGTCTGAGCCTCAGTGCCATCTGTGAATTGGTGATAACAACCACCCCTGTGCTTCGTGGGGCTGTTCTGGTGAAGGAGGTTCCACGCCCCCAGCCCAGCGCCCTGCATCCTGAATTCCGTGGCCGCCCCAGCCTCCACGTCAGCCAGCTCGGCTACCTGCAACTCAGCCGCCGTCACTTTGTGGTAGATGAGTTCCTCGTCCCGGCGCTTCTCCTGGGGGATGGTGATGTTGGCCAGCGCCGTCTCAAAGTCCAGGATCTGCTGCATCTGGGGCCGGATGGTGTCCTCGGCCCCTCCTCCCAGCAGCTTCCCCAGCTGGACCATGTAGTTCAGGTATCCCGTCAGCACCTGCGGGACCCAGCCCCCCACTTTCATCAGCAGCTGCTACCCGCTGCCCACAGGACAAGCCGGGCCAGGGGTGGGCAGTCAGGGCAGCCCTGGGCAGGCAGCCAGGGAGCTGGGGGTTCTACCCAGGAAACCAGCTTCATGAATGGTTTTGGCAGCATACCCCATCACTGGCTCCCCATGGCCCCCAGGATAAGGCCCACCCAGGGCCCCACGTGGGTTGGTCTCTGCTGTCCCGGCCCACACTCCCTCTGGGACGCCCGTCACACGAAAGCCACCAGAGGGGCCACCGCTCAGTTCTCATCTTGGAACACACTACTTCCGAACACCCCGTTCAGCCAGGTCCCCAGATTTGAATTAGAGCCTCAGGTTACCTTCTCAGCTTGCCCTTCCCTTAGCACAGTTGCTCACTATGCCTCGAATCTGGTGGCGAGTTATTTAACATCTGCCTCCTCTCCTAGACTCGAAGCCCCACGAGGCGAGAAGCAGGCAGGCCTCGTGGGCCACTGTCTCCCCAGCATCGGGCACTTAGTAAGCACTCGCTCAACACAAGTGGGTGGGCTCGTGAATGGACAGACGACGAACCTCAGGCCACGTCTCCCTGGGACATCACGGGAGGCAGCTGGGGGGAGGGAGGGTAAAGTAGGCGGTTTGGAGTCAGCGGATCTAGATGAGAATCTCAGCCTCACCACTGACGGCCAGCTGTGTGACCTTGAGCAGGTCACTCAGCATCTCTAAGCCTTATTTCCTCCTCCAAAACAGGCCAGGGAAAAATAATACGCATATGACAGCTGAGAGGAATGATGTTTAGAGACGTTCAGGACCTGCAGGGTTACCAGGAAGGCCAGAGGCAGTGGCTGTTAGATCTGCCTCTCTCTGCAACGGGGATAGATGACCCCTGTCCCCGTCCACTGTGCCCACAGGGTGATACGTGGAAGAGCTTCACTCTAAAATGGGGACAAATGATGCCCCTCCCCCTGCCAGGGACTGCTAGGTAAGGGACCCCTGTATGCTTCTCTAGCTTCAAAGACCTGCAGAGGTGTGGATACTGAGGGGTCACCGAGGGGGGATGAACCACAGAGAGAGGTGGGAAGGGTAGGAGCCACTTTCTTGGAAGAGGCACACTCACCTTCTCATTCTCGGTTTTGTTCAGGTAATAATCTCTTGAGGGTAAGCCCAGGCCAGACTGGTCCACCTGGAGAGAAAAGTAGGGGTGAGAAGGAAGTCTGCTATCATGCACGCACACCCATGCACACACACCTGCACACGCACACCCATGCACACACAGCTGCACACACACACCTGTGCACACATACCCACGCACACACACCTGTACATGCACACCAGCGCACACACGTGTGCACACATACCCATGCACGCACACCTGCACACGCATACCCGTGCACGCATACCCACGTGCACACATCTACACATGTACATCTGTGCACGCATACCCATGCACACACACCTACACACACACACCTGTGCACGCATACCCATGCATGCACACCTGTACACGCACACCCGTGCACGCATACCCATGCAGCCTCCATCAGCCCCAGGGACAGCAGGCACATAGCAACAACGGGACGGGAGCACACAGAAGCACAAGCTGGGAGCGAGGGCCACCCCTGGGATGGGCCCTCCAGCGAGGGGCAGATGCATGTGGTCAGCTGCAGGGGTTCAGGGTCCTTCTCATGGGCCAGACGAAGCCATCCTCCTCTTTAAACTCCAAGAATCTGCAGACTCTCTCTGTTTAATTAACCACTTCCCAAGACAGTGAGCGGTCCAGAATCACTCAGAGCTATGTCACCTTAGACAAGCTATCCAACCTTTCTGATCCTCAGCTTCTCCAGCTGGAAGATGGGGAACCATCGAGTCCTCAGAGCTGGGATGAGAATACGAGGAGACAGTACCCGTGAAGGGCTTGCTGGGTGCTGGGCAGGGAGGCAGGGTCAATCCCTGATGGCTCCTAACAAAGCCTTTGGCCACGCTCTGACATCCCTGGAGTCGGTGTTATTATAGTTCATTTGACTGATAAGGAAACTGCAGCTCAGACAGGCTGAGGCACTCCCCCATGGTCACACAGTGAGTGAGTGGTAGGGGTGGGGAGAAACCCAGGAGAACCTTGGGTTTCTCACTTTTGCATCTGAGAGTGGGCAGACCAGGGCTGCTGCTCCCCTGGGTGTGCTGACGGTCTGGGGCAGGCTCTGGTGGGAACAGGTGGACTCAAAGCTATTCTAAGCAGAGCCACGAAGGCTGGAGATAAGAGGTGGGGTGACCAGGAGGTGGCTCCAGCTGTGTCCAAGACTTGACATCACCCCTGGGGCTCACAGGGACGAATCAGAAACCCCCAAATTCACTGCACTGCAGGTACCCCACCTACCTAAGGAGGGCAAGCCTGCCCTTTAACAACTTTCCTGCCCTAAATCTCACAGTGGGGAGCCTCCAGAGACACCAAGCTCAGAAACCAGAATCCTGTGCCCCGGGCAGGTCTGCATCCCACCTCACCCAGCCGCTTGCTAAATGCAAAACAGGCCTGGAGGTCATGCCCGTCCTTGCCCTAGACCTCCAGGCCACTCACTTGGATCACGTTGCTGTTGGAATTCTTGGAGTCGGCACTGACGTAGACGGAGAAGAAGGGGGAGGTGTGGTAGTGGGATGTGACCACCTGCAGGGTGTCCTGGAAGTTGTCCTTGTCCCAGGGCCCCGTGATGTTCCAGCCGCCGAGCTGTGGGGAGGGAGAGGGGACAGGGAGGGGATGAGCTGGGTGAAGGCCAGACGCGGGTTCTGCTTCCGCGGTGGACATGCTGCATGACCCTCTGCCGTCCTCTGACCTCTCTGGGCCTCAGGAGCAAATGAGAGGTCTGGTCTGTCTTTACTGGGGGTTTCTGATCAGTGAGCCATGAGAATATGGCTCCTGCTTCCAAGGTGGCTGACTTTTCCTGAATCTGTTCATTTTTTGAATAATCAATCGTGTGAATGTAATTCCTATTAATGCAGAAATTCAATTGCACCCATAAAAAAATGGGCCCATATTCTTTACCAGGTTGATGAGCTAAGGTCTAACAGAGTCTCTCTCCGAGTTGGGACTTTCTAATGCTCTCCGCCTGTGCCATAGGGGAGGACTGTCCAGTCCGTGGTGCCCACGGTGCCCCACCCTGCCTCAGGGCCCCCCAGCAGCCCACCTGGGAGCAGGGCCTCAGGGGAACAGCAGGCCCCCGGGAACACCCATGCCCACCCTTCTGTGTGCTCTGGGCAGCATGGCCAGGCTTGGGTGGCTCCCTTCAGGGTCCCTCCAAGGCTGACTGGACGGTGCCCGGGAGGGCATTCAGCTCAGGGGGACGGGGGGCCCGGGTCAGTGTGGCCCTCCTCACCGGGAGGGCTCTGCTTCTGACCCCAGAGTTTCTGCTGGTCCTTGCGGGACACACCCCTCCACACACACAAACATCCCCTCTGAGGGAATGGAAGCAGCCAGAAAGAGAAACATTTTCCCTGTAAACGCAGCCCTTGTCCCACTCGCAGATGCCCAGACACACACACACACACACACACACACACACGACAGACATCCCCACTGATGTACAGATGCACGCACACACGTGCACACA
>NW_011495069.1:4058031-4065773 GCF_000754665.1 Bison bison bison
GCCAGCGGTTCGGGCAGGGGGCATGGCAGGGGGAGACGGGGGCAGGGGTCCACCTTCTCGATGAGCTCCATCAGGGGTTTGGCCTTGAGCTCCTCAATCCTGGTTTCGTTCATGCAGGCTCGGTAGTACACCTGGGCCTTCCTCTCTGCCTCGCTCACGCTGGCCGTGGAGTTTTCTGGAATGACAAAGGACAGCGGTTGACGGCACACGCCCATCCCCACGCTGGGTGGCCCCGGGGAGGTCGGGCGGCCTCAGTTGTGCAAAGGGCTGGCGCAGGGCCCGTCAGTGCAGGCGAGGAGCCGGGCCAGATCAGAGACACAACCTCCGCGCGGGCACGCTGGAGGGTTGCTCAGTTCCGCAAGCCGCACGCAGAGAGGAGCCCATGCTTCTCCATCTCCGCTAGACACCTTCTCAGAGCTGTCCCAGGACGGCAGACGACAATCGGCTTCCCTGCCGGCCAGCAAGCGGCCCGCACACCCCCGCCTGATGTGCGAGACAGACGCCTGTCTTGGGGTTTTCTTCCCAGATTCCTGAGAACCTCTCTTGTGATCAAGACTGGACTTGGCAGAGCTTGAAAGGCCTCGCTCATTACAGATTGGCTTTCGGCGCCCTTCCTCAGAGGGGCCGGGCAGCTTCGTCTGACCTTGAGTTGACACAGAGGCCCTTTGCCATGCCCCTTCCCTCCCCCACGAGCAGCACCTCAGTGCCTCACCTGGGGACCCCTGGGAGCCCCTGGCCCCTCTCCTTGCCCCTGGGGCCCTGGTCCCGATGCCACCTGCTGAGGACCAAGCTCCTGCATGTGCCCAAGCCTGTCCGCACCCACTGGAGGTGACGGGGCGGTCTGTGTCTGTTCATCCGGCTCCCCCAGAGCACTCCTCCTCACTGCTCCTCCTGGATCCTGAAACCCCTCCCTCTGCTTCCTGGAGAGACTCCCTATACCCCACTTCCTCCATGAAGACTCTTCTGGCAGAACTTTATCCATTCGTTCACAAAGCAGGTACTAGTTGCTAACTCTATGCCAGGCTCTGTGCCAGCTTTGGGGACACAAAAGACAACGTCCTCGTCCCCATGGAGCTTCCTTTTGAAGGAATAAATACAAATACAAATAAACACAAATACTAAACAAGGAAACGCATAAAGAAAAAGCTCCCTCTAGCCTTCTGCATCAGACACTCTTACACCGCACTCAGCTTCCAAGGCCTCTCAGAGGCCACCCTGACTATAAGGCTTCTCCTCAGAGACTCGTTCACGAAGGGCCTCAACGCTGAGCACCTACAGGTACCAGATTGGGCATAAGGTTTTACGGACATGAGTGAGACCCGCTCTTGCCTCTGGGGAGCTCACGGTCTAATGGTGACTCAGGCATGCAAAGATGCGACCTCAAGACGGGGTGTGCGTTCACTAACGCAAATGGTTCTGCCACCCACAGAAAGGTCACACCCTTTGGTGGAGTGGGGAGGCCTACGGGGAGGGTCTCCAGAGGACGTTCTACTATTTGAGCCAGTTCTGAAAGACAAAAAGTTACTCACCAGGCAGAAATAAAGGGAAAGGGTATTGGGTCTGGTTGGGTGGGGGGGAGTTGGACAGGATGAGGCAAAGCAAGGAAGCGTAAAAGGGCCTGGGAGAAAAGAAATGTTTGGCGGAGCCTGTTTCACAAGGGCGGGAGTCATTTCCTGACCAGTCTAATCAGCTTTCCCAGCCCTTCTCCCGAGCACGCCCCTGCCCTCCAATTCTTACCATAAACAGTGTCACGGGGACCACTGGCAGAGAACGTCAGCCCCGTCTGGCTGCAGTCAAGGAGACGGCCCTGAACGGGACGGGAGTTTCAAGGGTGGTATGGAGACGGAGGTCCTGGGGTGTGCTGTGGGGCTGCGGAGGGTACACACAGCCCCGGAGCTCACAGGGGACACTGCTGAGCCCTGGGGACACCTGAGCGCCCCCGGGCCCTCCTGGAGCGTGAGAAGAGCCTTCTGGGGGCGGGGAGGGGGTGCCAAATAGGGCGAGAGCTGCCCAGCTCCCCAGACTCTCCAAGCAAAACATCGGGGAATGCAAAGTGGGGGCTCCCACCGCCTCCCAGGGGCCTCATTTCTGTGGCAACATCCCCCAGCAGCTAGGCTGTTGAAGAACCATCGCTGCTCACCAGACCCCAGAAGCAGCCAGCATCCCACTGTGCTCAGCTGGCTCTGGCTGTGACCTTGAAATGCCAGACCAGTGTCAGGGGAGGCATGTTCTGTGTGCTCTGGCCCACGGAAGGGCCGAGTATCTCTCTCCTTCACGGCCTCAAGGCCACCGAGATAAGAGGCCCAAATTAAGAGTCCCAAGGAACAGCCTGGCTGTGCTCGTTACAGCGAGTTCCAGGCAGACCTGTCAGATACAACCCCGAATGATGGCTGGGAGGAGGGGGAATGCCTCGACTTCCCTCTCAGCTTCAAACTTCCTTCCTCCTGGCTCCACACCCCGCTGGTCAACCTCGGCTCAAGTCCCCGCAAACGTTTACTAAGTTCCAATGGTGTGGGGGCTGCTGGGCTGGGTGAGGAGGAGGCACTGGGCAACTCGGGACACACACGTCTGCTGGCGTGAGGCCCGCAGCTTGACGGGCCAGATGGACAACAGCGTGGTCCACACAAGACCTCTGATTACGCGTGGAGTGACACTACAAGGAGCAAGTCCAGGGGCTTTACACAGGATGGCGGGGGAGGCCCGGGAACGCCGCGCTGGAGCTCTGGGAAGGAAGCATGAAGATGTGGAGTGACTGCGGACGTGGTGCTTGGCGGCCTTGCCCACCAGTCCACGGCCGAGTTCCCCCTGCTCCCCCAGCACTGGACGGGCACACAGCAGCCCGCAGCAATGGGCACAGAAAGAACGGAGCCCAGAGTCTATGTCTGATGAGGAAGATGCTGTATCTGGGGGCCAAGAGGGTGCTGAGGCCAGGGCCCAGGGGAGACTGGCAAGGGGAGGAAAGGAGGCGGGGGGAGGGCAGGGAGGGACAGAGGATGAGGCCCCCGGGGACTGAGCACGCTCCGTCCCCAGCACCTGCCCACGCGGGCTGGGGCCAGAGCCCCGGGAGCAGGCCAAGCTCCTCCACCGCCCCCCACCCCACCCCGCCTGGCTCCTGTGTCCCTTGGGACCATTCCCCTCCTCTCCTTCCTCCTCACTCAAGGGTACCTGCGACCCCGCAGACTCCTTGCGGGACAGGAGCCAGGGTGAGACGGCCAGCTGGGAGCTCGCTGCAACAGACCAGCAGAGCGATGGAGCAATGTGGGGGGTCAGGGTGGCAGAGAGAAGGACCGAGAAGCCCGTGGCGGGAGCACGGGAGGAAGCAGGAGTCGAGATGCTGCCAGGTCCCCCTGGCGGAGCCGGGGGCGCTGAGCTACAGAAGTGGGCGGTGGAAGGCAGGTTCGGGGAATGGAACAAGCACTTTGGATTTCAGATATTTTACATTTGAGATCTATCAGACATCCATGTGGAACCTTGGGGGCAGTTGACAGAGCTGCTATCTTGAATACTTTTAGCGCAAAGAGGCATAGAAGTATACACATTCCTTAACATTGCCTAGAGGGTTCTACAGCATGCATTCTCCGTGGGGGTAATACTGCTCCTAAAGGGGGGAGAACATTAATTCTTGAATAGCAGAAACACCTTATTTTTTTTTTTTCCCCTTTGCTGTGCCAAGCAGCATGCGGAATCTTCGTTCCCTGACCAGGGATCAAACCTGTGCCCTCTGCAGTGGAAGCACAGCCTTTTTTTTAAAGTTTTTAAAAAACGTGGACTATTTTTTTTCCCTTGGTTGAATTTTTACAATATTCCTTCTGTTTTATGTCTGTGATTTTTCTGGCCGTGAGGCATGTGGGATCTTCGCTCCCCAACCAGGGATTGAAGCCGCGCACCACCTCCCGCCCCCCACCCCACCGGCACTAGAAGGCAAAGTCTTAACCACTGGACCACCAGTAAAGTCCCTAGAAACAGCTTATTTTACGAATACACACAGGGCTTCCCTGGTGGCTCAGTGGTAAAGAATCCACTTGCCAGTGCAGGAGATGTGGGTTCGATCCCTGGGCTGGGAAGATCTCCAGGAGAAGGAAATGGCAATCCTCTCCAGTACTCTTGCCTGGAAATTCCATGGACAGAGACGCCTGGCAGGTTATAGACCATGGGGTCACAAGAGTCAGACACAACTTACTGAGTGAGTAAACCACAGTAACAGTACAGAAACAAGCAACAGCATATCTGTGGGGTTAAAATTTTCAGGAGGGGGCGGTCATTAAAAAAGGTTGGGAACCACTGCCCTGAATGACCTGGGCCTCGCTGCCTCGCCGCCTCCAGCTCAAGCCTGTCTTCTGTCCCCTCCCTCTGGATCCCACACCCCTACCCCAGGGCCACCGTGCTCACTGTGCCTCCTGCCGGCTGCGCTCTTCCCCTCACATCCTTGTGGGCTGTTCTCTCTCTTAATTCAAGCTTCTGCTCAAGGGGCCCCTCCTCCACAGGCCCATCCTTCCTGATCACCATGGCTACAGTGACCTCTCCCTTCCCTGGTCTTGCCTCCTACTTGATTCTTTTTCAAGGCCAAATCGGAAAGGAGTACGTACGTCAAGGCTGTATTTTGTCACCCTGCTTATTTAACTTATATATGCAGAGTACATTGTGAGAAACGCTAGGCTGGATGAAGTACAAGCTGGAGTCAAGATTGCCAGGAGAAATATCAATAATCTCAGATATGCAGATGATACAACACTCATGGCAGAAAGTGAAGAACTAAAGACCCTCTTGATGAAAGTGAAAGGGGAGAGTGAAAAAGTTGGCTTGAAACTCAACATTCAGAAAACTAAGATCATGGCATCTGCTCTCATCACTTCATGGCAAATAGATGGGGAAACAATGGAAACAGTGAGAGACTTTATTTTTGGGGGCTCCAAAATCACTGCAGATGGTGATTGCAGCCATGAAATTAAAAGACGCTTGCTCTTTGGAAGGAAAGTTATGACCAACCTAGATAACATATTCAAAAGCAGAGACATTACTTTGCCAACAAAGGTCCGTCTAGTCAAGGCTATGGTTTTTCCAGTGGTCATATATGGATGTGAGAGTTGGACTGTTAAGAAAGCTGAGCACCAAAGAATTGATGCTTTTGAACTGTGTTGTTGGAGAAGACTCTTGAGAGTCCCTTGGACTGCAAGGAGATCCAACCAGTCCATCCTAAACGAGATCAGTCCTGAATATTCATTGGAAGGAATGATGCTGAAGCTGAAACTCCAATACTTTGGCCACCTGATGGGAAGATCTGACTCATTGGAAAAGTCCCTGATGCTGGGAAAGATTGAAGGTGGGAGGAAAAGGGGACGACGGAGGATGAGACAGTTGGATGGCATCACCTACCTGATGGACATGAGTTTAAGTAAACTCCAGGAGCTGGTGATAGACAGGGAGGCCTGGCGTGCTGCAGTCCATGAGGTCGCAAAGAGTCAGACACGACTGAGCGAGCGACTGAACTGAACTGAGCTGAAGTCTTTACAACCACGTCATTTATTAATGCATTAATTTGCTGACTGTCTGTCTCCCCTGAGGGAATGTAAGTTCCACAAAGAAAGACTGATAAATTCCCTCCACCACCCAGGGCACCTAGAGAAGCTGCTGTGGACAGCACGGAACTGCTGAGAGAGCGAGGGAACGTGTGTCTGGGGCTGCGCAGACAAAGGCGTCCATCACTCAGGCCCGAGGGAGCAGTCTCGGTTTCCGAGTGAAATCAGGCACAGTTGATTTTCTCCTGAGGAAAAGCTTGGTTTCCTGTAAGACACCCCAGACCATGTTTACATCCCAGAAGTGGAGAGCGGCCTAGGAGGAAGGGGCTGGGCAGTGTCTAGGACCCAGTGTGCATGCGCGCTCAGTCACTGAGTCATATCCGACTCTTGCCACCCCATAGACTGTAGCCCGCCAGGCTCCTCTGTCCCTGGGATTTCCCAAGCAAGAACACTGAAGTGGGTTGCCATCTCCTCCTTCAGGGATCTTCCCAACCCAGGGATTGAACTCACGTCTCTTGAGTCTCCTGCACTGGCAGGCGGATTTTTTTTTTTTTTTAAAACCACTGATCCACCAGGGAAGGCCCCAGGACCCAGAAGGGGGCCATATTTTGAAAACGGTGGCACTTCCAGGACCCTAGTGGTCTGGAGACAATTTGGCAGCCCAGGGCCAGACAACAGGACTCCCAACTGCCTGGGTACTTCCTTCCAGGGACCCCGAATTCCAGAAACTTCCTCCGTCACTTCCCCAAAGTCCGGGAGAGGAAAGAGAGCAGCCCATTTAATCGGCCTACTTCTTCCCCTGGAAGTTTTTATTGGAACACCCTTTCCCACAGCTCCGGGGGAGGAAACAGACACTGGGCGGCCGCAGACATGGGTGCCAACTTATAGGCAACAGGCTGGGTCACTGGTCCAAGCTCACACCAGCGAGTGGCTGAGGCCAGAGCAGAGGCCTATGCTCTCTCGCCATCTCTTTCCCCTCCTACAGGTTGGCCTGGAACACCAGAGGGAGATCTGAAGCAATCCAGCTGCCCCTAAGAAGCCCTGGACACCCACTCCCATCCTTGGATCAACTCATCACTCAATCCATCTAGGGACTTCACCGGTGATCCAGCGGTGAAGAATCTGCCTGCCAACGCAGGGGACACAGGGTCAGCCTTGGGTGGGAAGATCCCACATGCCACAGAGCAAATAGGGCTTCCCTGGTGTCGCTACTGGTAAAGAACCTGCCTGCCAATGTGGGAGACATAAGACACTGGGTTCGATCCCTGGGTCAGGAAGATCCCCTGGAGGAGGGTATGGCCACCCATTCCAGTATTCTTGCCTGGAGAAACCCCACGGACAGAGGAGCCTGGCGGGCTACAGTCTACAGGGTTGCAATGAGTCAGATACAACGGAAGTGACTTAGCACGCATGCACGCACAGAGCAACTAAGCCCACGCACCACAACTACTGAGTTTGAGCGGATAGAGCCCAAGCTCTGCAACAAGAGAAGCCGCCGCAAGGAGAAGCCCACACACGGCAGGGAGAGGAGCCCCTGCTCACCACAACCAGAGACAGCGCAGCACGGCAACCAGACCCAACGCCGCCAAAAATAAATAAATGATTGACGAAAAAAGCAAATCCATCTAACCACCCCCGCCCCGCACCAAGCATGAAAGAAAAAGAAGGGCCCGCTGCTGCGGGAATGACACTGGATAGAAGGCATTCCACATGCAGATCTTGTCCACAGAGTTTTCAGTGTGCACAGAAGATGAAGCTACGCTCGACAGTAAATACTGGAAAGATAAAACAAAATGACAATAGAAGAGACGTCACAGGGTAACACGATTAACCGCCAAGTCCCTGACAGACAGATCTGATGCCATTGGGATGATTCCATCTGTATCTGGTCAGGAATAGAAGAAAGATAAACCATTAACTTGGGCTTTAGGGAATCTGCGTTACTTGAATTGTTACAGTTCAGTTCAGTTCAGTCGCTCAGTCGTGTCCGACTCTTTGCGACCCCATGAATCACAGCACGCCAGGCCTCCCTGTCCATCACCAACTCCCGGAGTTCACTCAGACTCACGTCCATCGAGTCAGTGATGCCATCCAGCCATCTCATCCTCTGTCGTCCCCTTCTCCTCCTGCCCCCAATCCCTCCCAGCATCAGAGTCTTTTCCAATGAGTCAACTCTTCGCATGAAGTGGCCAAAGTATTGGAGTTTCAGCTTCAGCATCAGTCCTT
>NW_011495069.1:4066049-4073866 GCF_000754665.1 Bison bison bison
AAGAAACCCAGGGCTGATCTCCTTCAGAATGGACTGGTTGGATCTCCTTGCAGTCCAAGGGACTCTCAAGAGTCTTCTCCAACACCACAGTTCAAAAGCATCAATTCTTCAGCACTCAGAATTCTTCACAGTCCAACTCTCACATCCATACATGACCACTGGAAAAACCATAGCCTTGACTAGACAGACCTTTGTTGGCAAAGTAATGTCTCTGCTTTTGAATACGCTATCTAGGTTGGTCATAACTTTCCTTCTAAGGAGTAAGTGTCTTTTAATTTCATGGCTGCAATCACCATCTGCAGGGATTTTGGAGCCCAAAAAAATAAAGTCTGACACTGTTTCCACTGTTTCCCCATCTATTTCCCATGAAGTGGTGGGACCGGATGCCATGATCTTCGTTTTCTGAATGTTGAGCTTTAAGCCAACTTTTTCACTCTCCTCTTTCACTTTCTTCAAGAGGCTTTTTAGTTCCTCTTCACTTTCTGCCATAAGGGTGGTGTCATCTGCATATCTGAGGTTATTGATATTTCTCCCGGCAATCTTGATTCCAGCTTGTGCTTCTTCCAGCCCAGCGTTTCTCATGATGTACTCTGCATAGAAGTTAAATAAGCAGGGTGACAATATACAGCCTTGACGTACTCCTTTTCCTATTTAGAACCAGTCTGTTGTTCCATGTCCAGTTCTAACTGTTACTTCCTGACCTGCATATAGGTTTCTCAAGAGGCAGGTCAGGTGGTCTGGTATTCCCATCTATTTCAGAATTTTCCACAGTTTATTGTTACAAGTAGGCATCAATTATTTTTTTTGCATGACTCATCTTAGAATATAAAATACAGTAAACTTGACAAGTACATAAAATTTAATTGTAGCTCAAGCCTAGAGAGGCCCTTCGGTAACCACAGAAGGCATAACGGGAGAAGCAGGTTTGACAGAATCTTGCGGGACTGGGAGGGGGTGGGGAAGGTATCCAGATGGCAGAATAGCCTGTGCTAAAAGCACAAGGTAGAATGCCTAAGGCGAGGGCCCGGCCTCAGGGGTGACGCGTCCAAACGTATCTTTCCCCTGATGAAGTGAGGACACCCTCCGGTCTCCCCAAAGCCTACGAGGGCAGCCCCCTCCGGCAGCGTGTATGGATGGCAGAGGGTTTTCCGGCTGAGGCCCCTGGGTCTCATGCGGCTGAGGTCGCCCCCCTCTAGCCAGCAGGCTGCCAAGATATGCCACGTGGCACTTGGTCCAGCTCAACCCACCTGCTAAAGATGTCCTTGGATTTCCTCAGAGGGGGCCAGAGCAAACCCACTGTTCACAGAAAGAAGTGGCTCGCCCAAGGTCACGGGGCAAGCTGATGGTAACGGCTGTCCTGCCCGACCAGCTGATAACAATCCTCACTGGCCTCTGAATTCTCTCCCAGAGAAGCCGCCCCGACCCAGGCCAGCCTGCCCAGCCAGGCCCCCTGTGTATCCAACCCCTCCCGAGACCTGCTGGCTGACCCCATTGTCTTGGGGGAGCGGAAACCAGCCTGACCTGGAGCCCAAGAATGCACTGGACCACGCGCCTGCATATTTCGCTCACCTGCTCACCTGCTTCCTGCCCCTTCGGGAATTTCCCGGTATCAAGAGTCCCAGGTATCAAGGTCCACAGGGGAGGGGCCGTTTCTAGACTGATTTTTCAACAGTGAGCCTAGGGGGAGGGGATGCCAGGATATACCTCGTGGGGAAGTTCTTGGTCATAATGACGTGAGGGGATCCCGGCTACTTGTTCATTGGGCCCCAGCCAGGTCTCCCCTGGCCCGGAGAACAAAATCAAGCAGCTGTCAGGGAAAAGAGATGGCAGGGCAGACCATACTTCTGGGCTGCTCCATGACCTCTGTGCACAGCAGAATCAGTAGAGAAAGATGGGTCTGAGGCCCCAGCTCCACCGTTTCCTAGGAGACCTGTTTCCTTTGTATTTGTGAATCACATCTGTGACATGGGCATATACACCATAGCTTAAAGAAAATAATACAAGTAAAGAACCCAGCATAGTCATGGACACACCCACACCTCCTTGGGGCTTCCCTGGCAGCTCAGATGATGAAGAATCTGCCTGCAATGCAGGAGGCCCGGGTTCGATCCCTGAGTCGGGAAGATCCCCTGGAGAAGGGAATGGTTACCCACTCCAGTATTCTTGCCTGGAGAATTCCACGGACAGAGGAGTCTGGCTATGGGATTGCAAAGAGTCGGACAAGCCTAAATGACTAACACTTTCAGACCTCCTTCTGATAAGAGGCTCTATCGGGGCTTCTATAAGAGAAAAACAAACACCGTGTATTAATCTGAAAAACTGTGTAGAATCTGAAAAAGCTGGTATAAACAATCTCATTTACAAAGTAGATAGAGAGTCACAGATGTAGAGAACAAACTGACAGATGCCAGTGGGGAAAGCGGAGGCATGGGATGAACTGGGAGATTGGAACTGACACAGAGACATTACTGATACTACATATAAAGTAGATAACTAAGGAGAGCCTACCGTATTGCACAGGCAACGCTGCCGTAGCGCTCGGTGGTGACCTGAGTGGGAGGGGGATACATGAGCATGTGTAGTGACTCACCTCACTGTGCAGCAGAAACTACCACAACACTGTAAAGCAACTGTACTCCGATTACTTTTTTTTTCTTAAGAAATAAGTGAAAAGTGAAGTCACTCAGTCGTGTCTGACTCTTTGCGACCCCATGGACTGTAGCCCGCCAGGCTCCTCTGTCCACAGGATTTTCCAGGCAAGAGTACTGGAGTGGGTTGCCATTTCCTTCTCCAGGGGATCTTCCTGACCCAGGGATCGAACCCAGGTCTCCCGCATTGTAGGCAGACGCTTCACCGTCTGAGCCACCAGGCAAGTCCAAGAAATAAAAGAAATAAAACAAGCAATAATTACTCTCTCTGTGACCAGCCCATGAATCCTTAGGACACCCCGGCCAGTACTCTGAGTTGGTTCCCACTTCATAGGTGAAGGGCTGGAGCAGGCGGGGCAGCCCTCTGTAGTCACACAGCCTGTAGGGAGGGGCTGACCTGGAACTCACCCATCCCCACCAGGAGGAGGGCAGTTCTGCTGAGCACCTACTGGGTGCCAGGCTCTGGGCCAAGCATGCTAACCCATCACATGCGAGATGATACCCACAGTAACCTTGAGTGTCAGGCAACATCATCATCCACCCTTTACAGATAGTGAAATCTGTATAGATACAGATATCTATATCTACAGATATATAGATATAGAATATATCTATATTCTACAGATATAGAAGAGAGGAGAGAAGGCGGGTAGAAAAGGCGGGTCACTCGTCCAAGGCCACACGTGATTGGCTAGCCTGTTGGGGCTCCCGATCCCACCGGGCCCTGACCTGGGGTCAGGGGCTTGTACACAAGGTCCTGGCTGTTGCACGCCAGCTCAGTGCAGCTCCCCACTCTCAGGGACAGCAGGGATGGAAGGCCAGAGTCAAGACTGGAGGCCACCGCTGTGGGGGCGGGACAGGGTGTGGGGATGGGCTGAGTCTCGGCCGAGACCCAAGGTCTTCCCGATAAGACCCACGATCCTCCCAGAAGCAGCAGATCAGGATCCAGGGGTGCCCTCCCCAAGAGCCAGCCCCGGGCCCGCCTGGGGAGGCAGAGGGCCCGTCTGCCTTTCTCCACAGTCCCTTCTCGGTGTGAACTGGTCCCCTTGGCTGAAGCCCCTGGACCGGCAGGGTGTCCCTGGCAAGCTTAGCTTCCCTCAGTTTCGTCGTCCAGGAAACGGGACCGCAGTTTCTAGGTCCCAGGGTAACCGTGAGGATTAAGAAGGCAGTGGATATAAAGAGCCTGGTTCACAGCCCGGCACGGAGCAGACACTCAGCAAGCACCGGTCCGTGTCCTCCTCTCCTTCAGACTCTCAACACTTTGTGCTTCCTGCAAGTTCTCCCCAGAAAGACGCACAGGGAGCTGTACCATCGCTGGTGCCCAGAGCGGGCAGCGCGGGACAGGAAAGGGACATGTGGCCAGGATTCAGGCAGTGGCACTTCTGCCACCTACTAGCCCATTTTGGGGAGCTCTCTGGACTTCCGGTTCCTCATCTATCAAGTGGGGTGAGCAACAGCTCCCTAGCTCCTACGGGAGCAGGCTCACAAGGAATGGTTATCTACAAAAGAGCTCTGTGAACTGGCAAGTGTTGGGCAAAGGCGAAGTGTGAATAACAAGAGTACCACCAGCACAGCCAGGGGCCACCACAATACGCCTGGCTCCAGGAAAGTGCTTATAGATGTTTTTCCATTTAATTTTCACAACCTGGAGGAGGTGTGGTTCCCACTGTACTGATGACAAGAAGCCCAGAGAGGTTACGTCACTGACCCAAGATCACACAGTAAGTGGCAGAACCAGGACTCGAATCCAGGTCCTGGTGAAGGACGCAGAGGCACTAGCCCATGTCGTTATCCCACCGAGACTATTCTCCTGCCGTGTTTTTCATTTTTTTGACCACACTATACAGCATTGTGGGATCTTAGTCTAGTCCCCAGACCAGGGATCAAACCTGTGCCCCTTGCATTGGAAGCACATACTCTTAACCACTGAACTGCCCTGGAAGTCCCCAAATACAACTTATTTATTTTGGGGCTGCACCGTGCAGCATATGGGATCTTCATTTTCCAACCTGGGAACCTGTGACTCCTGCAGTGGAAGTGTGGGATCTAAACCACTGGACCATCAGGGAAGTCCTCTGTTCTCCTGCTTTGGTTGGTGATCCCTGCCCAGTCTCCAGCTGTCTTTAGATGCTGGGGAAAGGATGTCCCTGAGTTCCAGTCTGGCCACCACAAACATATTTGCCTTCAGTTCTGAAATAAAAGGCTGGGTCCCCTTGCAAAGGCAATCGTGTGGCATAAAGCATGCAGGGGGCTGTGTTATTCCTGACATGGGGTTCCCTCAGCCCCACCTCCACCCACCACCTTTTCTGATCCTCAGGGAGACAAGGAGGTCTCCTTGTGCCCAGGAGCTTCTGGGTACCAAGGAGAAGTGGTGGGTGAGTTTCACCCTGTAGTAGCCACGCCCCCTGGGGCTGAGGTGAGAAAGAAAGGAAAGGTCTCCTTAATCTGGTTTGCTAATTTCCACTTTCATCTTAAAGACACAGTCTCCTGAAATTCATAATCATCAAGTTACAATCTTTTCCTGTCTCATAGGAAGGTTTCTGTCCTGTTGAGAAGATCTACCCCTTTTTAGAGGCTTCCCAGGTGTCACCAGTGGTAAAGAATCTGCCTGCCAATGCAGGAGATGAGGGTTCAATCCCTGGGTCAGGAAGATCCCCTTGGTGGAGGCAATGGTAGCCCACTCCAGTATTCTTGCCGGGAGAATCCCATGGGCAGAAGAGCCTGGCAGGCTATTGTTCATTGGGTCACAAAGAATCAGACATGACTGAGCCCTCTTTTAGATGTCTTCTTCAGTTTACCTACTTTTGAGTATTAAGAAGGTTTTATTTTTTAAGAAAGTATTTTTTTAAATTTAATAAGTATTTCTTGAATCTAAGTTCTATCATTGATGAATTAATGGACTGACTTTTCACGATCTAGCTCCTATCAGCATCGAGGGTCCCAGGATGGGGCAGGGGTCAGCAGGAGACAGTCATGGTGAAGGTCTTGGTCCCAAAGGGCTTCAAGTTGGGACCTTTATAGGTTACAGCACGGCGTGTTTTGGTTCCACATATAGAGGAGCACCCTCAGGGGCAGATGCTAATTCAACAGACGCTGACCAAGGACACAGCCTCAAACCAGACAAACGTGGGATCCTAACCTGAGGATAAAACCACCAACACCAAGGTCAACTGGAAGTGCAAACGGCCCAACAAGGTATAACGCGAGGAACTTTGGTGAGACGGCTTAACACGCAAGCCGGACTACCACGAGGCCAAGGAAGACTCCGGCCTTTGGACGACTCTCAGATAAACCGTTGTCAGAACCTGGATCGGCTCACAACCTTAAAATCTGGACCCAGCATGCTCAGCCTTCATTCCTTCTGCTCACAACTTGCAAATCTCCCAGTCAAAACCAGTCCAAAACTAAGCCACAGCTTGAAGCCATAAACTACGACCACAGCTACACTTCTTACGCACCCATGACGTGCCGTACATGCCACGCTAATGCTTCACACAGCTGCTCTCTAGTTCTTGAAACTCTGCAGTTTGGGCCTTACTAGTCCCATCTTTACAGATGGAGAAGCTGAGGCTCACTGATAAGCAACTCAGGATCACACACCCAGAGATGGGGCAGACATTCTAACCCAGCCTCATCTGCTCCCAACCGTTTCGCCTCCCCATCCCGCCAACCTCGCCCTTCAGCCGACCCTGGCGGGTGCAGAGGGCAGCCCCCCTCTGCAGCCCATTCCCCAGCGCCCCCGGCGGGTGCCTACCGAGGAGGTGCTTGATGATGGCTTGGTTGTGTTCCCAGAGGTTGCTGAAGGTCCCCCAGCGCGAGTGGCCATCCGGCACGGGGTTGGCTTTGATCCAGCCGCCGCAGGCATAGGTGAAGAAGTCCTGGCAGGGGTCCACCGTGGGGTCCATGGAACTCAAGATGGAGCTGGTCACCGAGATGCAGGCCTCACTTAGGCACACCGAGGGCGCTCCTGGCAGGGGTCAAGGGTAAGAGGTCAATGAAGGGCAGGCAGAGAGGAGGCTATGGAAATACAGTGCAGGTGGTCTAGGGCCCTGGGGTGCCAGGCCCCACCCCAGCCCTGACCAAACAGAGACAATCACTAGAACACGACAGAGACAAAGATTTCAGGGGATTTATGATCTCCTGGCTTGTAAAATAAGACTTCCGTTGAGTTGCCTAAAATCCTTCCTGTGACTTTAAAACCAGAACCAAGGTGCTCCTTTTAATCAGTCCTTCCATAAATATTCATTGATTTAAAAAAATTATTTCCTGATGCTCAACAAATTCATTTACTCATTCATGCATTCATTTATTCAACAAAATAATTACTGAGCATCGTTCAGGTTCTTTGCTGAGGGCAGGTAGGTGTGTATGTGTGTGGTGTGTGTGTGTGTGTATGTGTGTGGGGTGTGTGGGTGTGTGTGTGTGTGTGTGTGTGTGGTGGGAGATTTAAAAGCATAGTCTTTTTAAATAATTTCGTGGGGGATGCAAATTTATCTAAGAAAAGTCAAGACTACAGAAGGAGAAATGTCCGTTATTTATTATCCACGCGCTCACTGAGGATACGTAGAAATGTCTGTTATTTATTGTCCACGCGCTTACTGAGGATACGTAGTCCACACCAAACGCATGACCCGGACAGCATGGTGCCAGGACTCAGCGAGAAGGAAAGACTGAGGAGTAGAAGACACCATGAAAAATCACTCCCACTGGGTATAAGGCAGGAGAATCATCTCACTGAATTTTCAAAAAAGCAAAAAGGAAACAACCCTAAGAGATCACTTTGCTTAAAGCCACTTTTATATATTGGGAAACAGAGCCACAGGGAGACTAAGCACCCTGCTCAGTGGCCCGTGGGGTTTGAGTCCCACCCTCTCTCTGCTTTGGGCCTGGAAGGGAGCTCTTTCCGTGATGACTGGCCCCCCGGCGGAGGGCTGCCAAATCCTGCAAGTGCCCACAAAGCACAGCGAACAAAGAAATCCGCTTCCTCTGAGCTGATTCTATGGGCTTCCCTGACATGGGTTCAATCCCTGGGTCGGGAAGATCCCCTGGAGAAGGGAATGGCAACCCACTCTAGTACTCTTGTCTGGGAAAATCCCATGGACAGAGGAGCCTGGTGGGCTACAGTCCACGGGGTCGCAGAGTCGGACACGACTGAGAGACTTTGCTTTT
>NW_011495069.1:4074049-4081239 GCF_000754665.1 Bison bison bison
CGGGAGCCGCCTGAGCAGGGTCCGGCCCCAGGTGGTGAGACCAACCTGACCGCAGGAGACGGGGGATCCGCACCGCCTGTTGACCCGAGCACACAGGCAACCAGAGGGGACGGTCTCCCGATAACGGGGGCGAGACCCCCATGGGCAGATGAGGACAGCGAGGCTCTGAGTGTCCCCCGGCGGCGTGGGAGCGCCCGGACTGAACCTGCTCTGTGCTGCTTCCGCAACACGGAAGCTGGGTTCTTCCTACATCCCCACACCATCGCTCGGCCAGCCCCAGCCGGGGCTGCTGTGGCCCTTCTGTTCCCACTGCGCAGGGAGGAGGCTGGCAGGGCAGGTGCCAGGGGCTCCTTCCTAGACCTGGGTGCAAAGCCCAGCTCTCTGCCTCTGGCCTCGTGCTGGCAACCTCATCCCTCTGAAGCTGGGTTTCTCCATCTGGAGATGAGGACGAGGAGGCCCAGCTGCCTGATGATGAGGAAATAACCTTATGGCTGGGCAGTGGGGGCAGGGGACTCAGCTCCCTGGAGTCCTAGGGTCTGAGGTTCCCAGATCAACCCTCAGAGAGCAGAAGAGAGTGCATGGGCTGGCAGGGCTGCTCATCATCTCACCTGGACACACAACACTGGCCGGGGCTGGGCTAGCAACCTGTGTGGTAATTAACATCTGATGACAAACCCAAGGTCTGAGAGTGGACGAAGGGCTCAGAAGGGTCGCACAACAGAACAAAAATCAGGGCGATTCTATTTCCAGGTATTGGGCTGGTCAAAAAGGTTGCTCAGGTTTTTCTGGAGGACGTTACAGAAAACTGGAATGATCTTTTTGGCCAACCAATAATTTCCTATTTTGAGATGACTGTACAACAATTAAAGATTATTGAACCGTTAGGCATGAAAATGGGCTTCCCTTGTGGCTCAGCTGGTAAAGAATCCGCCTGAGATGCAGGAGACCTGGGTTTGATCCCTGGGTTGGGAAGATCCCCTGGAGAAGGGAAAGGCTACCCACTCCAGTATTCTAGCCTGGAGAATTCCACGGGACAGTGTAGTCCACGGGGTCGCAAAGAGTCGGACACGACTGAGTGAAAATAGAGATAGGAACTGGTAGGGGACATGGCACAATTTTAAATGCCTCTAGACGAGAGCTTTTGGTTGCATGCCTTGCTTTTCAATCAAGGAAATTTACCAGAATCTTTATGAGGGGGTGGGGGAAAAGAATTTCTGTGTCATCTGAAAAAGCCTATTCACTATTATGATATAACTTCATATTTGGAAAAGGAAAAGAATACCTATTGTTTTTATACAACTAACTGCAGGAAGTCAAGCTTGACAAATACTTGGCTGGTGGGAAAACCCAGAGGCCAGCTGTAAAGAGATCGATTCTGAGGGAGCAAGACGCAGAATCTGTGCGTGTGTGTGTGCATGAGACAGACAGAGAGCTATCTATAGTTATTACATGGGGCCTTGGTTTTAAATAAGAAACCCGTCGCCAGGAATCAGTCAGACCTGACAGTTCTTCACTGAAGCACCTACTCTGCTATGCACACAGCAATACTTAAGCGCCCAGGTGATACTTGGGCAATAATTGCTTGGCTATTTAACTATTATTGGCTTGTAGATCCCTTAGCAACAATCCTTGGCCTAGCAGGTGCTTCCTGTACATTTGACTAATTAATTCATAATTTCTAGTTCCTCTCATCCCACGTCAACACCTTCAAAACTCAGCCCAGGCTCTCTCTCCTTGGGGAGACCTCATCCTTCCCTGGTCGCCTTGGCTGTCTGGAGGCCTGCTGCCTGAGCACACTCTATTTTGTGTCATGGCCGTCTCCCTGTCTACCTTCCCCACTAGGCAGTGAGCCTGAGGGTAGGGCCAGTATCTTGCATGCGTGTGTGCATGCTAAGTCACTTCAGCTGTGTCCACTCTTTCCGACCCTATGGACCGAAGCCTGCCAGGCTCCTCTGTCCATGGGATGCTCCAGGCAAGAACACTGGGGTGGGTTGCCATGCCCTCCTCCAGGGGATCTTCCTGACCCAGGGATCAAACCCTAGTCTCGTATCTCCTGCATGGGCAGGTGGGTTCTCTACCAATAGTGTCACCTGCAAAGCCCAGGGCCAGCATCTTACTTGCATTTATACTTCCTTTGCTCAGCAAACTCGGCACCTGGCACCTATCCATTGAGTGTTTGTTGAATTAACGAATAGCTGAATGAATAAGAGAGCTTTGTCCAGCTTTTGGTCACCACCTGTAGATGCAGAAATATTTCTTCCCTTTAGGTCGTGCATGATCCATCGAGAAGGCGGGAGCAGGTCCCAGATCTAGCTAAAGGTTAGCGGCTCTGGATGGTGCCTGGCCTCAACACTAAGGGAGACACTTCAGAATATTTTCTGGAAAATGTGTTGTTTGTTTTGCTGCCATTGTTTGCAAAACAACTGTAAGTTTCTGGAAAGCAGGGTGCAACAGGAAGGTGGATAAATATGTATTTAAGTGCTCAGACATAACTTACAGGTGCGTCTTTACAGAATCACCAAAATTGGCGTTGACCTGCCCAATGTCTGACCAGATGTGGATGATGCCAATCACCAGCATCTGGGGCAGCCACTGCTTTCCCAGGCTCAGGCAGCTGATAAAGACACATGAATGGGCTCAAGGGTCACCGTATCCCCAGCCCAGCTCCACCCTAGGGGGAAGAGTTCCCCTTACCCAGAACCAGGCTGGGGAAAACCCGTCTGGAGCCCTGAGACAGATGGGATAGACTGAAGCAGGATTCCTCCCTGTGGGCCCCACCTGGCAACTACAGACGTGTGTGTGTAGAAGCCAGGCCTTGGGAGCTCCCTTCTGGTTTCTGATGGAGAAACGTCCTGGGGACTTCTAGGGGCAACCCCAGGGCAACAGTGCATGTTGGAATCTCATCGGCTCCATGCACAGGGCCAAGAGCTGGGCAGACAAGGCTGGAGAGGGCCTGCACTGCCCGGAGCTAAACCTGCTTCAGGATGAAGCAAGATGGCAGCCGCAGGACAAGGGTGATCAGCAGAGAAAGGCTCTTCCCACTTTGTCTTCCTTCTTGCTCTTTGTTCCTTCAATTATTTATTTATTCACTTTGCAAAGTATCCTACGGCATGGAAGCATTATGCTGAGCATGCATGGTAAAGAAATCACTAATTAATCAATCAGATATGCAATAATCACCTGTTGGGCTAGGCACATTTGGTAAAACGTCTACAAACCATTAAAAAGTCAGTTAAATAACTAAGCAATTATTTCTTAGGTACCACCTAGGCGCCTGACATAGAGTAAGCACTTGTTCCATGTTTGTGGAATGAATAATGAGGGAATGAATGAATGAATAAGTGAATGAATGAGTGAGTGAATGAATGAGTGAATGAATGAGTGAGTTAATGAATGAGTGCTTGATCCAGGAGGGATGGGAGGATGACTCAGATGAAGCCCTGCACTCTTTTCAGGCCCTCAACCCCCTTCCCCACCCCAATGCAGTGTAGCCAGTCATGCAGGCCAGCAAGTTCACAGCGGAGAAAGCTGGAGTTGATGTTCCCAGGTCCTATGGAGGTTCACAATCTCTCTGATGGTTTGAGCACCAGGTGACCAAGTCAACGGGGTTAAACTCCTGGCGAAGCCCCAGAGACTGCTCATCCAGGTGCTTCTTGCCATCAGAGAGCTGGATACAAGGGCACAGAGCAGAGAGAGATCCCAGAATTAACTGGACTCTCATCCCTATTAGCTTGGATCTGCCCTTTCCAGGTCCGTAAGAGCTTACGGAGCATTGATTCTTTGAGAGGCAGTTGCTACATACACTCAACCAGACACAGAGAACCAGCCTCAGACCCCTAACAGCGGGATCCAACTGGGGTCTGATCATATTACTATACAAGGTAGGACAGAGAAATGAGATGACAGAGGTACGCAAAGGTCCCCTGGCTCAGAGAAGAACAGCTTTCCTGGGGGTGGTAACACACACTGGGGTGTACCATCAATTACACAGAAGACAGGGCCTGAGCTCAGGCGCCCGCCAGCCCATGGCTGAATCCTTCCCGCACCAGACACGGGCAAGCTGCTAAGTCTCACTGCCTCAGTTTCCTTTGCAGAAAACGGGGCCAGAAGCAACCACACCTCACAGAATGGCAGCAAGGAGGAAACGAGATTGCATCTGCAAAGGAGAGGCAAGGTATTCGGTACATGGAAAGTATTCAGCAAACGGAAGCCATTACTGCCGTTCTGTTGGAACTGTCGATGGGCGACAGGGCCAGCCCGTGTGTCTAACCAGCCTGCATCCTAACAGTAAGAGAACCCGGAACAGAGGCCAGAGAAGTTCTACCAGGCACCAGGTATGTGACAGATGTTATCTCGAATCCTCAGAGATCGAAGTGGGGTCTGATCATATTGCTACACAAGTTTGGACAGAGAAACGTGGGCTAGTTGTGGGAGAGATTCAAACTGACTACCAGTCTCTCCATGTAAAGCAGAAAACACACAAGCTCTGAGAGATTGAATGACTTGTCCAAAGTCACACGGATAACAAGTTGCCAGGCCAGGATTCAAACTCACCTCCTCCTGACCCCCAAACTTTATCATCACCCATCCCCCCACCTCCCAGGCCTCAGTCTGGGGCAGCCACCCCAGCCCCCCCAGACCCAGCTCCCTCCTGAGCCTCGAAGGCCAGTCTCTGACAAGCAGACAAAAGCCCGGGGCAGCAGTGAGTGGAGCCCATGACCCATCACAGACAGAGGCACCTACTTGTCTGGTACTGGATGCCCAGTGCTGCCAAACAGGCCACCACTGCCGCCGCCAGGAGCGCCACCAGCACCACCAGCCGCTTCTCCACCGGGGTCCTGGCGGCCCAGCATCTCTGGCCGTTCCGGGGGCCTCGGAAGTTCACCTGCAGGGAAGGAGGCAGGCGGAACGGGGAGGACGTGAGCCCAGGGGCCTCGCTGCCCAGGAGGAGGGGGCTCCGCAGCAGGTCCTGGCCCCGGGGAGACATCAGGGCCGCCCTCCCGTCTCAGGGGTGGTCTGGTTCCCACGGAACCGTCCTAATCCAGGAGAGGAACGGCCACCCTGCTCAGCAGCTCGGAATCAAGCAGCCCAGCCCAGCCGTGCTCGTGTTTTCTGTGTCACCCGATCCGGGTAGAAGGGGAAAAAAGAGAGATCGGATTTTCCCCTGTTCCTCCAGTAAGGAGTTCAAAAAAGAACAGGATGTTTGCACTCGCAGGCATCCAAGGAGCATCCGGCTGGGCTCTGAGGCTGACACAACCACCAGCCTGCACTGCAGCACGCCGACAGGGGCGCAGGCAGCCGGGGCCACCGGGGCCGCCACGGCCCCACGAGGACTCTGCTCTCAGCTTCTTTTTACAAATGAGGAACCCGCAACCGGGAGGGGTGAGCCCCTTGCCTCTGCTCACACGGCTAGATGGATCTGGGTCCAAAGGTATGGATCCCAGAGCCCACCCACGGGTCAGAGCATTGAGTCCTGGGAGATGTCAGTGGGGAATGCAAAGGGGAAACAGCTCCATCCGAGCAGGTCCTCAAAGGGAGGAGAAAACGTTCTCGGCCTAACTCACAGTCAGCTAAACAGGAAAAGAGGTACAATGAGAGGAAGTGGAGGGTGTGACAGGGCCTTCCAAGCTGAGGAGGGGCCCACCAGCCTACAGCGCTCAGAGCCCAGGGCCCAGCCTTCACACCCGAAGCCCTCTGGGGGCTCCCCTCTGTTCCACGAGGTGCTTCCTGCCGAGGCCAGGGCCGCAGGACAGGAAGGGAACCCTGCCGGTGGGGTTCAGTTCAGTGACATTGTGGCCACGTGTTAACAGTCGAGCACCAGCTCAGGGCCACATTGGAAGTACAGAGAGGACCAGACCTCACTTTCAGCTCTCACTGCCCAGCAGACAGAGAGATGCAGAAACAGACTGGGATAGGCAGGGGTCCAGTCAGGGAAGGCTTCCTGGAGGTGGGGGCCCCTGGGCTGGGTCTTAAAAGAATAAGTAGCAGCTGGCCAGGTGAAAGGGGAAGGAAAGGGAGAAGGAGGGGGGCAAGGCCTGGATGCTAAGGGGTGCTATAAGCTGGGTTACGGGTGGGGGACTTCTTCCCAGGGCTGGAGCGATGGGATTAGATTCACCCTTTGGAAAAGCCAAGGTGGAAGGAGAAGCAGGCTAGAGGGGATGAGCATGGAGGCAGGGAGGCCCACAGCCTGCCAGAGACGACGGGGAGACCCAGCCTCCGACCTGAGAGTGGCCCCAACTGCTGAGAGGACGGCTGCCCCCGGGGGCCACGGCACAGTCTTCAGGGAGCCTGACACCGACGCCTGGGACCCCGAGGCCAGTCACCTTAGCGAAGGGCATCGAGCGGCCTCATGGTCATCACTGGCTATTTTCTAAACAGGAAATGACTGGTGATTGCTGCACTAGTGAAAGAGGAAGACAAAACTTTTGTGGGGGAAAAAAAAAGATGATGGATTCTAAAACCGAGAAAGGGAACTTGAGGCTTGGTGAGAATTCTGTGGAGGTCCAGGAGGCTGGGACACGAAAGCAGGTACAGGGAGGGGCGCGGTCTCCTGAAAGCCCTGAAGTGTGAGTCACTCAGTCGTGTCCGACTCTTTACGACCCCATGGACTATAGGCCGCTAGGCTCCTCTGTCCATGGGATTCTCCAGGCAAGATACTGGAGTGGGTTACCATTTCCTTCTCCAGGGGATCTTCCTGAACCAGGGATCGAACCCGGGTCTCTTGAACTTCAGGAAGATTCTTTACCACCTGAGCCACCAGGGAGCTCCCCTGAGAAACCTTTTTAAAACGGTGAGACGTGAAGATTCTGACCACCCTCCTGGTGCAGACATAGCCTGGGACAATGCTGACGCGCTCACAGCCTCAATGTCTATGAAGCGCTTTCTCAGAGGTAGCAATTCCCTCGCCCAGTTCATCAGGGGCACTGAGATCCAGAGGGGTCCCCAGGGGTTTGAAGCAGGCGCTGCCTTGTCTGGGGACGCTGACATTTGTTCTCACTCTTTCTGTGCCATGGAACTGATATCCCCTTCTGTCTCCCCCGCTGGGCCTCTCAGTGACCCCAAAGCTCAACTCAGGGGGAGACGGGCGGAAAGCTAAGCCATGGCTAACCTTGGTTGAAGAGGCACCAGACCCCTGGGAAGCCAGGGAGCACAGCTGTTGGGGCTGGAAACCCTGTCTTTTTTTTTCGGCT
>NW_011495069.1:4081339-4087747 GCF_000754665.1 Bison bison bison
TGTGTTTTCGGCTCCACAGCAAGCACAGTATGTGGAATAGCTCCCTGACCAGAGATTGGTCCTGCACCCCCGGTTTGGGGAAGGTGGAGTCTTAATCACTGGGCCACCAGAGGAGTCCAGGAAACTCTTTTTTAAAAAACTATTTTTTTAATTGAAGGATAACTGCTTTATATAATGTTGTATATGTATACCTATGGCTGATTCATGTTGATATTTGGCAGGAAACTCGCTCTTATGTGGACAGAGCAAGGTGCGATCCGAGGAAGTGAAAGGGAAGAGAAAGAAGAAACAGACAGAAGGAAGAGGACAAAGGGAAGGAGGGCAAAAGCAGCGATCACGGCAGCTAATGTTTGAGGGCTTTCTGGTTACCCGTGTTAACTCTATTCTGTTGCCGGATGATGCTATTCCATCTTACCAGCACCCCCAAGAGTAGGCGTGGGTATTAGCTCCAGAAGGAACACAGGAAGCGGGGGCCAGAGAGGGTGATAAGAAAACTCACATCTCCCCCGAGCCCACAGCATCAACCCTGTGGCTGCGCTGCCCACCAGGAGCAGCGAGTCGAGCCGAGACTCACTATTTAATATCAAACAGACAGATGGTGTTCACTGTAAAACGCAAACAGAATTAAGTCAAAATTAAATTAAACATTCATAATTCCAGGGAGAAAGGGCAAGTGAAATTTGAAGACAGGGTTTTTTAGCCTTTGTATGGTTCTTTGCTTGATTTGAATGACCAGGCAGAAAGGCCTCTTGGTTTCTGGACAAGACTTGCCTCTGAGGGCCGAAGTCCAGATGCAGTCTCCCACGGCAGGAGAAGTCACCAGGAGACTGTAACGGGGTCAAGAGGCCACTCCAGGAGAGGCTGTCCAGTTCCCGGGTGCCGTGGCCGGGGCTGGGCCTCCAAGCTGCTCTTTGGCTCAGTGAGTCCCTTCCCCGCCCTGCCCGCCTTTGGGAAATGGGGGCATGTGGATCATGAGAGAGGGGTCTCCAGCAACGTGGAGGGTCAGAGGGTGAGTGACAGGCAGCTCACTTGGTCTCGGGAGAGGTAACTGGGCACAGCATCAGCCAAGGAGCAGAGCTTATCCTGGAAGATGGGGTGATAATCACCAAGAATGCTCCACTCGCTGGCCGGCTTAGCATCCTAGCGACTGGTCCTGGGAGGCAGAGAGAGCATGAGACAGAAAGATGCCTGGAAAGAAAGGTAGAGAGGAAGACCAACAGGAAACAGAGGTGGAGAGAGAGAGGAACGGTTGAGCCATCCAGCCCAGGAGTTCCCAGGGTTGCCACAACCAAGGGAACAAAGCCCTGCTGAGGGATAAATATTTGGTTACAGAAGTGAGCACCTGGCTCCGCAAGGCTCCCAGCAAGAACGGGTTCTACGGGCGAGGACAGGACACCACGCCTGGGGCCCAGGAGGCAAGCCAGCAGCAGAAGGGGTGGGGAGCCTGGCTTTTGGAGGAAGCAGGGGGTCCGCACGGAAGGCAGTTGTTTCCTGAGACACTGCCTGGTCCGCCAGTGACCTGAGCTGAGCGGAGCGGCCAACAGGAGTCAGTCTGGCCAAAGTGTTGGCAGGGAGCCCACCCCCTGCAGCCCAGAGGCCAGACCACCCAGGGGAGGGCTGGCAGGGAGACGGGGCCGCCTGCCTCCGAGTCAGCCCCTCGGAACAGACAGACCGTGACAGCCTGGCCCTGCGTGATATCCTGTGTTAGGCTGGGGAAGTTTCTTCCAGGACAGTTTCTACATGGCGGGCTTCTGGCTAAGGCCACTGGGACCAGGCCAGAGTGAAACTGTGAAGCCCTCCCGGCCTCTCCGTTTCCTCCGGGAGCCCTACCAGCCCCTCAGCCCCACTGCCTGACTCTTCCAATGGCTGAAAGCAGCTTGAATCAGTACCTGATGGGGGGCAGGGGACTCCTTGCATCTCAACAGGAATCCAAGTCTAGTATTTAGAAGATGCACCTTCCAGCTGTCAATGACACAGGAGAAAGGGCATGACTGCGAGAAGTCAAAGGTCAACCCTGGCTTTATCAAGATCGCGAGTGTGTCCCTGGGCAGCCTCTGGACCTCAGTCACCTATTTTTACATTTTTTTATTTTATGCAGACTAGGGGATCTTAGTTCCCCATGCAGGGGTCGAACCTGTGCCCCCTGCATCCCTGCATTGGAACTGTGGAGTCTTAACTGCTGGGCCGCCAGTGAAGTCCCAGTCACCTATTTTTAAAATGAGGAAGCAAATGAGGTGCCAGGTCTGACCAGTTCAGATCCTAGAACAACTCTAAGGTCAAGAGTAAAAAGATCGAACAGGCAGACGGAGTTGAAAGAGTGTGCTGGAAAGCAGAGAGATCTTTTTAAAGTACTTAATGGGACTGTCTCTGCAATTGCCGACAAAAGACAGCTCTGTGCATGAAGGGAAGCGGTGTGGGGGAGGGATTAGAGAAAACTACCACTAAGAATTAAATATCTTGGCTTTCCTTTTTCTTGAAAAAAAAAATTTTGGTTTTTTAGGGGTAACTGGATGAGCTTCAAAGGTTTTGGTAAAGAGTTGTGGCCTTCTGTGGGAAGCTTCCCTGGTGGCTCAGTGGTAAAGAATCTGCCTGCAGGGTAGCAGACCTGGGTTCGAGGGTTGAGAAGATCCCCTGGAGGAGGGCATGGCAACCCACTCAGTACTCCTGCCTTGAGGATTCCCTGCAGAGGAGCCTGGTGAGCCACAGTCCATGGGGTTGCACAGAGCTGGACACGACCGGTGTGACTAAGCAGCAGCAGCAGCGGCCTCTGCTCCCCAGTTTAGGCTGCAGGAGCGTGTGCATGCTCAGCTGTGTCTGACTCTGCGACCCCGTGGACTGCAGCCCTCCAGACTCCTCTGTCCATGGAATTTTCCGGGCAAGAATACTGGAGTGGGTAGCCATTTCCTACTCCAGGGGATCTTCCCCACCCAGGGACTGAACCTGTTTCCTCTGTTTCCTTACTGGAAGGAGGATTCTTTACCACCTGGGAAGCCCCAGCTGCAGGTATAACTTTAGTTATTTCCCTTTGAGCCACTGAAATGGTATGGTATATACCGGGAGGTACAGAGACAAGGCGGCCAGTCTGAGCGAAGAGACAAAGCTCTTGCGTTTAGGGCATCACTGAGATATCACGCCCGGTGAGCTTTTATCATGATCCCAACCAAATACATTTTCTGTGCATTACACTAGGTGCTTCCACGTGTATTGTCTCATTTCAATCTCTGCAACAGCTCTGACAAGTGGATTATTATCAACCCCATCTTGTAAAAAAAAAAAAAAAAAGCTGGTTAACTGAGTAGCTTCCAGGTCTCAGAGTCTGCGAGAGGCAAAGCTGGGGCTCCGTGTCAGAGCTGGGGCTTTAAACTCTGCACTCAGTCCACCCTGACGAATTTTAGTTGATTGCAATGAAGTTGTACCTCACATATGAGATCAAGGAAAAGAAAAATCCTTTCAGGTGAGGTACAGGTAGAAATTTGCTCCAGCTAAATACAACACTTTGTCAGCATGTTCAGGCAAAAGGTGGCAAGTTTGGCTGAAAGATGCAAATTGTCATTTACTAGTGTTGGTATTGGCAACTCTGGAGTTTCAGGAACAACAGGCTTCAAAATCTTGAAAAATCAAGTAGCTGATTTTTATAGCTGCCCGTCAAGAGATGGAGATTTGGTGTGCGGGGAAGAGGACTAGATCCATTTTAAAAAGCCTAAAATTGAGGGAACAGTTGTGTTTCTAACAATTGCTCACAGGAAATTATTCGAAAGGCTGGAAGCTGGTCACCCATAGTGTTATGGATACTGGGCCTATTGTCCAATGGTAGCAGATTGAGTAAATGTACTTTTATATATTGGTACCATAAAGTATTATGATATTTAATGGCAGTATGTTTTGGAAGCGTTGTTTCGTTTTTTTGGCTGTACTACAAGGCTTGCAGGACGTTAGTTCCGGGGCCAGGGATCGAACCCCAGCCCTCAGCAGTGAAGGTATCAAGTCCTAACCACTAAGCCATCAAGGAACTCCCTGGAAGTATTTTTAAAACTGAGGTACAGCTGATGTTTCAGAAGTTTCTAACAACACAAAAAAATACTTATGAATTGGCATTAAATGAAAAAAGTAGGACAAAATGTTATGGATGTGGAGTGAGCTCAATTATAATAAAAAATATATATAAGCAAATGTGAAAAACTAGAAGTAGTTATTTCTGAGTGGTGGGGTTACTGTCTCTTTGTAAATATTTTTTATACTTGACTCTTTTTTTCACAAATTAGTATGCAAAATTGTTATACTGGAAAAAATTCCCTGTGATTAAAGACATAAAATTCATAGAAAACTCTGTAAGATGAGACGAAAAGGTTCTCGACTCTTACAAGAACAATCATTAGCTAGTCTGCTTTGGGGAAGTCGTGGAGGTTCAAGGAAAGCCGGGCTGGGTGCCTACAGAAAGGCCTCCAAATCCTTGGGGCAAGCATTTGGGCTTATCCTGTAGTAAAAGTGGACGATATACCCAGCTGGGTGGTTTGGTGTCGGGGCACCAACACTACATTCCAACCGCATGACAGCTCTGTGACCACAGGAATGTCCCTAACCTCTCTGAGACTCAGCTTGTCATGTGTAACACAGCCGCAAGAGCCCTTACCTCACGATCACAAACATAACAATCCTGGCCGGCCCCGAAACATGCACCACAGTCATGTTCTCTTAACTCCCATTGTGCAGATGCAGGAAGAGAAGCTTAGATCACCCAGGATCACAGGTGGTGTCAGATTCACACCTGGCCACCCCGCCCCCAGAGCCCCGGGCGCCTCCCCTCTGCCAGGCAGCCTCAGGCTGACGAACGTACTTTGTGGCCTGAGAAAGTCTATACCCACGCGGGCTGCGGCATGGTGATAACAGCTCAGCACAGTACTTTGTTGTGAATTCCGAAATGCTTTTGTGCTGATATATTTAGAACCCTCTGTGAAAGATGAGACTGAAAAAGACGGCTGATTAGATTCTGTTTTGATTCGGGAAGGCAAAAGCGCCTGCCACGGGAATCTAATTTCCTGCTGGATTTAGCCTCTTCAGAAGAGTCCACGGGGAAGCGGCTCTACATAGACCAGGTTTGGTTTCTTACTCCTAGATTTCTAGCTCCAGGGCACCTAAGGCAAGTTGTCTCCCCTTTCAGAGCCTCAGTTTCCTCATCTGTAAGAGGGAGCAGTGGGGACAATAACTCACGGGGCTGCTCCTGAAGGCTCAGTGGGACGGTGTAGGTAAGAGAGTCCCGCTCCAGTGTGTGCAGACCACTCAGGGACAGGTTTGGACCTCCCCGGGGCCTGCTGAACAAGTGTCAATCAATGCTGTTTCCCTTTACCAGTATCACGATCCCAGCTTCTGAGAGGTGTGTCCGAGCAGGACTGGGGCTGGCAGCCTAGGTTTCCACACAACCTACGCTTCCCCTCTGGGGGCGGCTTGTGAACTGATAGCAGTCCCTGCAGCCGGCCTCCCTGGGTCGGCCTGGCAGAAGCCTCCTCGACTGAGCTGCTCGCCGGGCCTCTGCGAGCCGGTTTTCCAGGTGTCAGGTCACAGGGCCCCCCTGGGCATCCTTTGGAATTCCCAAATTCCTCAGGTCCACCTGTTTCAGTTCACACCCAGCCAGGGTTGAGGTCCTGGTCTGGACTGCCCCAGCTCAGTCCCTCTGGGAGGCAGAGGTGGTGGGCACATTTGAGCCCCAGGGGGCAGAGCCTGGTGGGGGAGGAACTGGGCTTCCCAAGTACAGGCTGGAAGGGGCAGGGAGAGACGAGCAGAGGCTGGGCTCTAGCCCCCAGGACACACGGAGTTTGGGGGAAGAAGAGGAGGAATGTGGGGTAACGTCCAACAGACAGGGTGACCAAGCACCCCCTGTCTGCCCAGGACTGACAGGGTTCTGGGACTTTCCATGCTACAACTCGGAGGATTTTAGGCTCTGCCTAAAACTCTGGGCAGGTCTCAGCACTCAGGGACTGGCCCCCTCCCTGTGAAAAGAGAACTGGACCAGCTCACCCCTCCAGGATGCTTCTTCCACTTGCCCACCTGGGTTGTAACCCAGTAGCAGGTGGTCCAGAGGGTTTGGGGACGCGTGGAAGTGGAACGGGGAGGCCCTTTGGGGAGCCCAGCGCCTCAGGGGTACTGCTAACCCAGAACAGGCTTTTCTTAACCCACGGAGCCCAAGGGCTGGCAGGCTGGCACGGGCCCCCTCACCCCCCGGTGTTGGGCAGGATGGCCGGGTCGGCCAGGGCTGGGGGGGGTGGCGCGCAGAGCGCCGGGGCGCCTACCTGCAGGTGGTTGGGGTACACGTCGCTCTCGGACAGCGAGTCCACCAGGTCCTCCTCGTCCAGCGTGGCCCGCTTGTAGGTAGACATCTGCAAAGTCAAGTGCAGCACGGACTCTCTTAGCGCC
>NW_011495069.1:4088123-4096880 GCF_000754665.1 Bison bison bison
GCCTCGCACCACCTTCGAGGGCGGAGCCCGGCCCGCGCGGCTCCGGCTCCCTCCCCCGCCGCGCCGGGAGACCGCCCCCCAGAGTCCCCGGGGACACGGAGCCTTCTCCCCCTTCCCAGAGGTCGGGGGGTGGGGTGGGGGTCGGGGAGAGGCGCCTCCCGCTTGCAGGCAGGAAGGGGCTCGCGGCCACCCTTCCTTCTAAGAAACATGAAGTCCTCCTATAAACCGTGGTGGCAGATGCCAAAAGGCAGGTATTAGGAAAGGGCCCCTAGTTTGACCGCAAAGGTCAAGAGAGAAGTTTCTCTCGCCATTGACCCTTAGCTGCGCCAAGAGCGGCCTCCCCCATGGGAGCTAGAAAGATTGGGGGGGAAAACACAGACACACACACACACACACACACACACGGGGAATAAAAAAGGCATGTGCCTCCCCTCTCATTTCCCCCTTCCTCTAGTTCAGGGGTCTTTAAGCCAGAGTTCAGGATGATCTCAGAAAATTCCAGAGCACTCTCCTGACTTAGAATGAAAAATGTTCTGTGCGCGCTGGAGGGAAGCCCATGCTTGGCTCCAGGCTCCAAGGTGTGATCTTACCCTCAAAACAGAACGGCTTTGGGGCGAGCTGACAGCCAGGAACAGGACCGTTCCCTCCACCTTCCCTCAGAGGTGGGGCGCTCTGGACACCCGGCCCTCTCCCTGTCCCTCAAGGTCCCAGAAAAGCCTACCCAACAGTTGCCCAAAGGACCCTCCATGTCTGGTAAGACCTGGAACCCCCGCATTTATACACTTTTCCTCAGCTTTCCAGAGCTCTCCTGTTCCCTCTCATAGTTGACTTCACAGACGCGTGAAGGAACAGGCACAGGAGGCTGAGGGACACCTGGAGTGACAGTCTCGGTGAGCTCCCCAGGTCTCCTAGCTTCACCTCCCGCCTTCTCACAGCCTGCTCTGCAGCCAGAGCCAGGCTTCAGCAGGAAACTCTGAACCTGTCACCCTTGCTCCCAATTCTGTGGGGACAGTCCCATTACCGGTCCCCCGTGGCCCCTGCCCACCCTGCCCCTTTTCCCACCTCGCTGCCGCAGGCCCCAGCTTCTCCCGCCCTCCCTCTGTTCCCCAGATTCTCCGAGTGTCTCCTGCCCTCGAGACCTTTATAGCACTGTTCCCTCTGTCTGGACATGTCTCTGCTCCTCCCGTGCAGGCTCCTGTTGCAGATAGAGGTCAGCGTAAACGTCACACCCTCAAATGTCCCAGCCACCCTGAGCAGAACCCAAATTATCGATCATGGCAACCTGTTTTACTGCAGTTTTACTTATTTATGCTGGTTTTTAACATCTGTCTCCTTCCCCCTCCCCCAAATTGTGAGTTTTATCAGGGCTGAGACCTTGTCTGACACAGAGAATCCCCATCGGCTGCCATAGCACAGGCACTCCAAACACTGTTAAAATGAATGCGAGAACAAGTAAAGGAGAAGTGAAAATTACTCTGGGGAAGGGCCTTGAAAGTGCATCTAATTTTGCAATACCCAAGGACAAGGAGAACATGTCTGAGGACCTTCGGGGAGGCAGGGTCCGTGGGAAGAATTTTAATTCTGGGTTCTTCTGCTCCACTCCCCCTGGGTGCAGGACTTCCCATTACCCACTGGAGAAAGAGAAAGGGCCATCGGGCTGTTTTAATTTCACCCTGGGTTGTTTTTTTTTTCGGAAACCAGTTACACTAAGTAACAGGTGTTAACTGCCCCAGGAAAAAGACCCTTGAAAAAGAAATTCAAGTCACCAAACACCTTCCATGCCTGGCACGGCAGGCAGCTACTGTTTCCTGGGCGCTTAGAGGGACGAGGTATTTGTCAGTTCTTCTACACTCATGTCTCATTGAAGCCTCTCGCTGTTCGCTCTGAAGCAAGTATCATCGGTCTCTTTTACAGAATCTGAAACCGAGGCTTGGGGAAGTAACTGGCCCAGGTGTAGAGAAGCAATGGCTTCTCCTTCCGTCTCAACTCAGAGATCAGCCCTTCTGGAAAGCTCTCCAGACCAGTCTTGTCTGACCCCAGGCAGCCTCAGGCCTCCTGTGCTGTGTCCTCTGCCTTCCCTGACCCCTCCCCACATCCCACGTTTCCTTCTACTGATGCACACAGCACCTTAATTAGGAGAACCTAGAAGGGAGGGCTGGGTCCTGTGAGGCCCTACGTCCCCAAAGGCCTAGAGTGGGACTGGAGCTTCCATGGGCATCTGCACGAAGGTGAGAGGTGAGGGAGGAGACTGGCAGCCCATCCCAGGGGCCAAGGCCAGCCTGTCCATGCAGGGATGACCAGGGAAGCTCACCTACCTCTGGAGTAGAAATCCAAGGAGACCAAGAGCTGTTTATTTTTCAGCACACAAAAGATGAGGGGCCCTTCTTGAGATGCCGCCTGCCCCGGGGCCGGGGAGTGAAACTGAACCCACCTCGTACGTGGGAATGGCTTAGGCGTCTCTGCTCCTTGGGGAGCACCATGGGCCCCAGTCAGCAGGTAGCATTCCAAAGACTGGGCGGGAGAGGCGCTGGGTAGGGGGAGCCCTGTCTCTTACCCGCCCAGTTCTGGGTGGGGCCTTCCAATCACTGTCTTGTTGGGTCCCCACACCCACCAAAGCCCCAGCCTTGGCAGGTATCACTTCCCTTTCATGGGAGATGTGGGAGGGGGCCAGGCACGGAGAGGGGCTGGGCAGAACAAAAGTCTATGCTGAGCCACTGGGCCCCAGCGATCCGTATCCCTCCTGACCCCGGGAAGCCTGGTGCGGTGGGATCTCTACCTCCCACTTCCACTTGGCAGAGGAGACTGAGGATGGGGGAGGCGGCACCCCCCTCCCAGTCCCCCTCAGCCCTCCTGCAGGTCCCCTCCCTGGCTAGAGAGTCAGAGAGCCAGGATGGGAGTCCTGGCTGCCCCAGCCCACCGCACCGCCTCCAGAGAACCTCGGGCGCTCAGCTCGTGGGCAGCAGAGCAGGGCCTGGATTGTGGGGCCTCCTGCTCTTTGTAGAAGGGGAGCTGCTGCTCCAGGTGGGGATGGCATGGACTTCAGGGGTGCTGAGTGGCAGGCCAGCCAGGGCTGTTCTCCCTAACGGCCTTGTTTGTAGTCGTGGAGACACCCACAGCCAGGGAGCTTTAGGGAAAGGGACAAACAACTGCGGCTTTGTGGGGAGATGCTGCCCCAAACTGCACGCTCCTCTCCCGGCCCCGCTGAGCGGTGGATGAGAAGTGAGGGCCTGGAGTTCGTGAGAAGGGCTAGGCGGAGACCAGGAGCGGAGCAGTGGGAACCACGGTCCCCAGATGCATCACAGAGACGGTGATGAAAGACAGACAGATGGAGGGTGTGATGGTGCCCGGCTCTGGAAACCCCACCCTGTGGAAATCAAAGGCCTGGGCTGAAACAGAAACGAGAAGTGTTATAAACGCTCATGTGTTTCTGATGACAAAGGCCTCCGGGCTCAGTGGCACCGGGTGTGACCCCACCAGGTCATCTTTCCTAACCACGTCAGTCACTCTGATGGCTTTTGTGTCGGTATGCCCAAAGGAGGGGGATCTTCCAAGAAACTGAGAGCTCATCAGAGGCAAAAAAAAAAGAGCAACTGTGGGTGAAATTCAGTGAAATTCAGAGGCTTGGGACTCCCTGACCACAGCCCACAAGTCGTTTTCACATTCTAAGTCTCAGCTTCTTAGAGATGCTGCCCTATGGCCAGAGCCCCATCAGTTCTTGCCTTGTGAGCCAGTAATTAGTTGAGAGCTGTTAAATCCTTATATGTACGTGCGCTCAGTCCTGTCTGACTCTATGCAAGCCCATGGACTGTAGCCCTCCAGGTTCCTCTGCCCGTGGAATTTTCCAGGCAAGAATGCTGGAGTGGGTAGCCATTCCCTTCTCCAGGGGATCTTCCTGACCCAGGGATTGAACCCGTGTTTCCTGTGTCCCCTGCAATTGGCTTCCCTGGTGGCTCAGAGGGTAAAGAATCTGCCTGCAATGCAGGAGACCTGGGCTTGATCCCTGGGTTGGGAAGATCCTCTGGAGAAGGGAAAGGCTACCCACTCCAGTATTCTGGCCTGGAGAATTCCACGGACAGAGGAGCCTGGCAGGCTATACAGTCCGTGGGGTCACAAAGAGTTGGACATGACTGAGCGACTCTCACTTCTCTTCCTGCATTGGTAGGTGGATTCTTTACCACTAGCACCAGCTGGGAAGCCCACCTAATACACGCTCATGTTTTATGCTGCTGCTGCTGCTGCTGCTAAGTCACCTCAGTCGTGTCTGACTCTGTGAGACCCCATGGACAGCAGCGCACCAGGCTCCTCTGTCCACAGGATTCTCCAGGCAAGAACACTGGAGCGGGCTGCCATTTCCTTCTCCGTGTTTTATGTTAGTTAAAAACTTATGTTTAACAAGGACAATAATAGAGTGAGGAAAAGCTCTAGTTCCAAGCTTCAGTTCAGATCCTCACTAATGCCATGTCCCAGCTGTGTAAGCCTGGACACGTGACTCAGCCTCTCTGCCTCGGCAGTCTCATCTGTAAAATGGGGATGATAATAATAGCACGTCCCTCATAGGACTGTTGCGACACTTAGTTAATATGAAGTGCTTAGGGACTTCTCTGGCTGTCCAATGGTTAAGAATTGCCTGCCAATGCAGGGGACACGGGTCCGATCCCTGGTCTGGGAAGATTCCACATGCTGCGGAGCAACTAAGTCTGTGCACTACAGCTACTGAAGCCTGCACTCCCCAGAGCCCACCCGCCCCAGGGAGAGACGCCGCTGCAGTAAGGCCCGCGTACCGCAAAGAAGAGTATAGTCCCTGCTCGCTGCAGCTAAAGAAAGCCCGTGCCTAGCAACGAAGACCCAGTGCAGTCAGAAATAAAAGTTTTAAAAATCTAAAACTTAAAAATAAATAAAGTGCTCAGAGCAGTGCTGGGCACACAGCATATCCCCACCAAGTGTTCCCTGTTACTATTTGTACCATCACTACTTACAAGACACAGGGCTCAGAAGCCTCCAATTGATCCCCACCGCCTAAAAGACAAAATCCAAACTCCTTAGCTTGACATGCAAGGGCTCCCCTGAACTGGCCCAAACCTGACTCCCCAGACTCACCCTCCACACACCTCTTGGGTATATGGCCGTCACCCTGACCCCTGAGCTATCCCTGTGGGTGCTGACCTCCCAAAAGGAGTCTGCTGAGTCCATGACATCTGTCAGGCCCCAGGCTGTAAGCTGAGGGAGTAGCACTTGCTCCCCACCCTCAAGGGATCTATGACTGATACCGTCTTTCCCAAGTCCCCCTTTTGGGACTTGCCTGGTGGTCCAGTGGCTAAGAGACTGCATTCCCAATGCAGGGGGCCTGGGTTTAATCCTTGGTCAGGGAACTAGATCCCACGTGCCACAACTAAGGCTCGATGCTGCCAAAAAAATACAAAAGACTATGCTGTCTCCACCACAGCTACTGGTCTCCACGTCTAGCCTACCTCTTCCTCCAGGAAGTCCCCCCTTCTCCCGACTCAGAGGGAATCATGCCCATCCCTCTGGTGTACCCCAAGCATAGCATCTGCATTTCATTCAGGCCTTTGTCCAGGTGTCTTCAGCGCAGGGATGGACCTGGGGGATGGGCGACAATTACGTTATTTCCCTCCATCCCCCGTATCCAGCACAGAACCTGGTATATAGATAACTGGTTAATTTGTATCCAAGATTTTCACTCGGGCAAAGGCATCTGTGACTTCAGTGAAGAAGAAACAGGGTAGAGTTGCTTGATGACAAGTAAAATTCAAATAGGACAAATTTGGGCAAGGAGCATATAGTAAATATATACTATAAAGCATATAGTAAAAATACATAGCCATCGCTCCGGAAGATGACACCAGGTAACACCTACTGCTACTGTTACATGATCTATAACATTGCTCAGTGTCTTTTACATGAGAAATTTCCATGTGATTAATCTCTTTCTTGTTTTAAATATTTATTCATTTGGCTGTGCTGGGCCTTCGTTGCCACACTTGAGATCTTGTCTTAACGGCAGCTTGCAGGATCTTTAGTGGCAGCAAATGAGAAATGTTAGTTGCGGCACGTGGGATCTAGTTCCTTGACCAGGGATCAAACCCAGGCTCCCCTCATTGGGAGTGCAGAGTCTTAGGCACTGGACCCGTTGGGAAGTCCCTCCATGTGATTAAGTCCTTTTTACATTTACCACTAAGTTCCTGGAGGAGTGAACTGCTTCTTAGTTCTTTGATAAGAAGAATCACAGGAATTAGCTGAGGAAGCTCACAGCCAAATCAAGCACTTTTCTGGCCTTTATTTTCAGCTTTGTCCTTGTCCACGTTTTCTGCTCTATTTTCTCTGCTCCTGATTTTTCATTTCTACTGTGTATCATTTGATTGATGTGTTTCAGTTGCAACCCATCATGAATCCTTTTTGGAATAAAGTGAATTTGAAACAACCTGCATCACGAAACATCCCTGCCCTAACTCGATTCTCCTGGGACTGCAGCTTCGATGTATTTATTCAACAGCAGGAATGAAGCAGGAAAGACAGACCTTGGCCCCTGGATCATGTGACCATGTCATTTCCCTCCTAAGGCCTCGGCTTCCTCATCTATAAAATGGTTCAGTATAAAGATTTTTTTTTAATCTATTTATTTGGCTGAGCTGGTCTTAGGTGCAGCATATGAACTCTTAGGTGTGGCATGTGGGATCTAGTTCTCTGACCAGGGATTGAACCCAGGCTCCCTGCATTGGGAGTGTGGAGTCTTAGCCACTGGACCACCAGGGGAGTCCCTGAAAAGCTTTAATGAGCTGAAACGAACTGCCTGGCACCAAGCATCCCATCCCCAAGTGACCTGGCACTTGGGGGGAAACACGGCAGCCTAATAAGCTGCTTCTGTTTATTCTCCTTCCTCAGCTTTCCCATTTGCTTCTGTACCCGTCCAGATTTCCTGATCTTGGCCTTAGCTCAGTTAACACTGGTGTGAATCTTGCTCTGCTGCCGTACTCAAGGCAAAAGCAGCCGTCTTCCTGGGTGATCGAGGCTAATGTCCACAATGATAAGTCCAATTACGGAAGGATAGGATGTACTCCTGACACGATGGGATGCAGATGGTACTTCACCTCTGTGCTTTCCTCCCCAGAGCAATGGCCACGGTCAAGACGAACTTAAGGAGACACAGCAAGTAAACGTGATGGGGTGTGCGTGGTGCGGGGGGGGCTACCCCGGTAGCTCAGCTGGTAAAGAATCTGCCTGCGATGCAGGAGACCCCGGCTTGACTCCTGGCTTGGGAAGATCCCCTGGAGAAGGGATAGGCTACCCACTCCAGTATTCTTGCCTGGAGAATCCCCATGGACAGAGGTGCCTGGTGGGCTACAGTCCCAAATAGTTGGACACAACTGAGCAACTAAGCACAGTACACGCTCGGTGGGATCCTAGAACAGAAAAAGGACCTTAGGCAGAAACTTCAAGAAAACTGAGGGAATTCCCCGGCAGTCAGGTGGTTAAGACTCGGTGCTTCCAATGCTGTGACTCAGGGTTCAATCCCTAGTTGGGGCACTAAGAGCCCACAAGCCATGTGACATGGCCAAAAAAATTGAAATTAAAAAAAAAAAAAAAAAGGCAAATTAAGGGGCTTCCTTGGTGGGCCAGCAGTTGGGACTCCATGTACCCAGTGCAGGGGGCTTGGGTTCATTCCGTCTCTGGTCCAGAAACTAGGGTCCCGCAAAGCAAGGCCAAAAAAAAAAAGGCATAAAGACTTTAGTTAGTAACAATGTATCAGTGTTAGTTCATTAATTGTGACAAATGTTCCATGTCATATGTAAATAATAGGGGAACCAGGTATGGGGTATAAAGGAACTCTTTTCAATCTTCCCAATGATGCTATACATCTAAAACAGTTCTAAAATAAAATGTTTATTAAAAAAAAATAATTAGCTGCCTCTTGAGAAATCTGTATGCAGGTCAGGAAGCAACAGTTAGAACTGGACATAGAACAACAGACTTGTTCCAAATAGGAAAAGGAGTATGTCAAGGCTGTATATTGTCACCCTGCTTATTTAACTTATATGCAGAGTACATCATGAGAAATGCTGGGCTGGAAGAAGCACAAGCTGGAATCAAGATTGCCAGGAGGAATATCAATAACCTCAGATATGCAGATGACACCACCCTTATGGCAGAAAGTGAAGAGGAACTAAAAAGCCTCTTGATGAAAGTGAAAGAGGAGAGTGAAAAAGTTGGCTTAAAGCTCAGCATTCAGAAAACGAAGATCATGGCATACGGTCCCATCACTTCATGGGAAATAGATGGGGAAACAGTGGAAAGAGTGTCAGACTTTATTTTTTGGGGCTCCAAAATCACTGCAGATGGTGATTGCAGCCATGAAATTAAAAGATACTTACTCCTTAGAAGGAAAGTTATGACCAACCTAGATAGCATATTCAAAAGCAGAGACATTACTTTGCCAACAAAGGTCCGTCTAGTCAAGGCTATGGTTTTCCCAGTGGTCATGTATGGATGTGAGAGTTGGACTGTGAAGAAGGCTGAGCGCCGAAGAATTGATGCTTTTGAAGTGTGGTGTTGGAGAAGACTCTTGAGAGTCCCTTGGACTGCAAGGAGATCCAACCAGTCCGTTCTGAAGGAGATCAGTCCTGGGATTTCTTTGGAAGGAATGATGTTAAAGCTGAAACTCCAGTACTTTGGCCACCTCATGCGAAGAGCTGACTCATTGGAAAAGACTCTGATGCTGGGAGGGATTGAAGGCAGGAGGAG
>NW_011495069.1:4096980-4121328 GCF_000754665.1 Bison bison bison
GGAGGAGAAGGGGATGACAGAGGATGAGATGGCTGGATGGCATCACTGACTCAATGGACGTGAGTCTGAGTGAACTCCAGGAGTTGGTGATGGACAGGGAGGCCTGGCGTACTGCAATTCATGGGGTCGCAAAGAGTCGGACACGACTGAGTGACTGAACTGAAAACAGAATAAAAAGTTGTTGACACCACCAGAAGCCCAGCAACTCCCAATTCTCAAGGCTCTTTTATACCTTGGTCTCATTTGTGTCTCACGCTGCATCACCCTGTGGAACAAACGCAGGGACCCGTTTCACAGATGGAGACTGAGGACAGAGGAAGGAAGCAGCTTGCCCTTCGGGCAGAGCTGGGACTCCAACCCGGATCCTCCTGACCCTCTGAGATCCTCTTCCTCTTTCCTCATGCTACCATGGGGCCTGGCTCTCTAGGTCGACTTCTATTGGAGCAACAGGCTGCCTGTCTGAGACGTGGGAAATAGAGGAATACAACTGGGGGTGGGGGTGGGGAGAAAGATTGCACTTTAGGCTGGGCGGGCCTGGAGGCCTGAGCATGGAGGGGGAAGGTGAGCGGGAACAAGGGGACAGTTAGGAGTTCAGGGAGGCCTAAAGGTGAGTTAGACCGGAAGGTCAAGGGCACAGAGCTTACACGGCTGCTCACCACCTCCAGGGAGAAGGCTACAGCTCTGCCAGTCAATGAGTCAGTCACGCTAGTCTGGGACCAGAGTCCCAGGCTGGGCTCCCCCTAACATGCTGGCAGCCGGAGACCAGCCCACACATGCAGGGAGCTGGAAAACACTCACCCACTTGGCCTGGTGTTGACTCACCTGCCCGGGGGCCCCGGGAGGCATTGAGAGCCTTCACGGGTTGCCAGTGGACTGCGCTCCAGCGCCTGCCGAGGTGGCCAGCCCACACCCAAGTCCAGCTTGGCCGGCAGCCTCTTTACTCCTCAACACAGGCCGCTACCATCCTGCTGACTGTCCAGCCCCCCTGCAAGGCTCCTTCCTCACCTCTCTCTACCATGCCTGCCTGCCTTCATCTCTGCCCCTCTGTCCAGGCCCACTTGGTTCTGCTCTTCCTCTGCCTGGAAGCCATCCCTGATTTAGAACCCCTCACTCCCCCGAGTCCGCCACCCCCACAGCTGGCTCCAGCAGAACTGTTTAAACTAACTGATATGATCCAGTCACTCTCCTCCTCACGAAGGTTCCCTGGAACTGGCAGGTGAAAGCGTGAGTCCTGGTGGGGTTCCCAACCTCCGCCCACCTCTCAGGCTGCTCCTGGATCCTCTCCAGCCTCCCACCGACGCCTGAACCTCAGTAAAATAGGAATAGTCAGGCCCTTAAACACACTGTACTTTCTCTTCCAGGCTTTGGCTTATCCATTGTCTCCTGTCTGGGAGGTTTTTCCTTTCCTCCTTCCCGTGTCTAACCCCTCAGCTCAGATGCATCTTCCTACAGGCAGCCTTCTCGGACTTTACTGTGATCCCTGAAGGCAGCTACACAGGCTTCTAGCATCTCAACCCAATAGAGTGACCAGCAGCCAACTGCAGCTGTGTGACCTTGACAGAGCTTTCTATACTTTGGTTTTCTCTTGAAAATGAATGATTTTGATATCTGCTTTCAAATGATTGTGATATCTGCTTCATAGGGTCTTTATGTGTGCCTGCTAAGTCACTTCAGTCGTGTCCAACCCTTCGCGACCCTTTGGACTGTAGCCCACCAGGCCTCTCTGTCCATGGGATTTCTCAAGCAAGAATACCAGAGTGGGTAGCTATTCCCTTCTCCAGGGGATCTTCCAGAACTAGGGATCAAACCCAGGTCTCCCGCACTGCAGATTCTTTACATCTGAGCTACCAGGGAAGCCCAAGGTCTTTGTGTGCTATCTGTGTCCTAAGTCACTCAGTTGTGACCAGCTCTTTGCGGACTGTAGCCCGCCAGGCTCCTCTGTCCATGTGATTCTCCAGGAAAGAAGACTGGAGTGGGTTGCCATTTCCTCCTCCAAGGGATCTTCCTGGCCCAGGGATCAAACCCGTGTCTCTTTCAGCTCCTGCATTGGCAGGCAGGTTCTTTACCACTAGCGCCTCCTGGGAAGCCCCAGGGTCTTTATATGCCTTAAATAAGATGCCTAAAGTCTTCAGTCCAGTGCCTCGCAGAGAAGTAGAGTTCAGGAGATGTTACTGCGTGGGCGGGGTTCAGAAAGGGCTGGCTCTTCACACTGAAGATGATGGAAGATGGGAAGGGGAGGAACTACGAGGACCCATGACATGCCAGGCACCGTGCTTTAACTTGACATTACACAGTGTAATTTAACTTCAACTCCCAATTACACAGTGTAAGACAACTGTAGTACAAGAAGGGTCAGTAACTTGCCCCAGAGTCACACAGCTGGTAACTAACAAAGCCTGGGCTGCAGCCCAGATGTATCTATTTGCAAAGCCCATATGACAAATATGACGGCAGCACCAACCTGCTCCATCCTTACCGCTTCAGGCACCACCTCTAGGTCAGGTCAAAGGGGCTGAGTTGTCCACTTCTTTTTTTTTTTGGCTGTACAGTGTGGCATGTGGGATCTTAGTTCCCTGATTAGGGATCAAACCCGCATGCCCTGCATCTGAAGCACAGAGTCTTAACCACAGGACCACCAGGGAAGTTGCAGGGGCCGAGTTGCCCGCTGTTATCACCAAGCCATCAGGTATTGAGGCTGACCAGAAACCAGGAGCAGGCCCTAAGCTGTGCAGGATGACCAGGCTGGGTAAGTCTCAGGCTGGGAAGACCAAACGCGCCTGAGCAATTGCTGATCTAATCACATAAAACCTAGGACAAAGTTAATCCGCCTCACTTGGTGACATTTATAATGGTGATGATTGAGCCGCCTAGTCATTAGGCTCAAGCAGGAAGCGGTTCATGGAAATAGCTGTAATTACTATCTGTGTTACACAGGTGGGCGGGAGAGGGGTGGGGAGAGGAGGAGGAGGAGGAGGATGCGGGTGGGGCAGGAAGCTTTGGGGATCCCTCGGATCCCTGAACTGAGGGTGGCCAGGGCTCTCGGTTTGCGCCAGGCCCTGGGCAGACTTACTCATGTGGATGATCCTGTTTAGATTTCAAGATAAACTCCATGATGTGGCCCTATCACTGCTTTTCGAGGGAGAGGGAACAGGCTCAGAGAGGTCCGTTCACGTGGGCAAAGTCACACAGCCAGTGAAGAACAGAGCCAGGCTCCATACAGGCCTGGCTCGTCTCCATCTGCAGTCCAGAGTTGTCCTGGACCATGGGAGGTAACCAGGGCTTGCCGCCAGGAGTCAGAAGATCTATATTCTGGACCCATTTCTGCCACTGCCTCACCCTGGGCCTCGGCAAGTGGTTTTCCTTCTCCAAGACAAAAAGAGCTACGCCTGTCAGGCTGGGAGTGGCTGGAAGTGTGACCTTGGGAGGCAGGGCCCTTGACCACCTGAGCCTCAGTGTTCCCATCAGTAAGATGGAGACAGCTATTGCCCTCAGGGTTGAGAGCATTAAGTAAGTTAGGAAACTTGGAACATGCCTGAACATTGTCATCATTTATGGGAAAGGCACATGCTTTGGAGTCAGTTTTTCTGTAAAATGGGGAAGTAGTTGCTGATTTAAACAGCGGTTTGAGAGCATATGTATTTTTAGCCCTGTAGAGTCCTTTATTTACTACTGGTATTTTCAGCTAACACATCCAATTTTATTTTAATATTTTCAAAGTACAATTGACCTAAACGCTGTTATTACTAGTTCCTACAATATAATGATTTGATATTTCGATACGCTGCAAAATGATCACCATAATAAGCCTAGGTAACATCAGTCATCATGCAAAATTATCAGTGTTACTGACTCTTCCTCACCTTACACACTTCATCCCCCAGACTCATCCGTCACTGCAAGTTTGTACTATTAATCGCCCTCTCCTGTTTCACTCATTTCCCCCTATTGCCTCCCCTCTGTATGAGCAAACCACCTGTTTGCTCTCTGTATCTATGACTCAGTCTCTTTTGGATACATTTATTCATTTTTTAAAAGATCCTGTATGTAAATAAAATCACACTGTGTTTGTCTTTCTCTATCTGACTCATTTTACCGAGCGTAATACCCTCTTGATCCATCCATGTTGTCACAAACGGCAAGATTTCATTTTTAAGGTATGAGTAATAGCCCATTATATATATATACATAAATATATATACACATATGCATATATATGTGCCACATCTTCTTTATCCATCCAACTATCAATGGCTACTTAGGTTGCTTCCATACCTTATTTTAAATAATGCTGCAATGAACACTGAAGTGCATATATCTTTTCCAAATTAGTGTTTTTGTTTTCTTCAGAAAACTATCCAGGAATGGATAACATGGTAGGTCTATTTTTAATTTTTTGAGGAAGCTTCGTGCTATTTTTCATAGAGGCTACACCAAATTATATTGCCACTAACCGCGCACAAAGTTTCCCTTTTCTCCACATCCTTGCCAACGTTTATTTGTTCCCTTTTCTATAAAAGTCATTCTGACAAGTATGAAGTGATATCTCACTGTGGTTTTGATTTGCGTCTCTTTGATGATTAGTGCTGTTGGGTGTTCTTTTCGTAAGTCAGTTGACCAGCTGTATGTCTTTGGAAAAATGACCATTCAGGTCCTCTGCCCATTTTTTAAGCCAGTTGTTTGCTTTTTTAATGTTGAGTTGTATGAGTTCTTTATATATTTTGGTATTATCAGATACATCACATGCAAATATTTTCTCCCATTCAGTCTGCTGCCTTTTCATTTTACTGGTGGTTTCACTGACTGTGCAAAAGCTTTTCACTTGATGTGTTCCCAACTGTTTATTGACTTTTGTTTCCCATGCCTGAGGAGACAGATCTAAAGATTACTCCTAAAAAAATGTCAAAGGGCATACTGCCTATGTTTTCTTCTAGGAGTTCTATAGTTTCAGGTCTTACATTTAAATCTTTAATACATTTTGAGTTTATTTTTTGTACACAGTGTGTGAGAAAGTAGTCCAGTTTGATTCTTTTGCATGTCCAGTTTTCCAACACTGTTTATTGAAGAGCTTGTCTTCTCCCCCATTGTATATTCTTGCCTCCTTTGTCATAGATTAATCGACCATTAAGTGTGGGCTTCTTTCTGGACTCTCAACTCTGTTCCATTGATCAGTGTGTCTCTATTTGTGTCAGTATCACATTGTTCTGATTATTATAGCTTTGTTACAGCTTGAAGTCAGAGAGGATGACATCTTTAGTTTTGTGCTTTTTTTCCCCAAGATTATTTTGACTATTTGGGGGGGTCTTTTGTATTTCAAGACAAATTTCAGAATTATCTGTCCTAGTTCTGTGAAAATGCCACTGGTATTTGGACAGGCATTTCACTGAACCCGTATATTGCTTTGAGTGGTATGATCATTTTACCAAGAGTAATTCTTCCAGTGCATACGCATAGTGTATCTTTCCATTTTTGATGTCTTCTTCAGTTTATTTCTTCAGTGTCTCACAGCTTTTAGTGAACAGGTCTTTCACTACCTTGGTTAAATTTATTCCTAGGTATTTCACTTTGGGATGCAATTGTAAACAGGATTGTTGTCTTAATTTCTTTTTCTGATAATTCATTGTTACTGCACAGAAACACAATAGATTACTTAATATTAATTTTGTATCATGCAGCTTTACTAAATTCATTTATTGGTTTTAATAGCTTTTTTTAAATGAGATCTTCTATATATGGTGTTATGTCATCTGCAAACAGTGATAGCCTTATTTCTTTGGATTTCCAGTTTGGATTCCTTTTCTTTTTCTTGTCTGACTGCTGTGGCTAGGACTCCCAATACTATGTTGAATAAAAGTGGTGAGAGTGGGTATTCGGTATTGTTTCTGATCTTAGAGGAAATGCTTTCAGATTTTTACCATTGAGTATGCTGTTAGCAGTGGGCTTGTCATATGTGTCTTTTTTTATACTGAGATATGGTCTCTCTATACTCACTTTGTTGAGATTTTTTTTTTTTAATCAAAAATGGATGTTGAATTCTGTCAAAAGTTTTTGGGGAAAAGGGGACGACAGAGGATGAGATGGCTGGATGGCATCACGGACTTGATGGACACGAGTTTGAGTGAACTCCGGGAGTTGGTGATGGACAGGGAGGCCTGTCGTGCTGCAGTTCATGGGGTTGCAGAGTCGGACACGACTGAGCGACTGAACTGACTGACAGACTGATTGAGATTATCATGTGGTTTTTATTCTTCAGTTGGTTAATTTGATGTATAACATTGAATGATTTGAAAATATTGAACCATCCTTGTATTCCTGGGATAAATCCCACTCAATCATGGTGTATGATCCTTCTAATGTATTGTTGGATTCAATTTGCTAATATTTTGCTCAGGATTTCCTGGGGAAGGGAGCTGTTCTGGGTCTTTCTTGCTGTGTGGGCTCTTGTCTAGTGATGGTGAGCAGGAGCCACTCTCTAGTTGTATCTAATCTACTGTTGATTCCTTCTACCTCATTTTTAATTCTGGTTATTGTATTGTTCCACTTTAAAAGCAAAGGAGAAAGGGAAATATATACCTGACTGAATGCAGAGTTCCAGAGAATAGCAAGAAGAGATAAGAAGGACTTATTAAATGAACAGTGCAAAGAAATAGAGGAAAACAATAGAATGGAAAATACTAGAGCTCTCTTCAAGAAAATTGGAGATATCAAGGGAATATTTAATGAAAGGATGGGCATGATAAAAGACAGAAATGGCAAGGACCTAAAAGTAGCAGAAGAGATTAAGAAGAGGTGACATAAATATACAGATGAACTACACAAAAAAAGTCTTAATGTCCCAGATAACCACGATGGTGTGGTCACTCACCTAGAGCCAGACATCCAGAGTATGAAGTCAAATGGGCCTTAGAAAGCATCACTACAAGTAATGGAGGTGATGAAATTCCAGCTGAGCTACTTAAAATCCTAAAAGATGCTGCTGGTTTTGTGCTGCACTCAATATGTCAGCAAATCTGCAAAACTCTGCAGTGGCCAGAGGACCGGAAAAAGTCAGTTTTCATTCCAATCCCAAAGAAGGGTAATGCCAAAGAATGCTCAAACTACCATACAACTACACTCATTTCACATACTAGTAAGATTATGCTCAAAATCCTCCAAGGTAAATACAGTAGTACGTGAACTGAAAACTTCCAGATGTACAAGCTAGGTTTAGAAAAGGCAGACAAACCAGAGATCAAATTGCCAACATTCACTGGATCATAGAGAAAGCAAGGGAATTATGGAAAAACACCTACTTCTGCTTCATTGACTACACTAAAGCCTTTGATTGTTTGGGTCACAACAAACTGGAAAATTTTTAAAGAGATGGGAATACCAGGCCACCTTACCTGTCTCTGAGAAATCTGTAAGCAGGTTATGAAGTAACAGTTAGAACCTTACATGGAACAGTTGACTAGTTCAAAACTGGGAAAGGAGTACATCAAGGCTGTATACCGTCACCCTGTCACTTATATGCAGAGTACATCATGTGAAATGCCGGACGGGATGAGGCACAAGCTGGAGTCAAGGTTGCTGGCAGAAATATCAATAACCTCAGATATGCAGATATCATCTAATGGCGGAAAGTAAAGAGGAACTAAAGAGTCTCTTGATGAGGTTTCATGAGAGTGAAAAGCTGGTTTAAAACTCAACATTCAAAAAACTAAGACCATGGCATCCAGTCCCATCATTTCATAGCAAATAGAGGAGAAGAAGTGGAAGCAGTGACAAATTTTCTTGGGCTCCAAAATCACTGTGGATGGTGACTGCAGCCATGAAGTTAAAAGACGCTTGGTCCTTGGAAGGAAAGCTATGACAAACCTAGACAGCATGTTAAAAAGCAAAGATACCATTTTGCCAACAAAAGTCCATATAGTCAAAGTTATGGGTTTTCCAGTGGTCAGGTATGGATGTGAGAGTTGGACCATAAAGAAGGCTGAGTGCCAAAGAATTAATGCTTTTGAAATGTGGTGCTGGAGGACTCTCGAGAGTCCCTTGGGCTGCAAGGAGATCAAACCAGTCAATCCTAAAGGAAATCAACCCTGAATATTAATTGGAAGGACTGATGCTGGAGCTGAAGCTCCACTACTTTGGCCACCTGATGCAAAGAGCTGACTCATTGGAAAAAACCCTGATGCTGGAAAAGATGGAAGGCAAAAAAAAGAATAGATAGGGTGGCAGATGATGAGATGGTTAGGTACACCACCGACTTAATGGACATGAATCTGAGCAATCTCCAAGAGACAGTGAAGGAGAGGGGAGCATGGTGTGCTGCCATCCACGGGGTCACAAAGAGTCGGACACAACTTAGTGACTAAACAGCAATCGTATTGTTCAGTTGGTTTCTCTTTCTATTTTCTAATTCTTTCTTAAACTTCTGTGTTCATCCATTCTTCTCCCATATTTATTGAACATCTTTATGACCATTTCCTTAAATTTTTTATTGGATAGATTGTCTATCTCCGTTTCATTTAGGTCTTCCTCCGAGGTTTGTCGGTAAAGCATCTGCTTGCAATGAGGGAGACCTGGGTTCAATTCTTGGGTCAAGAAGATCCCCTGGAGAAGGGAATGGCAAACCACTCCAGTAATATTGCCTGGAGAATCCCATGGACAGAGGAGCCCGGTGGGCTGCAGTTTGTGGGATCGCAAGAGTAGGACACGCCTGAGCGCTCCCTTTCTTTCTTTCTCTTTCTGGGGTTTTACCTTGGAACATATTCCTCTGTTGCCTTGTTTTGCCTAATTTCTGTTTTTATTTCCATGTATTAGGTAGGTTGATTACATTTCCCAGTCTTTGAAAAGGTGGCCTGTTACGGGAGACGTCCTATACGTCAACAGAACACTCCCCACTAGCCCCCAGAGCCATATGGTGACCCCCTGCATGGGCTGTGTGAGCCCTTTGGTGTGGTAGAGCCAGTTACTATGGGCACACTGGTAGGTGAGGGCCCATTTGGCTGCCAGGCCTCGCCTTGTGCAAGGGCTCCTGGCCTGCTGGTGCGTGGGCCTGGGTCCTGTCGAGCCGTTTGTTTTTGAAAACTTAACACTGCAACCCAAAATACAAAACAGAGAAGTGGAGCTGCCACTCACGCACTCAGTAACCCTGCCTCCTGACCCCGGGTCTGCTTTCCTCACAGGTTCTGAGGAATGGAATTTGAAAATCCCTCATCTCTGTTTCGGAGAAGGCAGTGGCACCCCACTCCAGTACTCTTGCCTGTAAAATCCCATGGACGGAGGAGCCTGGTAGGCTGCAGTCCATGGGTTCGCTAAAAGTCAAACACTACTGAGCGACTTCACTTTCACTTTTCACTTTCATGCATTGGAGAAGGAAATGGCAACCCACTCCAGTGTTCTTGCCTGGAGAATCCCAGGGACGGGGGAGCCTGGTGAGCTGCCATCTATGGGGTCGCACAGAGTCGGACATGACTGAAGTGACTTAGCAGCAGCAGCAGCATCTCTGTTTCTCTCTGAGAGCTAGTGGCTCTAAAGCTCTGATATCAAAGTGATACGGATGCAGGAAACAGGGTCTGGGGCTGGAACGGTGCTTGCCCAGTGAGGTTGGGTCCATGGTGGCAGTGGGACAGGCTGGGCCACGGTGATGGCAGAGTTCACTGGGACCTGCTGGCTGTCACCACTCAGGTTAGATAACTCTTTCCCCAAGAGGTGACTGAGAAGCAGGAGAAAGAGCACGGGTCTTGGAATCAGGTGGATGGACCCACATTCCAGCCTTGGTCAACCCGCACCACCTCTCTGGGCCTCAGCATCCTCAAGTGTAAGATGGGCATAAGCACACCATCCTCCTCTAGTGATGCCAGGAGCAAACGGAGTCACGTGCACGCAAAGGCTTTGGAAATGTGAAAGACTGCCCCCACTTAATATTTGCACATATTTCTGGCAGATTATTTTCCATTCCTAAGAACGGAGTCTGGAGTCAGATTACGTCGGTTCAGATCTCAGTGCCACCACACGCTGGTGGAGGGTCCAGGGTCCGGCTGCCAAGCCCACTGCCTCCTGTATAAAGTGATGGCACGAAGGAAGGGCTTAGCACGCGTCTGGCACACTGTAAGCGCTCAGTGTTTGCTGCTCTTGGCAGAGGGTGGGAACTAATGACAAACTTGCCCCCTAGTGCCTTCTTCCAGTGTAGACATAGCTGAAGAGGGCCGAGCGGCTCCTCTTAACCCTCTAAAACATGACCCTCACAAGCTGGAGTTGAGATTTTTTTGGTTCTGCAGTAAAGTGTGGATCAAGCTTTCCTGGGCTACACTTGGAACATGTCTGTCCTCTGTCCTTAAAAGTTCAATTCAATTCAATAGGTGTTTCCTAGAGATTCTGTGACGCCTGTTTACTGAGCACCTATCATATGCCCTCATCACAACCCTGCATGGTAGGTAGCATGGTACCCATTTGACAGATGAGGAAACTGAGGCTCAGAGAGGTGACGAGAGGACCTCAAGGTCAGGCTGCTCCTTCAAAATGCACAAGACCTGGAGCCAGACCCGGAGGGCTCCCCTGTGTGTGTGGGGGGGTGGGCTGCTGGAAGGTTTGTGAGGGCTCTGGGGTACCACCCACGTTACGTGGTGTTTTGGTCTTACTCAGGAAACATCCTTGACCTTAGGGGACCCAGCTGCTTGAGAAGCTGAGCTCCCCAAAGCCCAGTCCGTGTTACCTTATGCAGGATGTCCTCCTTCCCCAATCCTGCCCCCTCACCTCACCCCTGTTCCGGCCCACAAGCCCATGGCCCTTTGCTATGTACCAGAACGGCGGTGAGCACTCGACATACATCACTCGTTCAACCCACCAACTTTCTGGCAGGGGTGTCTACCTCTCCGAGCACTGGCTTTCTCGCTGGTAATACCGGGGATAATAAGAGTACATCTTCCAAAAGCAGGTGTGATGATCAAACTGGAGAAAAAAGAAATGATGGCAAAAGCTTCTTTCAAACAGGGCCGGCCCTGGCTCAGTGACATAGACAGGGGCCAGAGGGGAGGGTCTGGCCTCCCTCTGGCACGTGCCTCAGGCTTCTGGAACGCTTGCCTGCTAGCGACCACAGACCCCCTTGTCCCACAGCTCTGGGTCCTGAGGAATGTGGACCCAAATGGAGCAGAGAGAGGGCAGGATGGGGAGCCGGAAGTCCAGGTCTGGGTCCTGGCGGCGCCCTCTCTGGGCCTCAGTGTCCCCACCTGCAGAAGCACTAGGGGAGAATGGAAAGGCAGCATTGTCTGTCCTTGTGATCCCTACCTTTCCCTTCCTGACCTTCCCCAGGAGACAGGCCTGTGTGAGCGCAGCATCAGCAGGTGGGGATACCGCAGCCATCAGCTCCCCGCAGCGGCGGCCTGGCCTCACCCCGGGCTGGCGGGCTCACTCTGCGGCTGGCACCTCCTCCAAGGCCCTGTCACCCTCTGAGCCTGGGCCCTCCCCCTGCCAGCTTACTGCAGCTTCTGTCCCCACTTGCCCAGCGCTCCCAGATACCCTCATCCAGGCTTCCAGCCTGCCAGCCCCACCCCTGGCTGCTTTCCCAGCAGTTTTAAAAACTAGGGCTCCACCAGCTGACAGCCAAGGTGCCCGGACATGAAAACGGACTGTGCCAGGGCAGGTGGGCCCAGCAGGTGGGGCCCCAGCCTCTGGCTCCCTCATTCAGGGCGGGAGTGCTCTTGGCTGGCCAAGCTGCACCCCGAATGGCATAACCATCCCTGGGGAGGCTTTGCCTTCCGCCCCCGCTCCTCAAGGGGCAGGGCGTGTAGTGCTTAAGAGGTGGGACTCAGAAAGCAGACAGTCAGGGTTTGAGTGCCAGCCAAGTACCCTGTAACCTTGGGCGAGCCCCGTAATCCCTCTCGTGGCTCAGTTTACTCATCTGTGAAATGGATGTATTAATAGATTATTAAGAGGATTAGAGGACTTAATAACATTGAGTACTTAGAACAGGACCTGGAGCCAAGGGCCCACTCCACAAGTATCAGACAGAATGGTAACTTAACATCCTGATGAGCCCAAGGCAGAACTCACATCCCGGCAGTCCACACGGCAGGTCTGACACAGATGTGAATTACCTGGCCCACAGTGTTGTAACACGTTTTGAAATGCCAACATTAAGGAGATTTTACATGAAAACCAGTATTTTCAGCTTTCCTTTAAAAAAGACTTGGCAGAAGGGGAAAAAAAAAAAAAGATTAAAAAAAAAAGACTTGGAAGTGCTGGGCCCACATTCTCAAGTAGCCACAGCCAGCTCGAGCTGAAGAGCGGCTGCCCACTCTGGGCCGGCCACAAAGCCCCAGGCCCCTGTGGACCCCATCCCTACCCGCTTTCTGGTCTCCTCCTCGCTGCGACCCAGGCTCAACTGCCTCTTTTCATCATCCTGGAGTTCTGTGTCTCCAACAAAGGGAACTATCTCTTAAAACCTTGTCTCAGTCAAAAGTGCAAAAATGATTGCTGTCAGGCTTAAAAACAGGTAAAACTAATCTATGGTGACAGACGTCAGCACAGCAGTTGCTCTGAGGACAGGACTTACTGGAAAGGAGCATGAGGGGGCCGTCTGGGAAAGCGGAAATATTCTGGAAGTGTCCTCTATCTTGATGCCACCGGGGTTACACGGGTGTCGACAGTTGTCAAAATTCGTCAAACCGTTTGCTTCTGGACTGTGCAATTTTACTCTATATACGTTACGCCTCAACAAGGGAAAAAAAACGGGAAGACTGCACGATGGGTTAGGAAGGTCTTGCATTTCAGAGAAAAGAGTGACTGACTCCTTTGTGGGTGTGAAGCAAACACCTGTGAGTTTAATATACTGACAACTGGGAAAGGAGACAGACCCTAAGCTGCCCCCTGGGAAATCAACACGGTCCTCATGCTCACGTTTGAGTCTGAGACCTACCATCCGATGCCATGAATGACTGCTCCTCAGAGGACTGTCACACCCATAACGTCCAACCCAGTAGCCATGAGCCGCATGTGGCCACTGAAGTTAAAATTAAGAATTCAATTCCATTTAGAAAGATGGTAACGATGACCCTATGTGTGAGACAGCAAAAGGGACACAGATGTAAAGAACAGACTTTTGGACTCTGTGGGAGAAGGCGAGGGTGGGATGATCTGACAGAACAGCACTGAAACATGTATGTTACCATATGTGAACTAGATCGCCAGTCCAGGTTCGATACATGAGACAGGGCGCTCAGGGCTGGTGCACTGGGATGACCCTGAGGGATGGGATGGGGAGGGAGGTGGGAGGAGTGTTCAGGATGGGGGACACACGTACACCCATGGCTGATTCATGTCAACGTATGGCAAAAACCACTACAATATTGTAAAGTAATTAGCCTCCAATTAAAATAAATTAATTTTTTAAAAAAAGAATTCAGTTCCACATTTGCACTAGTCACATTTCAAGTGCCCAGTAGTCAGACATGGTTAGCAGCCACAGATGTAGCACAATTCCATGTCACAGAGCTCCAGGGGACAGCGTGGGGTAGCTGGCTATGTCACTGGGCTAAGCTCTGGTCCCCCGGCCAGGGCAGGCACTGTGATCACCGGGCAGTGTCTGACACAGAGTAGCTGTTCAGTAACTGAGCCGAGTGAATGAATGAATGAAACAGAAGCAGCAAATGGCGAGACCTGGGTTTGAACTCTGCCTCTGGCCACTGCCAGCGCAGGGCCTCCAGCAAACCTCCCCTCGGAGCCTCGGTGTTATCTGTGCAGATGGCGACGTACCGATCTCTCCCTCCCTCCTGGGACTGGGTGCCGCTTGGGGTGCTCAGAGGCCCGGGAGCCAAGAAGAGACCTGCAGGAGGACGGATCAGTCAGCAATCCACCCTGAATTCTAGAACAAGAGGGAGGCATGGGCGTGGTGGGAGGCGCGGGTGAGGACATTTCTGCCTGTTAGACTCGTTTATGGGGGCCTTCTCTGGCGGTCCAGCGGTTAAGACTCTGAGCTTCCAGTGTAGGGGGCACAACTTCAATCCCTGGGTGGGAATCTAAGATTCTACATGGCATGGCCAAAAGAAAGAAAAAAGATGCTCTGGGCTGGGGGAAGGGTGATGGGCACTGGTAAAGATAAGTGCGTGTGTGCTTCGTCACTACAGTCGTGTCCGACTCTCTGCGACTCCATGGACCATGGCCTGCCAGGCTCCTGTGTCCATGGGATTCTCCAGGCAAGAATACTGGAGTGGGTTGCCATTTCCTTCTCCAGTGATAAAGCATGAAGTGACTGAAGTGAAGTCACTCAGTCGTGTCCGACTCTGAGACCCCATGGACTGTAGCCTACCAGGCTCGTCCGTCCATGGGATTTTCCAGGCAAGAACACCGGAGTGGGTTGCCATCTCCTTCTCCAGGTAAAGATAAGTAGGCTGGGCCCAACTATGCAGGTCTGAGAGGGAAGGCTGCTGAGCACAGGGGAAAATCTACGTTAGTCTCCATGCTCGATTGCAAAAATCCAAAACTCCGAGCTGGAAAACAGCATCAAACACCCACAGACACCATCAGGGCAGGCTGGGGTGTGCCCGCCGTAGCGGCTGCTGTGCACTGAGCTGGGGCTGGCCCAGGGTCGTCTTCTGTAAATCCATCCTCCCCCATATCCAGCCATACGGAGCGCTGAGAAGCTGGGAATGTCAGCATTCACCCGTCCACCCATTCATTCACTCAACAACTATTTATCAGGCACTTACTGTGTGCCAGGAAATGGCTCCATGTTTGATATACGTCAGTGAACAAGACAAAGTCCTGGCTTTGAGGAGCTGGAGGTTTAACGCTGGGTCACGGGGGGCGGCGTGTGGGGAGTCGGACACTAAACAACATTGCTAAAAGTTACTCTCTATCCTAACAGCTCCTAACATGTTTTTAGCGCTTACTGTGTGCTAACAACTGTGTTTTGTAATGCATTACTTAATCCTTACAAAAATGACAGTATGCTTTATTATTGACCCCATTTAACAGGTGAGGAAATTGAGGCACAGAGAGACTGCAGCCAAGATCATCAGTTCTAAGGCGTGGACTTTGGGACTTGAACCCAGGCACCAGTTCATCCTAAAGGAGATCAGTTGTTAGTGTTCATTGGAAGGACTGATGCTGAAGCTGAAACTCCCAATACTTTGGCCTCCTGATGCAAAGAACTAGCTCATTGGAAAAGACCCTGATGCTGGGAAAGATTGAAGGTGAGAGAAGAAGGGGATGACAGAGAATGACATGGTTGGATGGCATCACCGACTCAATGGACATGAGTTTGGGTGAACTCCGGGAGTTGGTGATGGACAGGGAGGTCTGGTGTGCTGCAGTCCATGTGCCAAGAGTCAGACACGACTGAGGGACTGAACTGAACTGAACTGAGTTTGACTCTGGCGTCCCTAAACCCTAATCCGTACCCTGACTGTCTCAGTGCCGAGAGTGACTCATGTTACGGAGAAAGGATGGCAGGGCGGCGGGGCAGAGGATACCGGAGAAGACTGGAGGGGCCGTCTGCGAGCAGGTGTCACGCCAAGTGAAACCAGAACGCCAGGGGGCCGGCCGTGAGGGGGGCGCTTCAGGCAGAGGGAACAGCCAGAGCAGAGGCAGGACCAAGCAGAGCTCAAGGGGCAGGAAGGGACTTCCCCGGTGTTTCAGTGGTTGAGAATCCGGCTGCCAGCGCACGGGACTCGGGTTCAGTCCCGGGCTGGGAAGATCCCACTTGCCTCTGAGCAACTAAGCCTGCACGCTGCAACCACAGAGCCCACGTACCCAGAGCCTGCAGGGAGAGAGGCCACCACCACGAGAAGCGCGGATCGCAACTAGAGAGCAGCCCCACCTGGTGCAGCTAGAGAAAGCCTGCGAGCAGCAACGAAGACTCACAACCAGAAACAAAATAAATACGTAACATTTTAAAAATGTGTATACCGTATTAAACGAAAAAGGAGCAGGAAGAAGGGCAGTGTGGCTGGAGTCGTGGGTGCGGGGAAGCTTGTCTGATCCCACACGTTTGCCCCAGCCCATTCTACAGATGAACTAGCTGAGGTCCGGAGGGAGGAAGTCCCCTGAGCAAGCAGGCACGGCCAGGACCAGAAGCCAGGTCTCTGGACCCTCCTTTCAAAGCCCCACGTGCCTGAGCCGTGGCTGCTAAGGACTTGGTGCTGGTGAAGGAGTCGACATGGGCTTGGGATGGCTGAGGGCCATGGTGGGGGGGCCCTCGTCTCCCTGCACCCAGACCCCCGCCTCCCTCCTGGGTCCAGGGTGCCAGCTCCTGGACTCGCTGCTCTGGTGCCCTGTCCAAATCTGTCCGGCCCAGGCTGCGTAGCCCTGGATGCCCTGCTTTATCGCTCCTCTGAATCTGCTTTCACGCCTCACAGCAGCCCCGAGGGCTGAGTGTGCATCACCACTCGTGGCTGGGGACACGGGCTCTGACGTCAGACAGGCTCAGCTCAGCTGTTGAGTGACGGTGATGTTCAGCGAGTCGTGCCACCTCTGGAGCCGCAGCTCCCCTGCTAGAAGAACAGCAGCGGCCTCCCCGCAAGGTGGTCCCGAGTGTCAAATGGGAGCCCGGGTGGAAAGTGCGAAACACAGGGCAGGCACAGGGCGGGCGCTTCACAAAGGGCAGGCCTCAATGTCAACATCACAGTCACGGATGGGAGGATGTCGGGGCCACAGGGCACCTGGAGGGCGTTTCCTGCACACCCGGGGCCGTCCTGGTCCCCTGTCCCTGCCAGACTGGGGCTCTGGGTCTAGACCAAAGAGTTTGGGGTTCTTTGCACTGCTGAGGCAAACAAGGGAGGGCTGGAGGTGGATGCTCTGCCTCGCTGGCCAAGATGAGACCAGCGGTGACGGCCAGGCGGTGCCCTGGAGCGTGCCCACTGCTCCACCTCTGCACCTTCACTTTTGCTGTTTCTCCACCTGGAGAGCCTTGCTCCCTGCCCTATTCTGGCAGGGCTAATCTTCTGAGGCTCAGCCTACCCAGCCTTTCCTTTGCCCCCAACTAAAGTCACGCTAAAGGAGATCAGTCCTGGGTGTTCATTGGAAGGACTGATGTTGAAGCTGAAACTCCAATACTTTGGCCACCTCATGCGAAGAGTTGACTCACTGGAAAAGACCCTGATGCTGTGAAAGACTGAAGGCAGGAGGAAAAGGGGATGACAGAAGATGAGATGGTTGGATGGCTTCACCGACTCAATGGACATGAGTTTGGGTAAACTCCAGGAGTTGCTGATGGACAGGGAGGCCTGGCATGGTGTGGTTCATGGGGTTGCAAAGTCAGACACGACTGAGCGACTAAATTGAAAGTCTTCCTCCCGTGGAGCTTGAGCCTAACAAGCAAGACTGGCTCCCCTGGGCCTGCCAGGGCCCAGACACAGGGGCACAGGTGGAAGCCTTAGTCCCCAACCCTGGCCCAGAACCACCTGTGCAGGACTCCCAGGGGCTGGGGGCTCCTCTGGTGGAGCAATGGAAAAGTACTCTCTCACGGGGGAAGGATCCTTTCTCTGGAATCGGAGGGAAGAAGTGTTTTGGGGAAAAGACCAGCAGAACTGAGGGGGCTCTGGCATGTGTTCCAGACATCCTTCCGATCAGGGATGAGGCTGAAGAAGCAGAAGTGAGGCTGTTCAGAGCCCTGGACACAGACCTGGGAGATCTGGCTGTGTGTCCCTGGGCAGGTTACTAAGCCTCACTGAGCCTCAACCTCTTCGCTTATAATATGGGGCTGATGCTCCCTAACTCTGTAAGTATACGGTAAAAAGCTGTTGACACAGGGAGGTGCCTGAGCCTGGGGCAGGCTGGAGCTGTGGCCTGAGGCTGACCATCCCTGGGGGTCCGTCGTCAGTGCAGCCCGGAGTCCTTCCCCGCTTCCTGCCTGCCCAGGGCCTCCTGGGCTGGAAGTGGTTTTATAACTCTCCAGCACCTCGGCTGGAAGCCAGAGCTTCTTAAAGTCGCTGACCTCCTGCCAAGGGCTTAGCCAGACACAGCCAGAGCCCATCATTCACCGTGTCTGGAGATTATCACAGCTTACAGAAACGGCAGGGCACCTGGCAGGAAACCTGCCTACAGCTCCCTGCTAGCCTGGGGTGGCAGTTGGCCAGGAGAGCACCTTACTTCCTCTGGAAGGTTCCTCAGGGGCCTCCCTCCCTCTCCTCTCCGCTGCCCAGCCCGCACTGGGACTCCGGAGTCCCGGGGCCACATCCCAGTTGCAGACGCTGCAGCTGCGTCCCCGCTGGGCCACGAGGCGTGGCGTTCCACAGAAAGAACTCTAGGCTGCAGTCAGAGGGTGGTCACTTCTACTCTGTGGTTAAGAGCACAAACTCTGGAGCCAGACGGCTGAGGTTCAAACCCCCAGCTCTGGCGTTTGCCGGCGATGTGATCGTAAGCAAACTGCTGAACCGCTCTGTGCCTTTGTTTCCCCATCTGTAAAGTGAGAATCACAGCGTCGCCCAGGCAGGTCGCGAGCGGGCTCTTCTCACCAGCTTCTCCTGCCTGGCGCCACCTCACATCGCTGATGATCCAAAAACTGCTCTAACACGCGCTCAGACGCCACGTCCTCTGCAAAGCCCCCTCAGTCAGGACCCTCAAGGCTGTGTGTGTGTTAGTCACTCAGTTGTGTCCGCCTCTTTATGACCCCGTGGACTATAGTCCATCAGGCGTCTCTATCCATGGGATTTCCCAGGCAAGAATACTGGAAGTGGGTAACCATCCCCTTCTCCAGGGGATCTTCCTGACCCAGGGATGGAACTCGAGCCTTCCGTGTTAGGAGGCAGATTCTTTACTGTCTGAGCCACCAGGGAAGCCCCCCAGATTGTAAGTGACAGAAACGCAGCTCGTACAGAGTTTTGGAACAAAGCAAACGCCCGGGCTTGCAACTGCCTGGAAGGGAGGGAGGATCTGACTTCGGACAGTTCTGGCGCTGGACTGCCGGAGCGCCGCTCCCTGCGTCTGCTCCCATCCCTCAGCTTCCCTCTGTGTGTACCCTTGTCCTTGTCTCCTGACGTCCTTGGAACCCACAGAAGAGGGCCAGGCTTGCGTCTGGGCAGCTGAGAGCCCTAGAGAAAAGCACCCTTCTCTTTCTCTGGGTTGAATTATAGAGTCTCAGGGAAGGACTCTGGCCAGGCCCGGGGCATGTGTCCTCCCTGGGAAGGAGCGGGGCAGGATCCTGTGACTGGCACCCAGCGGACAGCTTGAGGAGCAGGGGAGGGGCAGTTTCCAAAGGAAGGGGCTGCTGTCAGCAGGCGGAGGGCGAGGGCAGCTGACAGATACAGCCCGGACACCTGGCCACCAGACCCCACCAAGCTACTGGGGAGATGCCTGCCGTGGGGACTGGGTATGCGGCTGTCCCACTCACCGAGCCATGAAATCTTAAAGGGCCCCTGGAAGCCCGGGTTCAGGTCCCAGCTCTGCCTCCTCTGACCTGTCTGACTTTTGCAAGTGCCATGACCCCTGAGCCTCAGTTTACCTGTGAAACAGGCCATCACAGAGCCAGAGACTAGTCTCATGGGAGGCTATGAGCATGAGAGGAATTAAAACACAGAAAGCATCCTGGCCCTGGCACTGCTCTGCATTTGATTCGCTCATGCACCCGTGGGGTAAGTACTATCATCGTTTCCCTACAATGCAGGCGATGAAACTGCAGCCCGGGGAAGTGCAAAGACTTGCTGGGGTGACAGTGACCGAAAGTGACAGAGCCAGGACCAGGCACCAGGTCTGGCTCTGAACACCCTGCTGTTTTCCCTCTGCCCCTCCGGCCCCTGTTATTGCCTCCTGGGCTCCGAAATGCTGTCTCAGCAGGAACTGCTCGTCGCCACCTGCTGCCACACCAGGGGCCTGCGGGGGGGGGGGAGGGGCAGCAACTCCCCAAGTCTAGCCCCAGCCAATCAGGCTGGACCCTTGGCCAAACCAGATGCTACTGGGCTGGCGTTGCCTCAGTGACCAGGAATGTCTGCCTAACAGAGCCCACCCTGGGCTCAGCCTCCCATCTGGTCCCCATTACTCCCCTCATCACACATGTGTCAGGCTGCCTGGGGAGCTCAGGAGGAAATGCCTGCTGGGCGAGCAGGCCCGGCTTCTGCTGACGGTGGGGGAATGACACAGGCCGCCCCGTCTGCAGTCTTGGCCCAGAGTGGTCCCCAGGTGCGGAGCAGAGTCGAGGGGGCTGGAGAGCAAGGGGCCAGGGGACACGGCCAAAGCGGGCAGAGGGTGGCTGCAGGGAGAGACGGTGCCAGGCTCACGGCCATGGGAACAAGCCACCGCCCCACCCTGGAGTGGGAAGTGCGATGGTTTGGGATCAGAGAGACCTGGGTTTGCATCCCTGTAATTTACTGCTATGCGACCCTGGGCAAGTCACCTTACCTCTCCGAGCACGTTTTCTCACCTGTAAAGTGGAGACACCGGAACCTACTTCACAGGGTGAGAATTAAGAAAATAATCCACGAAAGGGCGCATCAGAGCTCAAATTCCACCCCCTCCTAAGAGGGGCCCCTGCCAGGGGGACAGGCTGTGATGCTGGACGCTAATACCATGGCACAGGAACATCCTGGCTCATGGAGAGATAGCGAGGCAGCTGGGATGACCCTGGGGTTCACCCCGGAGCAAGACCGTGGCCTGGGGTCATGGGGGCAGTGACGGCAGATAGCGGCCGCGATGGTGTAGCTGTTGCTGCTGCGAAATCACAAGAGCAGCAACGACAAAACCTATTCCCTGAGCAGCGACGTCATCAGGCCCTGTGCACTTTACATGTGTTTTCTGGTTTAACCACCGCAGCGATCCCAAGTGAGAGATTTGAAATGAGAGGCCCAGAGAGGTTAGGTAACTGGTTCAAGGTCACACAGCCGGGGAGAGGCTACAATCCAGACCCAGTCAGCCCACCTCTTGGGCACCACAGGATCCTGCGGAATGGAGGGGGAATTCTGGGCAGGGAGGTCTGCCGAGGCCGGGCAGGCGTCCCTGCCTGGGAAACTCACTCAGCGGCATTCCCGAACCCCCTCCTGGGCCCCCAAACTCCTGGCTGCGTAGCCATCCAGCTCGGGCTCTTCCTCCCTCCCTCTGGGGCTTGGCTTCTCCTCAGGCCGGCTCAGGAGCCAATTTGCAATTGCACAATTAGAAACAACTTCTCTTCGCAAGGAAAAAACAGCACAAGGCTTGGTGGACACGGATGCATTTGTCCCTAGTCGCCTGCCAGGCTGGGGAGGCCCCTTCCCTGACCCAGCCCAGCCAGGAAACCAAGAATCACCCAGTCTCTCTCCCTCTCATCTTCCTTTCTCATTCAAGCCCCACCACTCACCCCCAGAACTTTCTGACTGCCCTAGCCCACAGTTTTCACATGCTCCTCGGATCCTTTATCTATGCAGTCAGCATCATCGGCAGAGGTCACGCACCTCTCCCAGTACCATTAACTCCTGATCCTTTATCTATGCAGTCAGCGTCATCGTCAGAGGTCATGCACCTCTCCCAGTACCATTAACTCCTGATCCTTTATCTACGCAGTCAGCATCATCGTCAGAGGTCACGCACCTCTATCAGATTGTAGGCAACTCACATTTCCTTCTGCTTTTTCAAAGCAACACTATGATGTTTCTCTTGATACCAAGTCCAGTTGGGACACGCAGAAGTCGCTGGACCCACAGTCGACTCTTTGGCTTGAAGAACTTCTATTCACCCTTCAGAACCCAAATCAAATGTCCTCCGCTAAGCGTCCTAAGCTGCCCCATCTGGGAGCACCTGTAGTGATCTGTATGTATCCCTAACGGAATATCCTTCCCCCCAGCACCGTAGTTACTACGCAGGCGCTGTGCCAAGACTGTTACGCTCAATTCTAAACACATCAGTAACTCTGCAAGAGAAAGTCCATATCCCCACTGAACAGATGGAAAGGACAAGGCTCAGAGAGGCTGAGTGACTTCACCTAAAGTCACACGTTCACTAAGTGGCCGGTCTGGGATTTGAACCTGGGTTTGCTCACACCCCACCCAAATGATTCTTTTGAGGGGTCAGGCTGCCTGCAGTATGACAGGTCTTTCCCACCGACTGCATCAGGATCCAGAGCCTGGCATGGCCCCAGCCTTTGTAGGTCTCCCATGGATCAGCCTCAGAAGTGAGATGTCACTCACCCCCGGACCCCATGGTGGCATTTGAAGCTACAACCAGTGGGCCCCACCACACCCTACCAGCTTAAAAGCCCTAAGCACCTCTATCTAGCCAACGAGACTTTATTTTTCAAAAACGCCTATTTATTTTTATTTATTTGGCTGCACCATGTCTCAGTTGAGGCATGTGGGGTCTAGTTCCCAGACCGGGGATCGAACCCAGGCCCCTTCATTGGGAGCATGGAGTTTAGCCACTGGACCAGCAGGGAAGTCCCCAGGTAACTAGGCTTTAGAAGCAGCTCCTGGCCTCTGAAGCCTCCGCTGACTACACAGACAATTTCGGAGGAGGCTCTGGAATTAGGAAAGAGAGTAGGCTCTGGAGCTGACTGACTGGGCTGCTGGCTCTGGGATGCTGGGGCCGTGACTTAACCGCTCTGAGGCCTTAGCCCATCTGTGAGGTGGGAAGAACCCATCTGCACAGCAGATTGGTTAAGGTTGTGAATGTCAAGTCTTCACACAGAGCTTGGAACATGCATACCTAGTCAACAGGTATCTACTGTATACCTACTAACTGCCGGACACTGTTCTGGGTGCAGTTCCTAGCAGCAGACTCTTGTCATTAGGGGTTTTTAACTCTTCGAGCAGGAACCTCCCCCCAAATTATTGATCAGTTCTCTCGGCAAAGAGTCCTGTGACACAGTGGGCTTACTGAATCCCCCTCCTTAACACCGTTGCTGTTCAGTCGCTCAGTCGTGTCCGACCTTTTGCGACCCCATGCACTGCAGCACACCAGGCCTCCCTGTCCTTCACTGTCTTCCAGAGTTTGCTCAAACTCATGTCCATCGAGTCAACGATGCCATCCAACCATCTCATCCTCTGTCGCCCTCTTCTCCTCTTGCCCTCCATCTTTCCCAGCATCAGGGTCTTTTCCAGTGAGTCGGCTCTTTGCCTGAGGTGGCCAAACATATACACCACTTGGACACTCTCCCGTGTCCGCTGGGAGACGTGGGCAAGGAAGCTCCATGGCATCATCTGAACAGTGAACGAGGGGGCTACACTGGTGGCTCCGTGGTAAAGAATTCACCTGCCAACGCAGGAGACATGGGTTCCATCCCCCGTCTGGGAAGATCCCATTTGCCGTGGGACCATTATGCCCGTGTGCCACAATAAGACAAGACCACAATGAGATACCTGCACACCGCAATGTGAGAGTAGCCCCCAAGCACTGCCAAAAAGAGAGAGAGCCCATGCAGCCACGAAGACCCAGCACAGCCAAACATAAATAAAGTAAAATAAAGACTGACTAAAAAAAAAAATAGTGAATGAGAAGCAACTTAAATGGCTGCCTCTCCCAGCCAGCATAACCGTGTTGATGCATGAGACACAGGACACACTACCACTGCAGTGACCTGGACCCACCCCAAGCACAACACGCAGAGAGAAAAGCTGCAGCGGGCAATACACAGCCCTGCACCAATTACTAGCATTCAAGTTTTCGAACACAGGAGCAGTGCTATGTATCATCTGTGCTTCCCTGGTGGTTCATATGGTAAAGAATTTGCCTGCAATGCAGGAGACCCAGGTTTGATCCCTGGGTCAGGGAAAATCCCCTGGAGAAGGGTATGGCAACCCGCTCCACTATTCTTGCCTGGAAAATCCCACGGACAGAGAAGCCTGATGGGCTACAGGCCGTGGGGTTGCACAGCGTCGGACACGACTGAGTGACTAACACTAACACACAATGTATCATTTGGGGAGGCAGAAAGACCTAGTAAAAGAACTGAGGAGGTCCTTTAAGAAAGCCAGTTCTTCTGGAAGAGCGGGGGCAGTAGGCAATGGGATCAGGGAGGGACCCGTGTGGAGCCTTCCACTGCATTTGGAATGTTCTATTCTGAAGCTGGATGGTAGGTTCACCAGTGTTTCTTTTTTGCTGAACTCTATGCCTTTTATTTGTCTGAACTATTCTGTCCCATATCAAAAAAGGCACGGGCTTTGGAAGCAGACACACTTGAATGGAGAGCCAGAATCGGGCTTTGCGGCTGCGTGATCTCAGTCTTCTCCAATGTGAAGTGGGATCATAAGACCCTCTGTTAGTTCCCATGACTCGTCTGGGAACCAAACAAGGCTGGGTTTGTAAAGAGCCTGGTGCAGAGTTGCGGGGGGAGTGGCTGACTCTCTAGGGTGCGGGGTGCTGTTGCGGGGCCAGGTGCCCGGCAGCTGCTCTTGTCCTTACAGCTGTCGGGAGAGTCTCCCAAAACAAATGGATGGAGGTGCAGGGCCAGTCCACAGGCCTCAGATCAAGGGG
>NW_011495069.1:4121428-4123149 GCF_000754665.1 Bison bison bison
GATCAAGGGGAGAAAAGGGTTTACTTGTCCCGAGGCCCGGCCAGCCTTCAGTGATTCCTAACTGGTGACTCATGTGGGGATTGGGCAATCGTGGTCCCTTGGCCAGGACACAAAAGGAGAGTCATGGGCCTGGCTGGCCGGACTCCCGCCACGGCCCCAGCCCTTTTCAGACTCTCCGGCTCTGGGTTTCTCGGCGCCCCTTCTGGCTGCGAGGTGGGCAGCAAAGTTGGGCTCCCTCGCCACCCAACTCTCCTTGGACTCACCTGAGACTGCACGCCTCACGCTCCAGGTGGAGTCTGAACCTCCTTGTACCCAAACAAACCCTCTGGAGCAGCTGTCACAGGTCCCAGGCTCTAAGAGGTGTGGCCGAGGGTGTGGACCCTTGCGTGTGCGCCTCCTGCTTCAAATCCAGGCATGAGGTGTGACCTCAACCTCCAACTGGGGCCACTGCCAGCCCCCTCTCTGATTGGAGACGGGAACACCTCTGGTCAGGCCTGAGCCCCTCGGGCATCCAGTGCCCAGGCGCTGGACGCTGTTATGTTCGGTTGGCCAAACGGGTCGTTCAGGATTTTCTGTAAGATTTACAGAAAGATCTAAACGATCCGTTTGGCCAAGTCAATATTTAAATGATTCCTCCCAGCTTTGGCACAACCCAAGTGGCCGTTCTGTTGGACTCCAAGGTGAAGCTGGGGCGGGGTGTAGGGTGGTGTTGAGGGGGGTGGGAGTGTGTGGGGATGGAGCAGGAGAAGACCTGGGGCAGAAAGGGGCAGCAGGTGGGGGCACAGGGGCCCCTGCACGGGCTTTCAGCCACTGGAACCAAGTGAAACCACCCTGCTGGCACAAACACAGGAATTTATCCGTGTTTCCCAGAGCCCAAGGGCATCTCTGGGGCACAGCTTGGAGAGGGCAGAAGGCAGTGGGGGTGGCTGTGAAATCAGATTTCAGATCATGACGCATCTGGGGAACATACTTACCCCATCCCTGTCCTTTCCTAACCTTGTCCCACCCCCACCCCCAGTAACAAAGGACTAGGGGCATCCTCCCTGGAGACCTGAACACCGGTTCTGTCTTGGCCATTCACGGCAAGTCTTTGGGACAAACATTTCTCCTCTCTGGGCTTCTGTTTCTCCATCTGTTAAATGGGTGGGATGATCCCTAAGGTCTTATCGATCTATCAGACTCATTCCACAAGGCTGCAAAACCAGCGCCAGCAAAATTCCCTTCCCTGGTTAAGAAAGGGGCAGAAACCCTGAGCTGGCCTTACTCAGCCTGGCCAGTCTCACACACAGTGATGGGCTAAGAAGCACTAAACCAGGGGAGGCAATTTATAGCAAGGACTACAGCTCCCAGATGGCACACCCCAGCAGGAGAGAAAGGGAATTAGGGTCCCAGCAGAGTTCACCCAGGAAGGGTGGCATCAGCAGAAGTGGATGCAAAGGAATATTGTGCAAGCTACACTTTGACAAACTCACCCTCTCAGCAAACCAAATTCTGTGGGCTTTTGACAGCTGGGGGTTATACCATTCCCAGGGCTCTGTTTCCTCATCAGCAAGGTAAAAATAATAAAAGAGACCAAAAAGGGCTACTGTAAAAGATGTGATAAGATGCTGTAAGTGACGTGACATGTACTAGGCACTCAACACCTTCGTGCCGTCCTGTCGTCCACAAGGAGCCGCAGCACCGAGCTGCCACCAGGAGGCCCTGGTTGCTGGTTCCTTGGC
>NW_011495069.1:4123249-4125489 GCF_000754665.1 Bison bison bison
GCCCCCCGCCACCACCCCCAGCAGGCCGACAAGCAGGCCGGATGTTTACACTGGCCAGCCGGGGCCCCCTGCCTGCCTGGAACAGGCTGAATAAACACACGCGGTCACAGGCTCCTGCCTCCAGCTCCCTTCCCGCCTGACTTTCACTCTCCCAGGCGCCTCCACCCAACTCCAGATCCTCTGTTTACAGATTCTCCTCACAGATTGTGTTTGGGGTTTGCTGCATCCAGCTGATACCTGGCAAGACATTCCCAAGCCAGTCGGTAAGATCCCCAGAACAGGGGCAAAGTGAGAGAGGGCTGGGCTCTGGGGAGTTAAGGACCATGTGGGCCAGGACAGGTGGCCCAGTTTCTCAGAGGCTCAGTTTCCTCATCTACAAAATGGGGACAAGAGATGACAATGAAGATTACACGGGGCAGAGACTTCCCTGGTGGTCCAGTGGCTAAGACTTTGCCTTCCAATGCGGGAGGTGTGGGTTAGATCCCTGGTGGGGGAGCTAAGATCCTACAGGCCTTGAGGCCAAAAAATCAAAACATAAAATAGAAGCAATATGGTAACAAATTCAATAAAAACTTTAAAAATAGTCCACATCACACACACACAAAAAACTTAAAAAAAAAAAAAAGGATTACGTGAGTTAAAATGATGAAGGCATGAAGCCCAGTGCCTAGGTCCTGGAAGGTACTGGAAAAATAAGCTCTTAAGATTAAAAACGACAACAACAAAACTTCACAAGTAATTGTTTTAGAGGTAATTGAGGAGTTTGGTGAAGCACTTGGTGGGCCCTAGAGAGCACTTTTTAAAAATAAATAACAGGAAATCTTGACCAGACGGTGCCAAGCACTTTCCAGGCTTCATCTCATCACCTTCGCACAGCAAGCCCAGGAGATGGGGTGCATCGTTGTACCGTTTCCCAGGCGGGGCACTGAGGCCCAGAGAGGTCAGTTCACTTATCTGGGGTCACACAGCCCTCATTAAGTGGAAGAAGTGAGTGCTTGATCCAGAGTCTGTGCTCTTAACCTCCATGCTTGCCTACATCCCTGCGGGGCTCTCATCTGTATCTTCCCTCCCACTCTTCCTTCCTGGGAGGCTTCCTGAGGTCCCAGCTTCCTCTCGGCCATGAGGTCCTGGGAACTTCCAGCAGACGGAGGCTCAGCTGTGTAGCCGCCTCTGCCCATTGCCTGGGTGGTGGGTGACTTGCTTATCTGTATGGTTCTTCCCTGGCCCTGGGTCAGAGCGTGTAGAATCCCGCTGCTGCTGGTTTGGAAAATGGGGTCGGGACAGGCTATCTCTGACTCCTCTTCTGCCCCACGCCAGGCACCATGCGGCCTTTTCTCATGTAATCTTCACAACCGCTCTGTGCCAGGGGTTTTATCATCCCCATTTGTATGGAAGAGAAAACCAAAGTTCCAAGAAATGAAGGTGCTTGTCCAGCGCCCCACAGCCGATTGGTGGCAGAGCCGGGGACTCAGACGCAGGTCCCCGTGACTCAGCTGGCTGCCCCCGTCTCCTGGGGAAAATAAGACGGGGCACAGACAACCTAACATAAACCAGAAATTGACAAAGGCCTTCAGGGAAAGCCAGATAACGGGGCGGCCGGTACGTTTACAGAGAGGGGCTCAGCCTTCCTGGGGAAGTCTGTGTGAATAACACAGGAGGAATTCCCCATGGTGGGGCACGTCCTGGGGGCGCCCAGCAGCCCTGCCCAGGAATGGGGTCTGTGGAGGACCTAGGTCTGTGCAGGAAGGGCTGACCCTTCCTTGGGGCTGCGACCGGCCAGTGCCCTTAAACGTAATCGACGCCTAATGAGTACCTCTTGTATTCTGGGTCAGGCGCCACATTTGGCATGCCACATATATCTTATTCCATGCTCCCAGCAATCCTGTCATACAGGAAGAACTATCTTCACTTTAGAGAAGGATAAACGGAGGCTTGGAGAAGGCACAGACCACTCTGCTTGGATGGCCGATCTGTCTGACTCCCAAGTCCTAATGAAACAGAGCTATGTCCTGTTGGTCTGGTCCTGCCTCCCTTCAGCTCTGTTCCAAGACAGCTCCTTCAGGCTCGTTGACCAAGGTGTCCCCCCCCCCCACCCCCCAGGCTCATGCAGGCAACTGGGACGACTTTTGTGATCAGCATTATATCCCCATTTTATAGATGAGGAAACCAAGGCTCAGAGAGAAGTCATGGGCAGCTTCCCAGTCAGATGGACTGGGGACAGGGGTATGCTGGATGAAACC
>NW_011495069.1:4125589-4126460 GCF_000754665.1 Bison bison bison
CCACGGGCTGCTCCCCTCTCTAAGAATTCGGGGTAGATGAGTGTTGCCCACCTCTGGCCTCCCAACAGAGGCTTCCCTTCCAGGAGCTGTGGGCACCTGGGGGGCACCTGGTGACCCTCTGCCCAGCAGGGGCCAAGGGCTCCTGGCTGTACGGCTGCCATGGAAATGCCAGCGGTACACTGGGGGCAGGAGACCAGTCAGCCCTTCTCACCTGGTCGGTGCAAAGGGCAGGCCAAGGGCACAAGCTGGGACTATGCCAGGGACCCTCCTCCCATGCACTCCAGCCCAAGGCCCCCGGCCCTGTGGCAGAGAAGACAGTGCCAACCACTGGCATAGGAGACAGGGAGGTGGGGCCGGTTTGGCACTGAGATTCAGAAGCTGGCCTAAATACCTAGCCAGGTGAGGACCGAAAAAGTCAGAGATGAAGAGGAGAGGAAGAGGGAGCGACAGAGGGACAGAGGATGGAGGCGGGCAGGACAATGGAGGTCAGAGTTAGCAAACACTTCCTGAACCCGCAGGACCCGCCTGGCACCAAACCAGCACGCTCTTCATACGAGTTTTGGCACCTGATCTCTAAAATGTCCCACTCCGTGAGAGACAAGGATAATTCCAAGGGTAAGGAGAAAGACTGAGGCTAGAGGAGGGGCTTGATGGGCCCGGTCCAAGGGCACAAGGTTTGGGGTGATGGAGAGAGAAACGGGATGCGGATAAACACAGCAAAGGTGCCTGGGTGAAGACAACGGCAGTGGACCCCAGGCATCAGGCTGCTGCTGCTGCTGCCGCTAAGTCACATCAGTCGTGTCCGACTCTGTGCAACCCCATGGACGGCAGCCCACCAGGCTCCCCCGTCCCTGGGATTCTCCAGGCAAGA
>NW_011495069.1:4126560-4149403 GCF_000754665.1 Bison bison bison
TTGCCTTCTCCAATGCATGAAAGTGAAAAGTGAAAGTGAAGTCGCTCAGTCATGTCCGACTCTCAGCGACCCCATGGACTGCAGCCCACCAGGCTCCTCCATCCACGGGATTCTCCAGGCAAGAGTACTGGAGTGGGCGCCACTGCCTTCTCTGAGGCATCAGGCTACAGAGGTGGAGGTCCTCCTCTGCCCATGGGCCAGTGGGTTCTCGGGCTAGCTGCAGTAAGTGGGGCTCCTCTTGTCCTTCTAAGCATCAGATGCAGTGAAAAGAGCGCTGCTCTGCCAGTCCTGAGTTCAAACTCACCCCAGTGCTCACCTACTGTGTGGCACTGGCAGGCTGCAGTCCACAGGGTCACACAGAGTCAGACACGACTGAAGCGACCACACAAAGGCAGCAGCGGGCCCTTGATAACGTCAGTATTTCTGTCCTTTTTACTCAGTTATCAGCAGGTCTCAATTTGGGGGCAGTTCTACCCCTCTGAGGAGTTTTTGGATATATGTGGGAGCATTTTTGGTTGTCAAATGACTGGGGAGGACTCACATTTAAGCCTGGGGGCCAGAGTTGTTAACGTTCTGCTATATGTGGGACAATCCTGCAAAATAATAAAAACTGCCTCTCTCTCCATATGCCAAGATTGCCTGCATTCAGAGGCACTGGCTGTAACCTCAAAGGCTCTTCCCAGGGTTCTTAGCCTCCAAGTCCAACAGGAGGCAAAGCAGGATGCTGGGTCTCCAGGTCAGGTGAACCTGCCACCAAGCAGCGACGAGTGCCTGGGAATATCACGTCACCTCCCTGGGCCTCAGTCTCCTCATCTGTGAAAAGGGGACACTGATTCATGTCCTGCACGAATGTGGCTTAAACAGAGTAATGACTCCAAAGCGTGAACAGAGGGAGCTTGAGAAATGGTGGCCCCAAAGCAGGGCAGCTGGTGCTCTGCGAGCAAGTGGGAGGGGCTGGGTGGCTTCCTGGGGTATCAGAACAGGCACAGCCCTTCTACACTCAAACTCATGAGCCCCAGAGCGAGCTGAACAGATCAGCTGGCTTTCCTGTACCTCGCTGGTCCCTGCAGAGCTCAGGGAGAGGCAGGCGATGGGGATCCTAGCACCTAGCTGGTCAGAGCAGGAGGTGGGCCTGGGCTGAGAGGGGCAGATGGGCATTGCCTTCCTCCCTGCAGGGCAGAGGCTGAGATGGGAGGGAAAGGAGAAGGGACCATGAGCAGAGAGCTCGGCTGAGCAGTGAACAGGGCTTGTTAATGTCTCTCTCACAGTCTGGAGCTGCTGCTGGTGGGGTGACAAAGGGAGGGAAGAAATGGGACATCTACCAGCCCCACAACCACGCACCAAAATGGGACAAAGTGCTTTATGCTTATTTCATTTGATGCCCACAGTGACCCTGTAAAGTAGGTGCTTCTGTCCCCAGTGTTATAGACAAGGAGACTGACACTCAGGCAGACTAAACGACTTGTCCAAAGTCACAGAACCTAGACGCGATCATGGTTCCTTCTCCCTGTCTTCTCCCCCTACTTCTCTCTCTTTTATACCCCCATTCAGTGGCCTCATAGGGCTCTGAGGATGAAGATAAAATGACATGCACCCCAGCTCTGGCCCTGCCACCCTGTTTGGCCTCACTTCACAATGTGTCCTCGCCCTCCCTACCCTGGCTGGGCCCCAGTAACTCTGCTTTCCTTTTCAGTCCTTCAGATTCCCTTCAACCACCGGGCCTTTGCACACGCCCTGTACCTAGAACGCTCTTCCCTTCCCCCCTAGTTACAGAACCTCTCCTTCAGATTGCACTGAGAGCGTCATGATCTGCAGAGAAGCCCTCTCTGACTTCCACTAGTCCAGTCCCCCAATACAGGCGCATGCAGCACCATGAACCCTGCTTCACAGCACTTGTCACTGCTGCCCTTTCATGCTTATCTGAGGTTATTTGATAAAGAACTTTCTGACCCCATGCTCTTCTCACATTCATTAATAAGTATTTATCAAGCACCTGGGCTTCCCTGGCGGCTCAGTGGTAAATAATCTGCCTACAATGCAGGAGATGTAAGAGACACAGGTTCGATCCCTGGGTTGGGAAGTTCTCCTGGAGAAAGAAATGGCAACCCACCCCAGTACTCTTGCCACCACCATCAAGCACCTACTATGTGCCAGGCACTGTCCAAGGTACTGCAGGGAAGTGGAGAACAAGCCCAATCTCTAACCTCATGAAATTCACATTCTAATGGCAGGAAACAGACAAGGACAGCACAGTCTATGCAAATTGATGGAGGTCGAAGGGCAGAGTAAGCTGCCCTGGGGGCGGCGGGGGTGCTGTATCTCTATTTGGCTGAAGCAGGGACGACAGGGTGGAGAAAGGCCAGAGATGATGCTGGAGAAAGGGGCAAAGACTAGGTCACGAGAACCTGAGAATTCCTATGGAGGAGTCTGACTTCTCCCAGGACAATGCAGTGCATTTAGGCAGAATGGCCAGACATGTTTCAGAAAGTTGGCCAAAGCTGCAGTGAGGAGGCAAGTTGGAGGGGTAAGGCCGGAGGCAGGTGGGTCAGGAGACTTTGCATTAATCCAGGGACAAGGGTGGCCGACAGAGGGTGTGGGTGGAAAGCAGCAGGGAGGCAGGATACTGATAGAACTCGAGCAAGGAGGCACCTGGGTGGCACTTGGAACTCCAAGCAGGCAACTGAACGGATAAGCCACTGGCTAAGGGCAGGAAAAGCCAGGTTTGGGACATAGGAGAGCAGAGGTGGTCTTTACCGCAGCATCAGTGGAAGAGAGGCAGGTAGAGTCCAGGGCCGAGGAAAAGGCCGTGGCCTGGGGGACCACTCTGTGCAGCAGACAGAGAGGAAGGCATCACAAAGAAGCCCCAGACAAATCCAAACAGAAGGACATTCCACAAGCACCTGCCCTGTACCCTCAACATCACCGAGGTCATAAAAAACACGGCAAGTCTGAGACAGGGTCACAAGCCAGAGGAGGCTAAGGAGACAGGACAATTAGCTGTCATGCGTGTCTCAGATGGGATTCTGGAACAGAAAAGCACACGCGAGGAAACACCAGTGAAATCCAGAGTGTGGATTTAATGAGCCGCAATGAACCACCGATGGTGTCTCGGTTTTGACAAACGTCCTGTGGTCATGAGAGATGTTATTAACACCACGATGGGGAGCTGGGTGAGGAGGATACCGAAACGCCTTATCATCTTTGCAACCTGTTAACCTAAAATTATTCCAAAGTGAAAGTCACTCAGTCATGTCCAACGCTTTGCGACCCCATGGACTGTAGCCCACCAGGCTCCTCTGACCATGGAATTCTCCATGCAGGAATACTGGAGTGGGAAGCCGTTCCCTTCTCTGAGGGATCTTCCCAATCCCAGGATCGAAGCCGAGTCTTCTATGTGGCAGGTGGACTCTTTACCGTCTAAGCCACCAGGGAAGCCCCAAATTATTTCAAAGCAAAATGCTTATTTAAAGAAAGGGAGTTTCAGGGCTCCAGGTCCCAGGGACTGACTCTCCTGAGAAAAAGAAACAGCTTAAGAAGGGGATCAGCCAAGGCCTTGGAGGAGACACGCTGGGGTGTGTGCCCTGTAGCAACTGTGCACGTTTGCTGGAATCCCGGGCAGGGGCTCAGGAGGGAGGGCAGGCCGTGGGGCTTCCAGACTGGGGTCACTTCCCAAACCAAGCCTCCTCACACCTTCCCGAAGGTGCCCAGAGAGTGAGCCTGGAGCCAGGGAGGTCTGAGGACACAGAGGAGTCTTCGCTGAAGCTTCTTTAAAAAAAAAAAAATCCTAAAAATTCATGTACCTTCTGCATCTGACTCCAAAACAGTGCCTTTTATTCATTTATTATTTTTAACTGGAGGACAACTGCTTTACAATGTTGCGTTGGTTTCTGCTATACAAAGTGAATCAGCCGTAAGTATACATATATATACCCTTCCCTCCTGAACCTCCTTCCCACCTCCCCCAGTAACTTTTAATTTTATTATAACTGCCCCCCACTATATTCCCCAGGGCAATCTCCTGCACTAGTATGAAATGCTCACATATAAAGCAGGAACCCTCAAAAGTGGATGAGCAGGCGACTTCCCCGGCGGTCCAGTGGCTAAGACTCCAAGCTCCCCACGCAGGGGGCCCAGGTTCCGTCCCTGGTCAGGGAACCGGATCCCACATGCCTCAACTAAGGGTTTGCATGTGGCAATGAAAGATTCTGCATGCTGCAACTAAGACCCGGAGAAGCCAAACAAACAATTTTTTTTAAAGTGCGTGAGCTGACCTGGAGAGAGGGGTCCATCCAGAATAACATAGCTGGAGATGGATGAGGAACCCAGGCCTTACGAACGGCTATGCACTGTGCCTGGGGTCATGTGACTTTGTTCATTTTTTCACTTGCTTTTCCACTTACTCGTTCTTTTACAAATATTTATGCGCCTGCCATGTGGCAGCACCATTGTAAGTGGCTAAACTAGGGAACAAGACCCCCAGAAATCCTTATGGGTTAGTGAGAGGATGAGAGAAGATGAGTAAGTAAAACAGCAGTGTGTCGGATGGTAGTGAGAGCTAATGCGAAAAATCAAGCAAGGAAAGGGCCAGAAAGGGAAGGGAGGGGCAATTTTCAGGAGCGTGGCCAGGAAGGGGTCTCTGAGAAAGTACATCTGAGTTAGGATGCAAAGGAAATGAGGCTGCTTTGCAGATGCTTCCTCATTTACCTTTCAACACCTGTGGGCGGTAATTGTTTGCCCTGTGTTACAGATGAGAAAAGTGTCTCAAAGAAGGAAAAGGATTTTTGTAAGGTCACCTAGCAAATTACGGGGAAACTGGGCATGAGGGGAGGGGCGAACCCAGGCCCCCCAGTTCCTCTCCAGCGAAGCTGCACGCCTGTCCCCAAGCCCTGGCAGCCATCACTAATGGATGGATCCATCCATGTCTCGCCCTTGCTGAAGTCAGGTTTTCAAATCCGCAGGACAGTCACTCCTAATCAACATCTCCCATCCCCAGATACCTTCTTAACCTGGTCAGGTTAAAGAGCGGTTAAGACCTGAGTTCCATCCCTGGGTTGGGAAGATCTCCTGGAGAAGGGAAAGGCTACCCACTCCAGTATTCTGGCCTGGAGAATTCCATGGGCTGTATAGTTCACGGGGTCGCAAAGAGTCGGACACGACTGAGCAACTTTCACTTCACTCACTTCACAAGGGATAGAAAGGATTAGCATGTCCCAAAGGAAACCAGTCCTGAATATTTATTGGAAGGACTGATGCTGAAGCTGAAACTCCAATACTTTGGCCACCTGATGCAAAGAACTGACTCAGTGGAAAAGACCCTGATGCTGGGAAAGATTGAAGGCGGGAGGAGAAGGGGATGACAGAGGATGAGATGGCTGGATGGCATCACCGACTCGATGGACATGAGTTTGAGTAAACTCCAGGAGTTGGTGATGGACAGGGAGGCCTGGCGGGCTGCAGTCCATGCGGTCACAAAGAGTCGGACACGACTGAGCAACTGAACTGAACTGAGGGTGCTGGGATGGGGGGCAGAGGAAAGGGGAGGGACCTTCTACTTGCTCAGCTCAGCACAGTTTACTGACTTAACTGGGTCGGATTGCCTCCTCCAACAGTCGCCTGGAACCCCTCCCACCGGGGCCTGAGAAAGGAGCCCCAAGTGGGGCTATCCCCACCCCCTTCCTTTCCCCTTCTTTCCACACAAAGAGAAACATTCCAGGGTTGAAGAAGTGACTCACGTTCCCCCAGAGAGGGCCAGGGCTGCACTGAGTCAGGCTGGAAGAGCCCTGGGGTCACAGATCTGCCTGCCGGTGCGGGCTGATCCGGCTCTGTGCCCTGGGAACGGGTGACAAACGCAGGCGGGGGTGGCAGGGCCAAGCGGCTGGTGGAGTGTGCCTGGTTTTCCTCACCCAACCTCGAGTTTGTCACCGGGTGTCACTTGGCCCTGCCCAGATGGAACCTGACGGAGGAGAAAGATTCCTCTGGACTTTCCTGAATGAGCGTTATGGCTGACTCACTGGCACTTGGGGACACTAAGAAAACTCTCAGATCACCAAAGAAGGAAAAAAAAAATCCCTCTTCAGTCTGGAGGGATCCTAGATCACTGGCAGAGATGCTCCCTGACATTTTGTTCCAGATTCTGTTCTTGAAACACATGACGCAACAGATGGGGCTCGCAATCGCCCGCAAAGTGCAGTTTCTATGTATCGGACTCTATGTGGCCATCAGCTGGCGTTAACACTCATAGACCTGTCCCTAGTGACCCTGTGAGCCACGCACTGGCTCCAGGACTGTCCCTCTGGCCCAGGAGGGCTGTTCCCCATCCTGATTGCTCCCCTCTTCCAGCACTGTGGGGTTGCACCCCACCCCCCAACTCATCTTTCGTCTGCCCAGAGCAGGTGCGCTGAGAGGCAGGGTCTCTGCCCTCCAGGGCTTCCCCTCCAGGGCAGAGGAGCCACAGGCATAACTAAAGTGCGTTAAGTGCCCAGAGGACAGAACAGTGCCAGCTCCTCATCCAGCTCGAAACTTGCTTCCAGCTGCCTGGTCCCTCCCTGAGGGGACCACCCACTTCCCTCCAGAGATCCCGGGTCAGGGTTCCAGAGCCGTCTTCCTCTCATGCTCCTTGGCTCTCTCTCCACCATTTGATGGCTTTTCTGAGCCACAAGCCCACCCGGTCCCAGCCCACAAGTTAAGGTGCTCCAGAGGAGCCTGCAAACTCTCCTGGCTCTGGAGTCACGGCTCTAAGCTGTGTGGCTTTGGCCGAGTCACCTTGCCTCACCAAGCCTCAGTTTCCTCATCTGTTAAATGGGGACACCCTAGGACCTCTCTCTCTCTTTTTTATGGCGGGGAGGGAGGGTGGCTGTGCAACATGTGGGATCTTAGTTCCCCAACCAGGGATGGAACCCATGTCCCCTGCAGCGGAAGTGCAGAGTCTTGACCGCTGGACCACGAGGCAGGTCTCAGGACTCATCTCTTTAGACTGACTCTGATGACATGCAACCGCTGTTTGCCACAGGACCTAGTTCAGAGTTAGCGTTCATTCAGTGGTGGCTCCTGCCTCCTGCTCTGCGGAGCAGACAGGTGCAGGGACGGGGAGATCAGGCGGCCCCAAGCGTGGCACCCGCACCGAGCATCCAGACCCTGTCCTCCAGACCCAGGGAGATCTTGGCTTCTTTCCCCAAGAAGCCACCAGTGGCTCTTACGCCACCTCCCCAGCTCGCTTCCAAAGCTGCTGCCTGTGTCCTGTCCATGCAACGATGTCCACAGCTGAGCTCCCGGTGGTGGGAAGGGGACTTCCTCTGTCCTGTCCCAAACTTGCCTCATGCCAACTCAACAGGACATCAGGACAGGGGGCTGAGCTGGTAGCACTGAGCCTTCTCCCTGTCCCAATGTCCTGAGTTAATAATAGCTGCTTTCCAGGCCCGGATGTCACATAGCATGTGGTCCCCTAAGTAAAAATACCCATGTTGGGGAGGGGGACTCTGAAGGGATCACAAGGTTTGGGGGGGGTGGGAGAGGGGATGGCAGGAGAAAGAGAATACATTTCTTGAGTACCTACTATGTGTCAGTACCTACTTGTGTCCCTACTGTGGCTCAGCAGTAAGGAATCTGCCTGCAATGCAGGAGACGCACGAGATGTGGGTTTGATCCCTGGGTCAGGAATATACCCTGGAAGAGGGTATAGCAACCCACATCAGTACTCTTGCCTGGAGAATCTTGTGGACAGAGGAGCCTGGCGGGCTATAGTCTGTGGGGCCACAAAGAGTCGGAGACGATGGAGGCAACTAAGCACGCACAGACTGTGTCAGGGTGAGAAGGACCCAGTCCTTACGTGCACGCGCGTGTGTGCGTATGCGCGTGTGCGTGCGTGTGTACCATCCGGGAGAGCAGGGGACCCGGGCCCCAGACAGAGATCACGCCCAGAACCAAGCTCCGGGGCGATTCCTCTCACCGAGAGGAGAGTGGGCTCTGGAACCTGGAGAGAAGAGAGGGGAGCCTGAGCCGCAGAGAGGAAAATGGGGGCTCCCACACAAGGGGGATGTGGTTCATGCAGGAGCGCCATGGCTCTTAGACCCGCAGAGGGGATGGTTTAGAGCTGGAGGGGTGGAGGCCTGCAGGGCGAGAAATTCATTTTGTTGAACATCTCAGAGGTGGCATGTGCCAGGGAGTTAATGCGGGGCTGGGAGGGGGAGGAGAAAAACCCTAAATGGCAGCCAGCTGTTTCCAGCTCAAGAGGTGTGGGTGCGGGGCATCTCCTACATCTCGGGGGGCCCACTTGCAAAGGCCCAGGCTCTGTCCTTTCTTTCTTTCCACAGCAGGGCGTCTCCTCAGATCCTTGCAAGGGCCCCCACTCCTGCCCAAGCAGGGGCCATGTAAGCACGACAGCTCCAATCCCCATCCCAGCCCCACTTCCGCAGACTCCTTCAAAGCTGGGGGATGGCCGGGCAGAGGGCAGAGGGCAGAGGTCAGAGGGAAAGAATCTGGGGGTCAGCACCACCCTCCCCCGGTAGATGCGTCAAAGACAGATATGTGCCATGAAGCCCCCTCCTCCCCTGAAGTCAGCAGGCCCCACCCTTGGGGAGTTGGGAGCGGGCGCAGGCATGAGAAGGCCTGAAAGGAGGACTCTGGAAAAGAGCTGCCCAGAAGCTCGGCCCTGAGTCAGAGCTCTGCGGGAAGGCCCACCAACAAGCTGTGTGACCCTGACCCAGAGCAGCTCACACACCTCCTGGGCTCCACTCGCTCATCAAAGTGATCGGCTCTACCCCCCAGCGCCTCTGTCTGCCTCTCCCTTCCACTCCCTCGGGCAGGGCCACCATCTCCCATCTCCACTCCTGCCCCCTCCCCCCAGCCCATCTCCACTCAGCAGCCAGAGTGAGTCTAATAAAAGGCGATTCGGGTCCAGCCATCTCCCTGCTGGCGTCCCATCCAGGGCCAGGTGGACCCTCCACCCTGCGAGTTAGAGACATTTGTCTTTTCTTCCTTCACAGGCTTAAGTGGGATCTTTCATTGTAGAAGAAAATAAAGCCTATAAAGTTTATTGATTTGAAAACACACACACTCTCGTGGCTTACCATGTTCCACTGCTGTTGGGATGAAGTCCAAGTTGCTCACCTGGTCCACACAGCCCCATGGGGCCAAGGCCCTGGCAAACCCCTCTGCCTCACCTTGGGTCACTTTCACTTTCTACTCCAGCTACGCTGAACATGCTGTATAGGCCACCCACCTCAGGACCTTTGCACATGCCATTCTCTTAGCCTAGAGTACTTTTCTATCTTTTCACCTGGTTAATACGTAACTCACCTTTCAGATTTCTCCTCAATTGTTTTTTCCTGAGAGATGTCTTCCCCGCCACTGCTGTCCCCCCAACCCCTGCCTGGGATGAGCTCTTCAGACATAAGATCACATAGTATTCTGCTCAAAATCAGAAATCTGTGCAATTACCCAAGACCATTTCTGTGTGCTTACCATTCTATAGTCTGCCTGGCACACAGGAGTTGCTCAAAAAATGGTAGTTACCACCACCACCAATCTTCCCATATTTCCTTAGATCCCAGGCCTCTAAGAGCCTGTGTTTGGGAACGTGCAAAAGAGGCCGCATGCAGGGCTGAGAACACAGGCATCAGGAGCTGAGGGATGTGTGTTCTAAGTCCCTGAACCTTTCTGAGCCTCAGTTTCCTCAGCCAATTAATCTGAAGATGAAATACGTCTGACACGTTGGTTACAAATGTTCTCATTATGACTGGTCGAAGTCTCAAGACTCCTCACTTTCTTTTGTACCAACTTCCCCCACTGAGCAACGTTCTGATGGCTGAAATGACAAAACAAAAAGCCTACAACAGTGCTGCCTCCAGAGCGGACGTGCAGTAAGTCAGGGTTGCCCAAGTGTGATCAATCACCCACCAGCATCAGAATAGGAAGCTGGAAGCTCACTGGAAACGTAACTTCCTGTCTGTACCCTACTCCATACAGACGGAGTCAGAGTGCGTGTGACAACGGCGATGAAACGCGCCATTTGTCGCCAGAGCCCCTGAGGACTCTCACGCACACTTGGGCTTGAGAAGGGCTGCCACTAATACAATGGAGTCTACTGTTACCACCCACCTGCAGAAGTCCTGGGGCCCTGATGAGAAGCCCAGAGGCTGCGTGGATGGGGGTCGGAGCACCAGTCACCAGAAAGGCCCAGCCTATCATGACTGGTCTGCTTCCTCACGGCTTAGAAACGTGAGCACAGGCCTTGGAGTTAGACCAGCTGAGGAGCAAATTCTAGAGTATGTGCTTAGCTGTGTGCCCATGGACGTGCAGCTCAAACTCTCTTTGTTGCCTTCTGCAGGCTTAAAATGGTGACAGTTCAGTCAGTTCAGTTCAGTCGCTCAGTCGTGTCCGACCCTATGGACCCCATGCAGCAAGCCAGACCTCCCTGTCCATCATCAAGTCCCGGAGGTTACTCAAACTCATGTCCACTAAGTCAGTGATGCCTTCCAACCATCTCATCCTCTGTCATCTCCTTCTCCTCCCACCTTTAATCTTTCCCAGCATCAGAATCTTTTTCAATGTGTCAGCTTTTCGCAACAGGTGGCCAAAGGATTGGAGTTTCAGCTTCAATATCAGGATTGACTGGTTCGATCTCCTTTCAGTCCAAGGGACTCCCAAGAGTCTTCTCCAACACCACAGTTCAAAAGCATCAATTCTTCGGTGCTCAGTTTTCTTCACAGTTCAACTCTCACATCCATACATGACCACAGGAAAAACCAGAGCCTGGACTAGAAGGACCTTTGTTGGCAAAGTAACATCTCTGCTTTTTAATATGCTGTCTAGGTTGGTCATAGCTTTCCTTCCAAAGAGTAAGCGTCTTTTAATTTCATGGCTGCAGTCACCATCTCCAGTGATTTTTGGAGCCCAACAGAATAAAGTCTGCCACTGTTTCCACTGTTTTCCCATCTATTTGCCATGAAGTGATGGGACCGGATGCCACGATCTTTGTTTTCTGAATGTTGAACTTTAAGCCAACTTTTTTACTCTCCTCTTTCACTTTCATCAAGAGGCTCTTTAGTTCTTCTTTGCTTTCTGCCATAAGTGTGGTGTCTTCTGCATATCTGAGGTTATTGATATTTCTCCTGGCAATCTTGATTCCAGCTTGTGCTTCATCCAGCCCAGAGTTTTTCATGATGTACTCTGCATATAAATTAAATAAGGAGGGTGACAATATACAGCCTTGACGTATTCCTTTCCTATTTGGAACCAGTCTATTGTTCCATGTTGAGTTCTAACTGTTGCTTCCTGACCTGCATACAGATTTCTCAAGAGGCAGGTCAGGCGTTTTGCAGGCTTAAAATGGTGACAAGTGAAAGTGAAGTCGCTCAGTCATGTCCGACTGTTCAGGACCCCGTGGACCATAGCCCACCAGGCTCCTCTGTCCATGGGATTCTCCAGGCAAGACTACTGGAGTAGGTTGCCATTTCCTTCTCCAGGGGATCTTCCCAACCCAGGGATTGAACCCAGGTCTCCCGTGTTGTAGGCAGATGCTTTAACCTCTGAGCCACCAGGGAAGCCCATCTAATTGCCGGGATTGTTGGAAAGATCTGAGAAGTGCGTTATGCAAAGTACATCTCAGGTTGCTGGGGGTGGGGGTTGGTGCAGGGAAGTGAGAAGAGCTGCAAAATGAAAGAGGAAATCCTTCACCGTCTCTTCTCTTCGTGCCTGCTCTGCAGCCACAGGTGCACTGGCGGTGGAATCTGTGCGTCCTTCTCAGGACTGAAGTCCTGGCCATCAAGAGAGGGCAGAGACTCTCCACGCAAGGCTGGTCAACCACCCACCACCCTGGTGGAAGCGGGAGGCAACAGGGTTTGAGAGGACAGGATCAGGGGTTGGATGAGAAATGGCTGGACAGTTGCCCAGGGTTCACACTCAGTGGCCCAGGACCAGAGGATTCACATCTCCTAAGGCTCACAGGGTAGTGAGGCCAAGCCAAGACAGACTCCTTAGATTTAAATTCTGGCTCTGCCTGGCTGGCGAACTCCTACTCATCCTTCAAGACCCAGCTCAAAATAATCACCACCCTGGGCCAAATCAGTCACCCAGCCTTTAAAGGCTGTGGCTTCTCACTTGTTGCCAGTTGACTTGTCTGTCTCTCCCACAGGCCTGGGAGTTCCTTGTTGGGGGGTGGGCAGAGATACCCCCATACCTGGCACAGAAGATGCATTCAGCAAATGCTGATTCAGCTTGAATTCCAACTTTTTTCAGCCTTGCGAATTCCCTTCCTCTCCCTGCTAAACGGCTCTATTCTAATCCTGTTTCTCTCCCAGATACAGGCCCTTTGTTTTCCAGGGTTTCAACTTCCAGATTCCTTTTTCCTCAAAGACACCAGCTCAAGCCAGAGCTGATGCTTAAGGGAGGATATACAGAAAGACCTCGTATTAACTTCTTAACTTTTGCTGGCTGCAGAGGACTTGCACGGAAGGGGAAGCAGTCAGGTCCACAAGACTGTTCTTTCCCTTCCTGAATCTTTGTCTCCCCATGAAGAGACCGCTCTAGATGACATCTAAGTCCCCATTTGCATGTGGCTTTCAAGAGACTGTGAATTCCCAGGCCCTGCCCTCCCTGTGGCTTCCCTCCCCACCCACCGGGGAAGCCCAGCAGGATACCCAGTAACCACCCATTCAGGGGCAGAGGAAGGTGAAGGACCGCTTTCTCGCGGCCACCTCCTGCCTCAGACCAGGCCGGAACACCCGGGAACCACAAAGCCCCAGGACGGCCTGGAGCCGGGCCATGGGAGCTGCAGCCTGTGGAGGAGGGGTGGGGGGAGGACTGGGAGCCCTGGAGGCTATCACTTCCTCCGCCTCACTTCTCGGCAGAGGGTGCGGAGGGGCCCTTCTTGCTCCATGTCCCTGGGTCCCCAGGGCCTGGGGTGCTGGGAAAGGGGTCCCTCTGGGAGGACCCGAAACTCGCTCTGGAAGGCTGAGTTCAAAAGCAGGTCTTAAGACCGGTCTCTCTGACTCCAAGCGTCAGTTCTCTGCCCACCAGGCTCAGCTTCCAGGAACATCTTTAGCACCTGGGATGGCCCTATCACCTCTCTCTCCTCCTCTGAAGCAGTTGCTCAAAGCCCCGGTCCTGGCCTAACAGAAGCCTCCTTTGCCCACAGGACAGGTGAAGGTGGCTCCCACTGGGCGCTGCCTCCCTGCCTCACTCCTGCCCTCTACAGGCCATCTCCCCACACAGCAGCCGGAGCCTTCCTAAAGCCAAATGCGTCCCCTCCCCGTCTGGAGCCCTGCAGCGGTTTCCCATCACTCTGAAAAATGAAATGCCAGACTTCCCTGGTGGCACACTGGACGGGAGTCCGCCTGCTGACGCAGGGGACACACGTTTGATCCCTGGTCCAGGAAGATGCCATATGCCGCGGCAACTAAACCCTGTGTGCCATAACTACTGAGCCCGCAGGCCGCAACTACGGAAGCCCAAATGCTCTGGAGACTGTGCTCGGCGACAGAAGAAGCCACGGCAATGAGAAGCCCGTGGACCACACCGAAGAGCAGCTAGGCCCCGCCGGCCACAGCTAGAGAAAGCCCACGCACAGCAAGGAAGACCCAGTGCAACCAAAAATAAATTAATTAAAAGAGGAAATGCCAACTCCCCATGAACCAAGCCTGACAAGGCCCTGTAGGACCTGGCCTCTCCACACCCACCTCTTCCTACCCACTTCCCCCTTGCTCCCTCCATCCATCAGCCAGTCCCATCAGCCTTCCAGCCACTCATAATGTGCCTGATCCCTCATCTCTGTCTCAGGCCCTTTGCACTGGCTATCCTGTTTGGAATTCTCTCCTCTCCCCGCATCTCTGCCTGGCCGCCCCGTCCTCATCCTTCCCCAGCCATCTAGAGTTTCCCGTTCCCACAGCCTCATCCCCGTGTTCCTTTTCTCTCCTCTCTCTGATGGGCTCTTTCTGGCTGACTGGTTTGCCTGTTTAAAATCTGTGGCTCCTTCTCCTAGAAGGCAGCTCCTTACAGGCAGGGGTTCTGCGGCCCCCACCATGAGGCAGGACCTCACTTCAGCCTTATCACCCTGCAGAAGAGGATGCAGTCACTTGCCCAAGGTCACAGAACCAGCAGCAGCAGGATTCAGACCCAGGGTGGCCCTGTTACCTTTGCAGAGCCTCCATGGGTGGGGCTCCCACCACCAGGGGCCCCCTCTGGCCAGGGGGAAATCTCATCCAGAGAGGACTGAGTCACGAGGAGGTATTTATCGAGGGTGCCAAGAATGAAGAGACGACCCACTTTCCTAAAGGGTCCTTCCTTGGAGATTCGGGACACAGGGGCACCGGAGCAAGCCCTGAGGTGGAGAAGCATAGAGCAATTGGGAGCAGATGCTCCCAGATGAGGGGAGCCCACCAAACCAGGGAGCCGCAGAAACCTTCAATCCACACCATGTTTGGGAGAAGCAGAAACTGAGGACCAGGGAGGGAAGGGACTTCCTAAGGTCCCACAGCCAATCAGTGGTAGAGCCTCACGGCCTGGGGTCCCCCGGGCCAGACTCCCGCCCTGCCCCGAGGACTGAGGGGCTTCTAGACAAAGCTCAGGATCTGGGCAGAGCCCCTGCCCAGAGCGGTCAGGTCCTGAGGCCATCGGCATAGGTCTGAAGCCTTAAGACAAAGCAAGGACTCAAATTCCATCTTTCTTTAGAAGGACATTCATCAGGCAGGTAGTCTAGGTTAGGCTGTGGGTCCAGGGCAAAGCGGTGAACAGAGCCCTCCTTGGAGAATGTGTGGCAGTTTCTAGGAAACACACACCGACCCTCCGACCCGCCCAGGAGACAGGCACGGGAATGTCACTGCCGCCCCTACCTGGAATCCACTCAAACACCATCCACGGACGTGCACGTGTACATCCAACCAGCTGCATGTAACAGAGCCCACAAAGGCATGAGTCCTGGCAACAGCTTGGAGGAGCTACACTCAGTGCTGACGGAAGCTGAAGGAAACCAGACCCAGGCATACATACATGTGAATTCACGCAGACAGAGTTCAGAATCAGGCCAAACAGAGGAACAGAAGATAGGTCAGTGGCCCCCTGAAGCAGGGGGATTGACATGGGAACTTCCCACGGGAAGTGGGGGGGGGCATGTGGGAACTCTCTGGCGGCGGCAGGAAGGTTCTATATTTTGCTCTAGGTGGTGGTTATGTAAGTGTGTACATCTGTGAAAACTGAGCTGTACAAGATGTGTGCATCTTGTGTAAATTATGCCACAACTTTTTAATTTTACATTCATGGCTGTACTGGGTCTTCGGTGCGGTACGTGGCTTTCTCTAGCTGCGGTGGGCAGGGGCTTCTCTTGTTGCGACTCAGGGGCTCCAGAGCACGGACTCAGTGGTTGTGGCTCACCGGCTTAGTAGCCCTGTGGCCAGGTGGGATCTCAGCTCCCCAACCGGGGATCGAGTCCATGGCCCCTGCACCGGCAGGCGGATTCTTAACCACAGGACCGCCAGGAAAGTCCCTCTGCCACAATTTTTAAAAATTCACACTCATGCCCTCAAGAAGCACGCTGATAAGCAGGACCAGCGAGTGGTTCTCGTGACCATAAAAGAGGCTGATAAAACAGGCTGAGCCCCCTGGATGTGCCAGGAGGGAACTGAGTTCTTCCGAAACAGCATCTGATACAAGTGTTTCAACTGGAATACAAAACAGGAGCCACCATCTCCATACTAGAGACGGGGAAAACGAAGCTCAGAGAGGTGGCATGCTGTCCCAGGTGACAGCGCAAAAAGCGAGGGAGCCAGGCTGGGCCCTGGTCCACACCTGCCAGCCGGCAGCTGCCCCCTCCCTGTCTGCCCTGCCCCACGCCCCCTCCTCTCCAGGGCTGGAGGCAACGGCCCCTCTCTGTACTGGACGCGAAGCTCCTGTGAACTAACCGCTTCGGAAATGCATCCGTCCTCCCCTCTGCCTCCTCCCTCACCCCTCTCACGCCACAGATCGCTGAGGTCAGTCCTGGACCTGGGTGTGTGCGTGTGTGTGTGTGGTGTTAACCCAGGGGCTTTTTCAATTCGTGTGTGTGTGTGTGTGTGTGGTGTTAATCCAAGGGCTTTTTCAACTCCTGGGTTCCCCTAGCCCAAGTACTAGGAGGGTTTGAGGTTACAGTTCCCACCCTTGGTTCTTGTTCCCAAGTGACGCAACCCAGTGCCTGGATCCAGAGGATTATCAAATGTTTATCTGGAATAACAGCCACCACCACCACTTACTCACTTCTTGTGTTTATGTGTGTTAGTTGCTCAGGCGTGTACGACTCTTTGCAACCCCATGGACTGTGGCTTGCCAGGCTCCTCTGTCCACAGGGATTCTCCAGGCAAGAATACTGTAGTGGGTTGCCATGCCCTCCTCCAGGGGATCTTCCTGTCCCAGGGATTGAACCCGGGTCTCCAGCACAGCAGGCAGATTCTTTACTGTCTGAGCCACCAAGGACGCCCCACTCACTTCTTATCTTGTGCCCCAAACTCTGCGCATCAATGTGTCATCTTGTTAATCCTCACCAGTGATCCTCCAAGACAGGTCCGTTAGCAGCAGATTTTACAGACTGGGGAAACTGAAGCTCGAAGGGGCTGACCTCCCACAGCCTCGCAGGGAGGAAATGCAGAGCTGAGATGGAAACCCCAGACTGGCCAACTCCACACCCGTGCTCTGAACCAGAGCATCATGCTTGGAATCCTGCATATCACAGCTGAAAAGGACCCCTTGAATCGGTCTGTTCTAGCCACGCCATTTTACAGATGGTAAAACTAAGTGCGTCTTGCGGAGGGCCGTAGGCTGAAGCTACATCTCTGCCCTTGGCCTTGCCTTTGGTGACCAGCTCCGGGAAGGCCCGCACACTGGGGGCGGCGCGTGGGAGGCAGGCTCGGTTCCAGGAGAGCTAAATATTGACTCTGCGGTGTTTACCCTGTAACCTGACTCCTGCCTGCTGCCCACAGCCCTCTCCGGCCTTCCAGCCGAGGAGCGGAGGAGCTGGTGGGGAGAAGCCTGGGGAAGAGGAGGGTTTGTCTTCTGGGTCAGGGGCCGCTCCTCACAATCGGGGAGCATGAGGTCAGGAGGCTGGGGATGTCTCCAGCCAGGGGCCACTGGGGACCTGGTCTGGGGCCCCCGGGGCAATGCCGGGAGCTGGGAGACAGGGGTCTGGGCTGGGGGACAAGGGCCTGGGTTTCAGCCCTGGCTTGGCCACCTGTTGGCCGTGGGATCACGGACAGGTGGAGAAGGGGGTGGGCGGAAGGACCTCAACAACTGTCAAGTGCCGGGCAAAGGTGAAATGAATACATCGGCCTGGCCAGCGTCCAGCCCCAACCAGCTCCCAGGGTCTCTGGCCATAGCCCAACAGTCCCATCCCCGTCCCCAGGGGGTTTCCCAGGAAGGCTGTTTCCGCCAAACCGAGTGGCAGTGTGGGATTGAGGCCAGGATCCTGAGTGATCGGGAGGCTGCTGCCCGCTTACAGGTCCTAACTCCCCGCTGGTCACTGAGCCTCAGCCTTCCCAGGTCCGTAATGGGGATGAAGCTGCTCCCTGCAGTTGGTGTGACGGTCACAAGGGTGACACGTAAGTGCCAGGCACATGGTGGACGCTCACCTTACCCCTCAGTCTTTCCTCCTGTAAGATAGCGCTGTTGAATTAGGCGGTTACAAATCCCCCTTTAACACAAGCACTCCAAGATTTTAAGGAGATCGAGCAGCCAGGCCCACCTCCCTGAAGTTGGATCCTCCTTCAGCTTATTTCCTGAATGTTTTCCAGAAACTTGTTCCTCTGTTTACATCTGCCCCTCACTAACTCCCCCACCAGGAGGCCTGTGGGGAGAGGGAGCCTTTCTGAGGCTTGTCAGTGAGCCGAGACAGGCCTGGGCACCCCATCCTCAGGACCACTGGGGAAAGGGCAGGACCCCCGGGTCCTAGACTCCCAGAGCCCTCCTCTGGCAGTGGGGTTCAGTCAGCACTGGTTACTCATTAAATTTTGCCCCCTGCCAGACTATACCTCTTTCAGTTCAGTTCAGTCCCTCAGTCGTGTCCGACTCTTTGCAACCCCATGGACTGCAGCACGCCAGGCTCCCCTGTCCATCACCAACTCCCGGAGTTCACCCAGACTCATGTCCATCGAGTCTGTGATGCCGTCCAGCCATCTCATCCTCTGTCACCCCTTCTCCTCCCGCCCTCAATCTTTCCAGCATCAGGGTCCTTCCCAGTGAGTCAGTATCTCCTTACTGTCCTCTCTCCAAAGCTTAGCTCCTTGGAAGCCTTCCATTCCATTCACTGTGGCCCAAGGAAGTAGTTCAAATGCCGCCTCCTCTGGAAAGCCTTCCCTGATACACCCCCATGGCCAGGGGGACCCTGAATCTGCATCCCCATTTTCTACCTTGTTTCAGAACTTTTTGGAAACTTCACCTTTCTCGTTTGTTAGATCAAAGTTCCCAGAGACTCGCTAGTTATTTGCATGAAATCAGGAGAAGAGGAAGGTCCACGCCAACAGGGCAGGGGGCTCTGGGAGACCTCTAGGGCCAGACCCCCTCCTCGCTGCACCGCCCACCCTGGGCAGCATGATGGGAGTGTGAGGTAGGGCTGGGGGGCAGCAGTGGGTATTCAGACCACTGTGATCTCTCCTGGGGCCGCTCTAGCGGTCTCCTAATGGGTTTCCCGGCCTCCAGCCTTGCCCTTTCCCTCCAGTCTCCGCAAAGCAGCCTCTGCGATGATCTCAAAAATGCAGACCTGACCACGTCACTCCCCTCACTGCCCTTAGGATCCAGCCCCAAATCTTGAACCGGGCCCTCCCTGTACCCGCCCACCCCGGCCACCTACCAAGCGTCATCTTCTGAGCCTGCAGGCAAATTAACTCCCGAGAGCATCAAGTTTTGTCCCATCTCCCACTTACCGCTTCCCCCGCCTGGAATGCTCTTCCCGGTCTCCCCCATTCTTTAAGGCCACAACCTTCATGGCATGTCCTCTAGGGCAGCCTTTCTCCAGCCCCAGGTTGCCCTATCTGTGCCACAGCACCCTGTGTGTCTCCTTGGTAACAGGAATCACACTTGTAATTTCCTACTCAATATCTCCTGATTGCCGGCCTGAAAAACAGACCTCCCAGTCTCATCCACACTGATGCCCACAGCCCCAGCTCCTGGCATTATGCCAGGCATATTTTTTTGGTGGATGAATGAATGGGTGGATGAATGAATGGATGCAGCACTTTGACCAGGGCGAGGCGCTTACCTAGTTAACTGAAAAGAAAAAATTGAGGGGAACAAAAAGTCATAAACATTTGCTGATGGCTCCTCCCTTGTTGCTGTCACCGCAGACATCAAAGCGTGGACTTTGGCCAAGCTGTTTGTGTCTAGGCCAACACCTGAAATTTTCTGCTGAACCCACCCCGTAGCCCGCCTACTACTTAAATCCTACTTCTCCCCCAGGATAGGGCTTGGTCTCTCCAATTCCATCTGGGAAACAATGTATCTATTCTTTAACAAAAGTTAATAAGGTGCCTATAAGCAATGACCCAATAGCACAGTGGCCTGGCCACACTGGGGAAAGATACTTTGTACTCTGGGAACTCCCTGCAGACTGGTTCTGGGGCATGTAGCTGGCCTCCCATCTTCAATCAGTCATTTTGTTGTTGTTGTTCAGTCGCTCAGTTGCATCCGACTTTCTGTGACCCCATGGACTGCAGCACGCCAGGCTTCCCTGTCCTTCACCATCTCCCAGAGCTTGCTCAAACTCATTGAGTCGGTGATGCCATCCAACCATCTCATCCTCTGTCGTGCCCTTCTCCTCCTGCAAGTTCTCAACAGTTTGTGAAGCATTTCTGTGTCGCGTACCAGGTGGTACTGGCCTGTGATCCTGACAAGGAGCAAATCTGCCACACTTGGCAGGAAAGGGGGCGCAGAGAGAAGGAACAGGTGATCCAAAGTCACGCAGCAAGTGGGTGGTACACCCAGTCTTGACCCTTGGAAGCTGGACCCGGTTCTCAGCTCAGCCACCTACAGTAAAGATGACTGCCAACCCTCCAGCTCAACCCCTAGTTGGGAAGGTAAAGAAACATTCTCAGGGCTCCTCAAGAGCAGGCTGGGCCTCCTTCCCCCACACTGTCTGTCTGGGAACCCCCCAGACATCGAGGAGGTTTGTGCCTGCTCTGGTCCCATCTTGCTGTGTGACCCTGGACAATGTCCTTTGCCTCTCTGTGCCTGCTGCTGGGCAGTATAAGGACAACCAGAGACAGAGGCACAAAAAGCCTCCTGAGAACCCTCATCTCCCAAGCCTGTGGGGCAGGGGCGGGGGCGGGGGGCGGCAGGGCGTCTACTTGAAACCTCTGAGAGCAGCGCTGACTCCCTGTCAAGGGGTTAGAGACCAAGGTGGGAAGCTGGGGACCATCAAGGAGATGGAGACAGGACACAGGAAACAGCCCACGCGCTCTCTGAGCAGAGCCCCGTTAGGAACCCAGGGGCCAGGGGAAACTTGGCAATGCTGGCAAGAACGCTGAATTGTTTAAAACCCGTGGAGCAGGAGAGCCAAGGAATAAACACTCTAGCAGCCCTGAATCACCCCCACCTCAGGAATGAGCGCAGGGCCTGGTGTTTAGGAGAAACCAAAATGACAGGGGCCGAGGAGCCTGACGTCTGCTTCTTCCCACCCGCTTGCAGTGGACCAACTACCCACCGTGGAGCTCCGGACCCTCGGCCTGCCCCAACCTCCCACCATCCAGCCCCAGCAGCGTCCCCTGCCACCTTCTCCTCTCTCCTGCCGCTCCGGTGCCCACATGCCGACCAGGCCCCATTGGGCCCTTTCCAAGAATACTTCCCACACTCCCACACCTCTGCTCGCACAGGTGCCCTGACCTGGGATGTTCTCTCCAATTCAGATGCCACCTGCTTGGTGAAGCTTTCTCCCACCTCTCCATCCAGAAGGGAGCCCTCCCCTGGCAGCATTGCGCCACCTCTCTTAAAGACATGCCACCTGGCCTGAGGATGGTGTGGACATTTATGGACTAATGAAAGCCCTCTTTTTTTTTTTTGTTTGGCCATGCTATGTGCCATGTGGGATCTTAATTCCCTGACCAGGGATTGAACCCGGGCGCCCTGCAGTGGAAGCGCAGCCCCTAACCACTGGGTGGCCAGGGGAAGTCCCACAGAAGTGCTCTTACCATGGTGTTTATGACCATATTTTTCCTCCCTAGATAGGACTTGGCATATAGAAGAGTTCAATAAATCTTTGTTGAATGATGAGCTAATGCCCGATTTTCTAAGTATCACCTTCCCCTTTTTCTCCCCACATGATAAACTTTAATCATTCTTCTGTACTCAGCAAATAGGTTAGATGTCAGGTAGAACTTCCTACCTGGAGCTTAAGGTTGTATCAGAAAGGAAACTAAGCTGTATTCAAGTAAAGCCCTCTTGCTGGGTTAGCTCAGCAAATCTGTACCCCATCCATGGGAGATAAGACATATCGTCTCATTTCACAGGTGAAGAGGAAACGGAAACTCAGAGGTGATGATGTCACCTGTCCCTCTGGGGAAGTAGAGGAGCCAGAATTCAAACCCAAGTCTGTTTAAGGACAAAACCAGGGGTCTTTCTGACAGGCTGGAAGGTTGTAAGGCTCTGAAAAGTATCACCAAGGCACAGTGACCTCGCCTTCTTTAACTGATTTTTGAGAAGGATAAATTTCTCTTTCTGAGTAACTAAGGTCAGGGTGGGCTTGGAGGCAGAGTGGATGATATGACCTCAAAGTCACCCTTTTTTTATTTCCCATATACTGAGACCTTATATCAAGTGCCGATCCACTTGGGAGTGAGCACCCTGCCACTGCAACTGTTCACGAGGAGCGATCCAGGGGGGAGGCTCCTGATCAAAGAGGTAGGTTGGATCCAAGATGGTCTCTAAGCGCCTCTAGGTGCGGAGTCAAGCCATAACTTCATTATTACTGACTCTGGAGTGGCTCGTGGTGGTGCAGGGGAGGCAGACACTCGTGGGTGAGAAAAGAGGGGACTGGCTTGAAGGGAAGAAGAACGGGATATTCCATGGGGCTGGCAGCCACCATCACTGACTCATGCCCTCCTCAGGCCCTACATGGTGCCTTGTATCCACTCCACAGGGCACAGAGCAGGACTAGAGAGAGAATCGGAGGGGCCTGCCCTTGGAGAAAACAAGCCACAGAGAAGTAGGTGGCCTTGGCCTCCATAATGGCAAGGTGGTCACCAGGCCCCAGAGAGGTACTGAAAGATCTTGGCTTTCCTTCCAGAACAACCCTCCTCTCTAAAACAGCCTCAACGAATTCAGCCTGATCAAACGGATTTCTCTCCGGGGACTTCAGAAACACCACCCCCCCTCCCCCGCCCCCCGAACGTCCCCACTCGTCCCTTCTCCCGGGTGCCACTGCCCATCCGAGTCAGTGGCCTCAGCAACCCCCTCCGATAAAGACCCATTACTGGGACATGCTGGGGAGACCAGATCGCTGGGCTTAGGGTCCCCCCAGGGGCCCCTGGTCTCTGACAGCATCCACTCTCAACCCTCAGGGCATAGTGGATCCGTAGTCCCGGGGCGCCCGAACTGCGCCTCCGAAGCTCTCGGCGCAACCATCCACGACGCTCCAAGCCGAGCCTCAGTCCTAGACCCGCCTCAGAGTCCCGGGACACTCAGGTCCTACCGAATCCAGCGCTTCGGATGGTCCCCGACCCCCTTACGGACCCCGCCGAGGGTCTCCAAGCCCAGCCACGTTCAGGGACTTCCGGACACCCTAGCGCAAAACCACACCAAGGGAGCACGAACCGAAGCGGCCACCCCGACCCCCTCCAGCCGCCCCCGACGGAACAGAGCGCGGCGCCGCCAGGCGAGCAGAGCGCGGCCCGCGCGCCCT
>NW_011495069.1:4149962-4164144 GCF_000754665.1 Bison bison bison
TGTGTGTGTGTGTGTGTATAAGAGTGAGAGAGGCTTGAAAAGAGGAAGGATGGAACCAGAGTGAAGAACTGATGTGTGTGTGTGTGTGTGTGTGTGTATATAAGAGTGAGAGAGGCTTGAAAAGAGGAAGGATGGAACCAGAGTGAAGAACTGATGTGTGTGTGTGTGTGTGTGTGTGTGTGTGTGTGTGTGTGTATAAGAGTGAGAGAGGCTTGAAAAGAGGAAGGATGGAACCAGAGTGAAGAACTGATGCTTCCCCGCGCCTACACCGGTCTGTATGTCAGGGAAGGACTGTCTCTACATGTGGTTGTGTGATTGCCTGAGTGAAGGAAGTGTGTGTCTGTGTGTTTGTATGGTGTGTGATCTGTACTCTTGGACCTGTTGTGCACACACGCTGGTATGGTAGAAAGATATTCTGTGCCTCAGCTGTAAACAAGTAGAAACCAAATCCTGTGGTTTTGTGGTGTAGCCTGTGTTTGTTCGCATGTGCAGACCTGCGAGGGCCGTGGCTATTATTTGGAACAACTGTATATGCAGCCCAGTTTGTGAAAAAGAGAGAGAGAGAAAGATACAGCCAGAGTGTGTTTTGTCCGTGTGACTTTGTGATTGTGTTGTGTTGAGAAAGAGAAATTAATGCGGGTTAATTTCTGGGATAAGTGGATGGTTAGGAGAAACAGACATTCCAGAGAACATGGGAGTTGGGACACTGAAGGATGTGTAAGAGTTCATCCTGGGCACAGTGTGCCAGGAGCCAAATGAGACCATGGAACCTGGGCAGTGTATGTGGCCACCTGGTGGGCAGGGAGGGGGCTGGGGAAATAACTCTCCCTGTTTCCGTTCAACAGCCTTCTGAATTCTCCAGCTTGGAGGGAAGCAGACAGGGAGGGGGGCCACTTGCCAGAATTCACAAAGTTTGTTGAGTGCCACGGATTGAAAGAAGGGAGAGGTGGGTCCTGCCCTGAAGGTGCCCAGATCTTCTCTGGACTGAAGGTCTGTGCCTTCTTTCCATCCTGGAGGACTGGTAACTTATACTATCAGCTGCCCAGACCATTCCTGGGAACTGCATCCTAATGACTGGAGGGACATTCTGAGATCCAGGGAGACCGGAAAATGGAACCAGTTATCCTGGCAGTCCACTTACCAGTGATGTAATTCAGGGGATTCCCTTCTCTCTGAGCCTTGGTTTTCTCCTCTGTAAAGTAGAATTTGTAATTCCTGCCTACCCCTCAGTACTGATGTGAAGATTTAATGAGTTTGTGTACACATGGGCTCTTTGTAAGCTATGAATCACTGGAAAATGTTGAGCGTTACTCCATTTCTATAAAGTCCAAAGCACTTTGATGCTGTCAGAAGCCAGCCTTGCCTTTGTGGAAGGAATGACTGGAATGGGGGCACCAGGGGACTTCCAGGTGCTGGTAGAGGGTGGCTTGCGGGTGGGAGGGCTGGGTACAGGGATGTGCTGTCTGTGAAGCCTCCTTAGGATCTGTGCCTTTTTTCTGTATGTGTCATACTCCAACAGCATGTTCCGAAAAGAAGAGAAGAAAGGTCAGGTATCCTGACCGCAGTTCTTTCGCTCGCATGATGGGCATCCTGGATTGCTGTATCAGTGAGGCAGGAGCTTGGCTGAGTACTGGAGATGTACAACAGTGAACACGACAGGATCCTGACCCTTCCAGAAAACCGAGGAGAAAGGGCGTGGCTTTTCCACTTCTGAAGGGGACACACCGGCAGGGGAGGCGCATACCCAGAGGCAGACCCTGCTCTGGCGGCAGAACCAGGACTAGAACTGAGGACTTCCAGCACTCGAGCTGTCTTCTCTGTTCCATCCCACAGGCTGCCTGGGAAAGACAGGCCCTGGTCTTCATGCTGCTCGGGGCACAGCAGGGAGAAGATGTGCTACCCATTCTGACCCTCACCCCCAGCTCCTCGGGGGTCCCCAGTATTCCCCTCCCCAAACAGCCTCATGGGAACAAACCTGTTCTACAGATACCATGATTCCCACCCCGGCCCCATTTTACAGGTGAGGAAAGTGAACGTTCAGAGAGGGAAAGTGACTCCCCCAAGGTGACACAGCGAGCCTAGGAGGACTTGCTCCTTCGTTCTGGCGCCATACTGCTTCTGTTGGCCTTTGTGGGCTCGCTGTGCTGACAGAAACGTGGGCAGTTGTGTGGCAGGAGAACCCGATTCCCTTGTCAGGCTCCTATAGACTGGATGTTGAGGATGCTTCTGCCAAACACTCAGGTTTCTGGGTACAGTAGTCAGAGCATCAGGGCTTGAACTGGCAGAAAACCTACCTTAAAATGGTAAGGACAGGGTCGAGCAAGCTCTAGGCATGGCTGCACTGAGGAGCTCAGATGATGTCGTCAGGATTCAGGGTCAATCTCTTGGTCCCTCAAGATTCTTTCCCTCCCTACTGATCTCATTCTCTGGCAGGCTCTCCTCCTAATCACAAAGCGGCTGCCAGCAGCTCTAGCCATGCGTCCTAATCTCCCACAGCTCCAGCAGAAACAGAGACTCTTTTCCTAACAGTTCTAACAGCATTCACCAAACCAAGTCTCATTGGCTGTTACTGAAATATGTATCCCTTCCTTGGCCAATCAGTGTGACCAAGGGTTCTGATTGGCCAGGCCACCGAGCCTGAGGGTCTCAGAGGTACCTGGTGTTTGAAGTCCATGTGGGTCTAGCTATCCCAGCCTCAGGACTCAGCAAGATCCAAGTGTGAAAAGTGAAAGTGAAAGTTGATCAGTTGTGTCCCGACTCTTTACAACCCCATGGACTATGCATGGAATTCTCCAGGCCAGAATACTGGAGTGGATAGCCATTTCCTTCACCAGGGGATCTTCCCAATGCAGGTCCAAGAAGAATCCTCCAGAATTTGTAGAGAGGCTTATATTTCATAGGCCTTCAATAAATAGCAACAGTTTTTATTGGTATTCTTCCTCCACTTTTCCTCTGTTATCATCTTGATGGTAATGTCTAGCATACAGTGGGTACCCCAGGAATCCTTAGTGGTTAACTGATTTGGATAGGGGGTTGCTGATACCACGTACCAAGTCAGAGTCTGGATAGATTGGACAGCTATAGGTCTGCAGACAAAATGAGACTCGTTAAAAGAGCTATTCGATTTTTTATTTTGCTTGTCTTCCATAACAGAACTGAAGCTATAGTCTAGAGCTCCTGGAGAGTATCACCAGACTCTCTAGGAACAGACTCCCCTATCACACACACCCACCCACCAGCCTGTCTAAGAGGATGTAGTAAGGAGGAGCCCGTTAGGAGGTTGGTCCAGGAGGGCAGGCAGAGCTTGTCAGATCCAATTAGACTATTTCTTGACTCACCCAATGCTGTAGAGAGGTTGCCTGGGATGGGGCTGGGGACCAGGATGTTCCAGCCTGATCCTTTTCTCCTTGGGCCACTAGCTACTCTGATTCAGTTGGGCAGTTTGAGTTTCTGTGAGGGATTGGAGGTCCATTAAGTCCTGACCAACAGTAGATGCTGTTTATCAAATGTGCCCTGGGCCCCATACTTGGCACTTTACATGATTTAAATACAGGACCATTGGAACATATTTTGGATGCTCACATTATACCTGCTTTTCCTTTACTAAAAAAAATTATTTATTTATGGCTGTACTGGGTCTTCCTTGCTGCATGCGGGCTTTCTCTAGCTGTGGCAAGCAGGGGTTTTCTCACTGCAGTGGCTTCTCCCCTTGCAGAGCGCAGGACCTAGATGTGCGGGCTTCAGTAGTTACCCCTCGGAGGAGGCTTAGTTACCCCTTGGCATGTGGAATCTTCCTGGACCAGGGATGGAACCTGTGTCCCCTGCATTGGCAGGCAGATTTCTTAACCACTGGACCACCAGGGAAGTCCCCCTCCTACCTTTCAGGAAGAAAACTGTAGTTCAGGTATCTTCAGCCTGGCTTTGTCCTGTGGATCTGAGTAACAGGGTGAGGGAGGAGAAAGACACAAGCTAGGAGAGACAGGGCAGAGGATGCTGGAAGGGAGGAGATGGGAAAGGCTGGAGCAGGAGCCAGGGAGCCAGAGCCATGAAGCCTGAGCTTTGAGAAAATATTTGAGGGACTCGGAAGACAGATGTGTGTGCTGTGTGCAGAGGGTGGGAGGGAAGAAGAGAAGAAGGAACAAAGAGAGGAAAAGGAATGTTAAGAAGTTATGTTGAAATTATGCATGAAATCTTTAAATGAATGAAATCTTTAACATTTTTGGAAGTACTGAATAAACATTTGAATTGCTTTTTTTTTGTGGTGGGGAAAGGAAATGATATTTCTAATTCAATAAGGATTTGAGACTGGCCTCAAAGTGGCTCAGCTTTTATCCAGGTTACTCTTCTTATAAACAAAAAATGAGATTACACAATAATAAGATTGCTAAAATGTATTGCCTGCTTACTGTATGCCAGACAGTGTGCTAATCACTCTTCCGTATTGTTTAAGCCTGTAATACCCACGGGGGAGGATACTGCTATCTCACTTTACAAATGAGGAAACCGAGGCTCAGAGAAGCAAAGCAACTTGCCCAAGGTCACATAGCCAGAAAGTAGGGAGCAGGGATGATATAGCTTCTCTCTTTCTTTTCTTTGGGGGAGGGGCGGGGGAGGGGAAAGCACAGAGTCTTAACCACTAGACCACCAGGGAAGTCCCTGAAATAACTTTTCTGATTTTAATCTTCTGGTTAATGTAGCTTTCTTAGTTCTATTTGTTGTTGTTGATTTTTTAAGGAGCTTCAAAACCCTTTCTGCTTCTGATCATGTAGGAAAATACATAAATAAAAGTTAGACATGCACTGTCGTTGACTCCACGATTCCTTGTGATCAGTATCGTCCCTGTTTTCTACATGAAGAGCCTGAAGCTGCGTGGAACATGGTCAGTAACCCAGAGTAAGGCAGCTTTCAAGTTGTGATGTGTGAATTTGTTTTCTCTGAAGGAGCATACAGGAACCGGAGCTGGCTGGGAATCTGGGCTGCACTTCGGTTACCCAGGCATAAACTCACAGACTCTGAGGGCTGGACCTGAATCGGTCATCTATTCTAGTCCCTGTTTCAGTTTTTAAGTCTTTGCTGCTTCCCCCACAGTGGTCACCTGGCCCAAGTTTGACGTTTCTCAGATGGGAGACCCACTACTTTTGCGGAGCCCAGAGCTGGGGAAAGTAGGCCAGGTTGGAGCAGTGAAGCAGAAGAAATTCCTGAGCATTAGCTGGGATGAGCACAGAGACTGCCAGGAGGGACAGGCATGCGGAGCCTGGAAACCCACTTCCTCAAAGGTCTTCCCTGCCGGTAGTTTTTTTATCTACAGCCCTTATCAGTTGAGGGGGTAAGGGTGTGGTTTTTCAAGGAACCAAGTCACCCCAGAACCACACTGCCATTTCCCCTTTTGCTTTGGCTGCTAGAACACTCTTGGGTAAGTTATATATTCCACTTCAGTTACTAATTCAGTCCAGAAGCCCAAAAAGATCTCTCCCTATCTCCTTCTAATGGCTTTCAACCTCTCTTTTAAATTCATGTTTTATTTATTTATTTTTTTTTTTTGGTAGGTAAACTTGAATTTATTAAATGTCAAAAACATTTGATTTTTTCAACCATTTAAAAATGCATAACTTTAGTTCACAGACCATACAAAAACAGGCAGATCAGTTTGCCAAACCCTGGTCCACATCATAGAATAGCATATAAACATGCTTTTTATGGGACTTTCCTGGCAGCCAAGTGGGTTCAATCCCTGGTTGGGGAACTAAGATCCTGCATGTCTTGTGGCAAGCACCCCTCCCCCCACGGTTTATTTTAAAAAGGTGCTGCCTTCAGGTTCAAGGATGACACATACGTGTACTTCCTATAACAGTAGGTGTAAGAGCTGCTAGTTATAGGGAACAATAAGACAACAACATTTTTAAAAGCCAGTTCCTGTTTTACAAGCTGTACTTCTAAGTACTTGGTAGCTAGAGAACATTTCTATCATTGGACAGGCCCATGTCCTAACTGACAGTATTTATTCAGTACGTCATCACAAACCATATAATACAATAACAATTCCAACGTTTTATATTTATTACTGGGTCTCAGACTGATAGTGAGGAAATAACATCATGGGCCAAGCATTACAGTAGTGATGTTTTCATTGTGATTTGGCTGCTTAAAAAAGTGGTCTTAACATGTGTGCCACACATGTTAAGACCACTTCTTATAGACCCAGCTTGCTTCTTATAATAAGACCCAGCTTGGTTCTTCTCCAATGTCTCCTCTTGGAGTTGTACCTGATTTTATTGCCAGTTTTCATTCAAATCCATTGAGGAATGGGACGATTCTGCTTTTGTTTCTTGGCCAGGAATCGCTTGATCCTGAAAGTCTTGTGAGAAGACATGATGAGGAGAGAACTCAACTGCACATAGGATGGCGGAGAAGAGAAAAGAGCTCTTTTAAATTCATGTTTTATAATGTTTGCTTTAACACCGAGCAGCCACTTCACTGCATTTTGGTAAATGGAGAAGATGTTGATCATAAACAAAAACATTTGGTCACATGAATGTGTTGGTTGACAGCCAAAGAGAGTCAAGTCATAGAGAAATGGGAAAGGGCACAGAAATAGAGTGGGCCAAGGTGGGCAAGCTAGATCAGGCAGGAGGGAGAGGATGTCAAGACCAACTCAGCAAATGTAACTGATCACACAGAGAAGAGGTGCTGGGTTCTGGAGATGCTGCACATGGCAGGGAGGGCAGGGGCACTGGAGAGGGAGGAGCTGAGTGTGACGGATGGAGTCACACACCCAGAGGAGGGCAGAGGGCTCAGGCAGTGGGAGCCACCTGTGCACAGACCCGGATGTGGTCAGGACACAGGAGGACAGGAAGAAGGTTCCAGTGTCTGGTGTATTTAGAGCAGTGAGGACCGTGGGTGAGCTGGGGCTAGGAGTGTGTCTTGCCACTCAGGAAGGTATCTTTTATCCTGAAACCTGAAGGCTTACGTTCTCAGGAGCAATCCCAGGCCAGGCACTATTTCCCACTCCTGGGTGTCCTTGGCTTTCGGCTGGGGGAGCAGGTGGGGACAGGAGAAAGGCATCGAGCCAGGTGCCCTCAAAGCAGACCAGCTGCCCAGCCCCACTGAGTCAAGGGGAGAGCTCCCTAGAGACTGCCCAGCCAGTCAGAGCAAGGATGGTGGGCTGGGAGCCCCCAAAGACCCCATCTGATTAGGGCTGGGGACCGTGGGATGAGATCCCACTCTGGAGTCAGACTCTAAGTGGATTCTGTCCTTAGCTGAGAGCCTAGCCAAGGTTCCACACCTCTCTGACCCTCATCTCTAAAACACCAGAATTGATGCTTTTGAACTGTGGTGTTGGAGAAGACTCTTGAGAGTCCCTTGGACTGCAAGGAGATCCAACCAGTCCATCCTAAAGGAGATCAGTTCTGAATATTCATTGGAAGGACTGATGCTGAAGCTGAAACTCCAATACTTTGGCCACCTGATGCAAAGAACTGATTCATTGGAAAAGCCCCTGATGCTGGAAAAGATTGAAGGCAGGAGGAGAAGGGGACGACAGAGGATGAGATGGTTGGATGTCATCCCCGACTCGATGGACATGAGTTTGAGTTAGTTCCGGGAGTTGGTCATGGACAGGGAGGCCTGGCGTGCTGCAGTTCATGGGGTCACAGAGTCAGACATGACTGAGCGACCAAACTGAACTGAAAACACCAGAGATATTGCCTGTCCTGAAGGGCTGTTTTGAAGCTCAGGTGAGCCAACAAAAGCAAAAGACTTAATGTAAAGTAGTTGTTTGATCAATGTTCACTTCCCCAAACCCAGGGTCCTAGGAAAGAGGCCTTTGATGGAGTCAGCCTGTACCCTACACACCGTGCCCCATCTCAGGTCTGACTGGGGCTCCCACAGCCTATGTTAAATGGCTAACGGAGCCCCTCCACTTTGTCCAGCCCAGCCTGTTTCCTGTGTTTCCTGTCTCCTCTGTCTGCTGCCAGCGCTGTAGCCCCAGAAACAGGGGCCAACCTGTAGCTGGTGCTCAATAAACGTCCATCAAGCTGTACGGAAGGCCTCTTCTGGAGGATGCAGTCCGATCAACAAGCATCTCCTCTCCGCACACGCATGTCTGGTTTAGCCTTCCCATAACCCCTATTTTCACAGATGAAGATCTTGAGGGTCAGAGAGATGCAGTGACTTTCCCCAGGCCAAAGTGACAACCTGGGACTGAATCCACCTCCATCAACCCTGAATATTCATTGGAAGGACCGATGCTGAAGCTGAAGCTCCAGTACTTTGGCCACCTGATGTGAAGAGCTGACTCATCAGATTCCTGATGCTGGGAAAGATTGAAGGCGGGAGGAGAAGGGAACGACAGAGGATGAGATGGTTGGATGGCATCACCGACTCGATGGACATGAGTTTGAGCAAATTCCAGGAGATAGTGATAGACAGGGAAGGCTGGTGTGCTGCAGTCCATGGAGTTGCAGAGAGACTGGCATGACTGAGCAACTAAACAACAGCTATCTGATTACAAAGCTCTGGTTCTTCACTGGGGCTTTATATAACTGCACTATAGCTTTTTCATGCAGAGGGCAGAATTCAAAAGTTTCAGCTTAGCTGAAAATGGCTGGGGGATCTCTGGGGATGGGGACAGTCATTCAGAGTCTCTGTGCTTCCGTCTCCTTGTCTCTAAAATGAAAGGATTTTTAAAAAAGTAAAACAAAGAACATGAAGGGGTTGGATCTGTGATTCTCAACCCTGGCAACCTGTTTGAATTGTCTGGGGAGCTTTTAAAATATACTGGTCCCTGGGCCCCACCTGAGGGCAATTAAACCAATCTCTAAGGGTGGATCCCAAAGTTCACCAAACTCCCAGGTTTGATCTGATTGCATAGTCAGGGCTGAGAACACTGAACTAGACCCTCAGTGAGGGCCATTGCAAGAAGCCAGCCCATATGGTGTGGTGGAGAAACCAGGGCTTCACAGCTGAGTGGATGTGGGTTCTAATCCCAGATCTACACTTTCCCATACCCCAACATCCTCATTCAGCAAAGGAGGAGAGCAAGGCTCAGTGAAGTCCAAGGTCACATAGCTCAGCAGTGCCATTGTGGAGATCTGAATCCAGGTCTGCCCTCAAGAGCATTATATCCTGGGGAACTTCCTGGTGGCTCAGTGGCTAAGACTCTGAGTTCCCAATGTAGGGGACCTGGGTTCGATCCCTGAACAATACCACATGTGGCAGCTGAAAATCTTGCATGTGGCAACTAAAGATTCCTCATGCCCCAATTAAATGGAAGATCTTGCCTGCCGCAGATAAGACTGGGTGCAGCCAAATAAACCAATTAAATAAAAAAATTTTTTAAGTATGACTGAAGTACCAAGAAAGAGAAAATGCAATTATATAAAATGTTCAATTAAAAAAAAGACAGGAAAAGGGTGGAAGGTAAAAATTAGAATTAAAAGAAAAAGAGCGTTATGTCCTACAGGTGAGAGGAGGTGTGGGCAGGTGGGTCTTCTTGTAGCCTGCAGCCCACCTGGGCGCTGGACCGCCTGAGCCTGGCTGAGTCTGTGAGGCGGGATCCCGCAGTCATCCCCGCCCATGACTCACAGTATGGGCAGCAGGTGTCGCGGCAGCGTGAGCTCACACACACCTCAGCCGTCTCCTCACCTAGCATGTGCTCAGGCACCTCCATGCCCCACCATGCTCCAAGCCCTGGGCAGCAGTAGACCAGTGTGAACAGGCTGGGCAGCTGGTGTATGACTGGGGCAATCGCATCAGCTGCAAGAACAGACTGGCAGGAAGATTGATGCCAACCGAAGGCACAAGAAGTTGTTTTAAACCCCTGCCCCACCGCTCATGGGCCATGTGGTTAGCAGGTCGAGGCAACTCTTTTAAACTCTACCACGAGTGTGCAACAGTAAGGCTCCTAGACTTCCCACCCCGACTCTAACCGTGCCATCCCCTCACCTGGAGTGCCCTTCCCAGTCTCTGTCCAAAGGACACCTCTTGAGATAGGCCTTCCCTGGCCACCCTCTCCAAGGAAGTTTCTCTTTCTATTTTCTGTTACTGCACCCTCGGTCTTTCTTTCCTTCTCTTTAGCAGATTTTATAATTCTATACTTAGGGGTTTAATGACTGATCCACTGACTCTCTGCCTAATTAAATGATAAAACCCACAAATGCAAGGCCTGTGTCTTTCGTGTTTTGTCATAGCTCTTTACAAGGTGTAACTAACATGCCACAAAACTCACCATTTTAAGTGTATAATTCAGTGAATTTTAGTAAATTCATAGAGTTGCACAACCATCACCGCAGTCCAGATGTAGAACTTTAATCATTTTCAAAAGATCCCTCAGACCTCTTTGCAAGTTCAGTCACTTTTTGCTGTTCAGTCACTTTGTCGTGTCTGACTCTTTGCAACCCCGTGGACTGCAACACACCAGGCTTCCTTCACTACCTCCTGAAGTTTGCTCAAACTCAAGTCCATTGAGTCAGGGATGCCATCCAACCATCTCATCCTCTGTCGTCCCCTTCTCCTCCTGCCCTCAATCTTCCCCAGCATCGGGGTCTTTTCTAATGAGTTGGCTCTTCACATCAGGTGGCCAAAGTGTTGGAGCTTCAGCTTCAGCACCAGACCTTCCAACGAATATTCAGGGCTGATCTCCTTTAGGATTGACTGGTTGGATCTCCTTGCAGTCCAAGGGACTCTCAAGAGTCTTCTCCAACACCACAGTTCAAAAGCATCAGTCCTTCAGTGCTCAGCCTTCTTGATGGTTCAGTTCTCACACCTGTACATGATTACTGGAAAAACCATAGCTTCGACTGTAAGGGCTCCTGCTTTTACCCTCATTCCAGGCAGTCACCAATCTGCTTTGTGTCCCCCCAGTTTTGCCTCTTCTGGGAAAGTTGCGTACATGGAACCATGTAATGTGAAGCCTTCTTGCACTGAGCATGAAGTCTGAGCCTCTTCCGTGCTGCAAGTCTTGGTCATTTGTTTCTTTTTATTGCTAAACAGTAACCCCTAACACGGCTGTGCTACATTTTCTTTATCCATTCACCTTGTCAATTTTGGATTGCCTCCAGGTTTTTTTCTGTAGAATAACACTGCTATGGACATTTGCCTAAAAGACTTTGTGTGGACACACATTTTCGTTTCCCTGGAGTGAATACCTGGGTGTCTATGAGCGGAATTCCTGGGTTGTGTGGTCAGCAGTATATATTCAGCTTTTTCAGAGACTGTCAAGCTCATTTCCAAAGTGGCCGTACCATCTCACATCCCCACCAGCAGTGTATGAGGCGGCGCCATGTCTACCATCTACCAAATGACCCTTATGAATGATTTTTTTTTTTGAATTATTGACCATGCTGTGTGGCATGGTCAGATTTAGTTCCCTGGCCAGGGATGGAACCACACCCCTCTGCAGGGGAAGCATGGAGTCTTCACCACTGGGCCATCAGCTGCTGCTAAGTCACTTCAGTTGTGTCCGACTCTGTGTGACCCCATAGACGGCAGCCCACCAGGCTCCCCTGTCCCTGGGATTCTCCAGGCAAGAAGACTGGAGTGGGTTGCCATTTCCTTCTCCAATGCATGAAAGTGAAAAGTGAAAGTGAAGTCATTCAGTCGTATCCGACTCTTAGCGACCCCATGGACTGCAGCCCACCAGGCTCCCCCATCCATGGGATTTTCCAGGCGAGAGTACTGGAGTGGGGTGCCATCGCCATCAGGGAAGTCCCTAAAAGATGTATGTCCTTACCTCTCTGAAATATGATGGAGGAATTGAATCCACATGGAAAAGAGCATCTCTGCATTGTCTTTAAGAGGCTGCTAAACAGATTGTCCAAAACATAGGTCCACATGTGACGAACTCTTCTTGTACTTTAGCGCCAGGGTAAAGGGTCTTTCCCAGCTGAAATAGCCTTTGTTCTTTAATTTGGGGTTGGAGATAATACATCGTGTTTCCCTTTTTGCCCTGCATGAGAGGATGCTTAGGGCAACATTGAGTTGACTGGGAATGCCTGGTAGGCAGGGGCCAGGGCCTCTTTGCCTCTGGTTCCACAGGACCTAGCACAGCTCCTGTCCCAGAGAGATTTATCAACAAATGTCAGTTTGGTGGAATGGAATGGAAATGCAGTGACTTCATTGAATTAGAACATCTTAATCAAGTATTTTCTAGCCTTCCAGGTATTTTTTTTAACAGTCTGTGTGTGGAGTTTATTGTAGATGTTGTGTATGTTCCTTGGAGGTGTATAAATTATGAAAGAATAACACTGAAGAAAATTGAGTTCCTGACATTAAAATATTTACATCTGGATGGGAAGATAAATCACACACCAAAATAGCTGCGGAGGAAATGAGAAAGTGATGAATGTTGTACAAGAGTGATTAAGGGCTATGAAAGTCCACAGGCCAGAGTTTGGCTGAAGGGGAGAAGGAATGGGTGAGGTGAAAGTAAAGGACAAGATTTCCAGAGGCAAATGCTTTACCTAAAGGGGTCAGTGGGTCAGACTTGGGGAAACAGGCTCTCCTCCCCTTGAAGGAGGTGGGAGCTGGTGGAAGGAGCAGTCGGTCCAAGAATTCTCAGTGAAGCTGGTCTTGAAAATGCATATGCTGGGGACTCCCCTGGTGGTCCAGTGGCTAAGAGTCCATGCTCCCAGGGCAGGAGGCCTGGGTTCAATCCCTGGTCAGGGAACCAGATGCTGCATCCTGTAACTAAAGATCCCGCATGACCCAGTGCAGCCAAATAAACATTTAAAAAAAGAAAGAAAGTTCATATCCCTTTGGACCCAGAAGTTCTACTTTCACACATTTCTCCTGCAGAAATAATTAAAGATATGCACAGCTATATTGCTGCAAAGATACTCCCTCACCAAGTAGACTTTAATAGAAACTAATAGCACCCATTGTAATTATGCTGAGGAATTTGTGGCAGAATTTCTGTAGCCATGGAAAACTACTGATGTGGGATAAGTATTGAAATGGAAAAATGTTCATGACTTGTGATTGAATGAAACAAATGGAAGGTTATAATACTGTGAGTGTCCTACAACTCAGCAATTCTGTCCTTGGTATTGATCCCAAAGAAATTCATGTTCCCAACACAAGAGTGGTGGCATGTAGCATGGTTTGCACAATCAATCATCAGGGGAACTGGTAAAGAAACTGTAGTTCATTCAGTCCACAGAATCATGATTGGCAGTGTAAACGGAATGAACTGGGTGATGCGGGATCCACGTGAACACATCTGTGAGACATTATGACAGACCAAAGGCATGTGTGAATGACTCGATTCATCTGAAGTTTAACAATATCCAGAGCATTGATTTGGAAGATAAACCCCAGATTTGTGAGAGAGTTTGACTCTGGTAGGGGAACACTGTGGAGGGACTTCCAAGGAGTTACCGGGTGTGTGTATGTAGGTGGCGAGTGCTTCAGCTATATCTGCTAAGTTTTATTTATTTTTTTATTTTTTTAAACCTCAACAGACTTCCCTGGTGGCCCAGTGGCTCAGACTCCTGCTCAAAATGCAGGGGGCCCAGGTTCGATCCCACGTGGCACAGCTAAAATCTCCTGCGTGCTGCAACGAGGATTCATGATCCCATGTGCCGCAGCTAAGACCCAGTGCAGCCAAATAAGTAAATTAAAACAAACCCTAATCAGTTAGGATTTTTATTTCAATAAATAAATAAAAGAGCTGAAGCAAACATACTAAAAGTGTTGTTTTGTCAAACCTTGATTATTACAAGTGTATGTTACAGTATTCCCTAGTTTTTTTACTTATATTACTTCATTTGAAAAATTGCACTCATTGCATTTTGTTAATATGTGGAAAACTGAAATTTAAAGAGTATATGTAGCAATAGCAGAGGAACCAGAGACCAAATTGCCAACATCTGTTGGATCACCAAAAAAGCAAGAGAGTTCCAAAAAAACATCTACTTCTGCTTTATTGATTATACCAAAGCCTTTGACTGTGGAGATCACAACAAACTATGGAAAATTCTTAAAGAGATGGGGATGGGAATACCAGACCACCTTACCTGCCTCCTGAGAAATCTGTACACAAGTCAAGAAGCGATAGTTAGAACCAGACATGGAACAACAGACTGGTTCCAAGTAGGGAAAGGAGTACATCAAGGTTGTATATTGTCACCCTGCTTATCTAACTTATATGCAGAGTACATCATGAAAAACACTGGGCTGGATGAAG
>NW_011495069.1:4164244-4164724 GCF_000754665.1 Bison bison bison
ACAGGATCAGATCAGTCGCTCAGTCGTGTCCGACTCTTTGCGACCCCATGAATCGCAGCATGCCAGGCCTCCCTGTCCATCACCAACTCCCGGAGTTCACTCAGACTCACGTCCATCGAGTCAGTGATGCCATCCAGCCATCTCATCCTCTGTCGTCCCTTTCTCCTCCTGCCCCCAATCCCTCCCAGCATCAGAGTCTTTTCCAATGAGTCAACTCTTCGCATGAGGTGGCCAAAGTACTGGGGTTTCAGCTTTAGCATCATTCCTTCCAAAGAAATCCGAGGGCTGAAAAGTTGGCTTAAGGCTCAACATCATGGCATCTGGTCCCACCACTTCATGGCAAATAGATGGGGAAACATTGGAAACAGTGTCAGACTTTATTTTTCTGGGCTCCAAAATCACAGCAGATGGTGACTGCAGCCATGAAATTAAAAGATGCTTACTCCTTGGAAGGAAAGTTATGACCAACCTAGATAGCAT
>NW_011495069.1:4164824-4165068 GCF_000754665.1 Bison bison bison
GAAGCACAAGCTGGAATCAAGATTGCCAGGAGAAGTATCAATAACCTCAGATATGCAGATAACACCACCCTTATGGCAGAAAGTGAAGAACTAAAGAGCCTCTTGATGAAAGTGAAAGAACAGATCAGATCAGTCGCTCAGTCGTGTCCGACTCTTTGCGACCCCATGAATCGCAGCATGCCAGGCCTCCCTGTCCATCACCAACTCCCGGAGTTCACTCAGACTCACGTCCATCGAGTCAGTG
>NW_011495069.1:4165168-4165653 GCF_000754665.1 Bison bison bison
CACCACAATTTGAAAGACTCATTTCTTTGGTGCTCAGCCTTCTTTATGGTCCAATTCTCACATCTGTACATGACTACTGGAAAACCATAGCTTTGACTAAATGGATCTTAATTGGCAAAATGATATCTCTGCTTTTTAATATGGTGTCTAGGTTTGTCATAGCTTTTCTTCCAAGGAGCAAGTATCTTTTAATTTTGTGGCTGCAGTCAACATCCGCAGTGATTTTGGAACCCAAGAAAATAAAATCTGTCACTGTTTTCACGTTTTCCTCTTCTATTTGCCTTGAAGTAATGGGACCAGACGCCATGATCTTCATTTTTTTTCATGTTGAGTTTTAAACCAGCTTTTTCACTCTCCTCTTTCACTTTCATCAAGAGGCTCTTTAGTTCCTCTTAGCTTTCTGCCATTAGAGTGGTATCATATGCATATCTGAAGTTGTTGATATTTCTCCCAGCAATCTTGATTCCAGCTTGTGATTCATCCAG
>NW_011495069.1:4165753-4167662 GCF_000754665.1 Bison bison bison
TCCTAAAGGAGATCAGTCCTGAATAGTCATTGGAAGGACTGACACTGAAGCTGAAACTGCAATTCTTTGGCCACCTGATTCGAAGAACTGACTCATTTGAAAAGACTGGGAAATGCTGGGAAAGATTGAAGGCGGGAGGAGAATGGGATGACAGAGGATGAGATGGTTGGATGGCATAACCAACGAGATGGACATGAGTTTGAGCAAGCCTCGGGAGTTGGTGATGGACAGGGAGGCCTGGCATGCTGCAGTCCATGGGATCACAGAGTCAGACATGACTGAGCAACTGAACTGAAATGATGGAGCAATAATCAGTCTCGTGTATGTGCGTGCTAAGTCACTTTAGCCATGTCTACTCTTTGTGACCCCGTGGACTGTAGCCCGCCAGGCTCCTCTGTCCATGGGATTCTCCAGGCAAGTATATTGGAGTGTGTTGCCATGCCCTCCTCCAGGGAATCTTCCCACCCCAGGAATCAAACCACTCGTGCCACCTGGGAAACCCAGTCATCAGTTAATCATGACTATTTCTCTATGATGAGATCACTGATTTTTTTTTTTACATTCCTATTTTTATTTTGATATACCTATATTTTCTGATTTTCCTATAGTTAGCATGTATAACCTGCACAGTGTTCTAAAACTTAAAAAAATAAAAGAGTCTAGGGGTGGTTCAGTGATTAAAAGCCTGCCACGGATTTGATCCCTGGTGGGGAAGCTAAGATCCCACGTGTTGTGGAGCAACTAGGCCTGTGCGCCACAGCTAGAGAGTCCATGCACCACAGGGAGATCCTCCAGGACCCCGTGAAGACCCCACGTGCTGCAACTGAGACCTAATGCAGCCAAGTGAGTAAATAATTATTTTAGGAATAAACACATAAAAGAGTCTAAAAACTGTGAGGAGGCCGTTCTGAGCAGAGACAGCAGTAGGATCACAGGCTGGCTGAGGGATGGGGAGAAAAACCTCTGGAAAGGAGAGCTAGTTGCACATCGCGGAGGACGTGGTCCCAGGTCAAGGTGCTGTGACCTGACCCTGAAGCCCAGGGGGCCTCAAACTGGGGTCTCTGACCTCTGAGAAGCCTCAGGCATGTTCCCAGTAATCTGGCTTCACTAGAGTTTTCATAATGTGGGGCTTTCATTTCAGTGATAATCTAAAAACAATGAGTATAAGCGTATTCTGACTCCACTGAGTGACCCAGGCGTCAAAACCCAGAGCAGCCAACCCTAATTTTGAGCCCACGTGGGTCTGTGCTTGGGGTCAGCTTGGCGCCAACTGGCCCCCTTTAATTGTCTTGGGCTGATGAGGAAAGAAAGAAGCAGGTCTCAGCTTGGCTGGTTTATTTTCCAGGACCATGAACTCAGCCCTTGGGCCTGGGAGATTTCCAAGGGCCCAGACAACATTCCAGATCTAAAAAAGAATGTTAACAGCTCTGAAGGGACAAACAAAACAACTAAAATAACAGGCACACCCGCAAACAGTGTTCATGGAAATACTTTCAACTGCAGAATTATATCCCCTCTTACAGCAAGAAGCAAAGATGTAACTGATGTGCAGTGGGTATGTTTTTAATGTGTCTAACAAGAGCTAAGTGGAGCCTCCACAGTTAAGAATTCTGGAGGCCTGTTTGTTGTTCAGTCACTCAGTCCTGTCTGACTCTTTGCAACCCCGTGGACTGTACCACGCCAGGCTTCTCTATCCTTCACTATCTCCTGGAATTTGCTCAAACTCATGTCCATTGAGTTAGTGATGCCATCCAACCATCTCATCCTCTGTCGCCCCCTTCTCCTTCTGCCTTCAATCTTTCCCAGCATCAGAGTCCTTTCCAATGAGTCAGCTCTTCGCATCAGGTGGCCAAAGTATTGGAGCTTCAGCTTCGGCATCAGTCTTTCCAATGAATACTCAGGGTTGATT
>NW_011495069.1:4167762-4170304 GCF_000754665.1 Bison bison bison
GTATCATATGCATATCTGAAGTTGTTGATATTTCTCCCAGCAATCTTGATTCCAGCTTGTGATTCATCCAGCCCAGCGTTTCTCATGATGTACTCTGCATATAAGTTAAATAAGCAGGGTGACAATATATAGCCTTGACATACTCCTTTCCCAGTTTTGAACCAGTTCATTGTTCCATGTCTGGTTCTAACTGTTGCTTCTTGACCTGCATACAGATTTCTCAGGAGGCAGGTCAGGTGGTCTGGTATTCCCATCTCTAAGAATTTTCCACAGGTTGTTGTGATCCACACAGTCAAAGGCTTTAGTGTAGTCAACGAAGCAGAAGTAGATGTTTTTCTGGAATTCCCTTGCTTTCTCTATGATCCAACAAATGTTGAGAATTTGATCTCTAGTTCCTCTGCCTTTTCTAAATCTAGCTTTTACATCTGGAAGTTCTCAGTTCACATACTGCTGAAGCCTAGCTTGGAGGATTTTGAGCATTATCTTGCTAGCTTGTGAAATGAGCGCAATTGTACAGTAGTATGAACATTCTTTGGCATTGCCCTTCTCTGGGATTGGAATGAAAACTGAGCTTTTCCAGTCCTGGGGCCATTGCTGAGTGGAGTTTTTACCTAGCTTTATGTCTTAAGGAGCAATATAATAAAAACATTTCAAATCAACAATGTCTGACTGGGACAGTCTTCTTCTGGATTGACATCACACTCCAAGATGTCTGGCTCTTGGTAAGTGACCACATCATCATGGTTATCTGAGTCATTAAGACATTTTCTTATCTGAGGGCCTATGACGGTTCTTATAACAGTCCTGGGCTTAAAACACAGAGGAATTGCCATGCCCACAGCCAGGGGCCCAAATGATGATCCCATGCACTCACCTGTGAGAGGGTTCCTGTCACCCACATGGAAAAGAGAAGTGAGTGAATCTATTCAGCCCGCACAACCCCGGTGGGAGCTTCAAACTAGAAACAAAAGGAAACATGCAAACAAGCAAGATGAACACACTGGCACAGCCCGCAGAGTGCTCAGTATTGCAAGGGCTGATCTTGATCCTGCAAAACAACATCCGGCACATTAAATGACTACCATTCATCGGAATGAGATCAGATTTGTAGCTGTGCTTGTGTTTAATTTGTAACTTGGTTTTATGAGAGCCCATGGAGTTTGTACCTAGTTTTATGTCTTATAAAACAGTATGATAAAAACATTTCAAATCGATAATGTCTGGCTGGGAGGATCTTCTTCCTTTCAGTGAGCGTGTCTATATATTATTCAAGCTGGGAAACATGGGGAGGGGCACAGCAACCTACGGAAGGGCTCCAGGTCGGGGGTGAGCTTGTGGGAGCCCCACGCCAGGGAGATGAATTGGGCAGCGTGTTCCCGATGACCAGAAGCCATTAGACAAGGGCTGGCATGAGGCTTGAACTCCTAAGGGCAAGAATGAAGGTCTTCCTTTGAGCCCCCATAGTGCCAAGGGTCGGACTCAGAATGCCACAGGAGCCTCGTGAAGACTCCCCCACCACCCTGCAATCTCCTGGTGGGAGAGTCCTGGGTCTCCAGGCTGAAGGCAGAAGATGTACCCCTCCTGGTGCCAGGGGGTCCACTGGGTCAAACTGGCCCACCAAAGCCTCACGGCATGTTGGCTGAATACAAGGGGCCAGGAAGACTATGCCTCTCCTTTCTTCATTCCTCACGTGCAGTCCTCCAGTAAATCACTTCGTTCTACCTCCAAAGCACATCCAGACCCAGCCCCTCCAGTTGGGCTTCCCCGACAACTCAACAGGTAAAGAATCTGCCTGCAACGCAGGAGACACCGGAGACACCAGTTCGAGCCCTGGGTTGGGAAGATTCTCTGAAAAAGGAAATGGCAACCCACTCCAGTCTTCTTACCTGGAGAATCCCATGGACAGAGGAGCCTGGCAGGCTACAGTCCATGGAGTCGCAGAGTCGGATGCGGACTCAGCACACATACGCCTCCAAAGCACATCCAGCCCCAGCCCCTCCACATCCAGCCTGCCATCCCTCCCCTGGACGGTGTGAACGGTGCCCTTCCCAGGCTCCCTGCTCAGCTCCTGTCTCCTGAGAGACCCTTTTTTTCACACACGGAAAGAAGGAGACTCTTGGGACTTCCCTGATGGTTCCGTGGTTAAGACTCTGAGCTCCCAGTACAGGGGGCCCAGGTTCAATCCCTGGTCAGGGAACTAGATCCCACATGCCACAACAGGGCATTCACGTAGTGCAATTCAAGGTCCCGGGCGCCACAGCGAAGACCCGGAGCTGTCAGATAAATAAAATATATGTATTTTTTAAGTTTATTTTTTAGTTGAAAGGTAATTGCTTTACAGAATTTTGTTGTTTTCTGTCAAACCTCAACAGGAATCAGCCATAGGCATACATATGTCCCCTCCCTTTCGAACCTCCCTCCCGTCTCCTGCCCCATCTTTTTTTAATTTAAAAAAGATGGGGATTCTCTGAATGTAAAAACGCTCCTCTCCCCAAGCTCAGAGTTAAATTCAGACTCTCCACGTGGACCTTCCTCTGCCCAC
>NW_011495069.1:4170726-4179455 GCF_000754665.1 Bison bison bison
CTGCCCTCGGCCCACTCAGTGCCCACCACACGTGCTCCTTGCTGTCACACCCCCTTCCCTGCCCTCGGCCCACTCAGTGCCCACCACACGTGCTCCTTGCTGTCACCAGGAGATACCACGGTCACCAGGGGTCCGGGGCTTGGGCCCTGCTGTTCCCTGGACTTGGGATGGTGTCCTTCAGGGCTGAGCGGGGTGGCTCCCTCCTACCTGTTAAGTCTCAACACAAGCCTCACTTTCCCAGAGGGGACCTTACACCTGATCCTCCAGGTGAAGCAGCTCAGGCACCATCACCCCTGCCCGGGCGCTCAGACCCTGTTTCAAGCCATCACAGCACTCCCTGTACTTGTCCGGTCCGTGGGTTCGTTACTCCCCGAATGCCTGGATCTATAGTCGCTGCTGATCCCCCATGAGGGCAGCGCCATCTGTGTCCTGTTCACTGTTCATCTCCAGCACCTTGAATGGCCTTGGCACATCGTAAGTTGCTCAGTAAAAGCAGATTGAGTAAACATTTCACACCCGGGAGAACGGCTAGAATCGAAAGGGGGAGGATGAGGAGAAATGAGAATGTTTATACAGTTGCTAGTGGGAACGGAACATGGTGCAGCCTGTTTTGAGTCAGTCAGTTCTCAAAAACATTACGGACAAAGTTGCCATATGATCCTGCAATTTCACTCCTAGGTATGTACACAAGAGAATGAAAACACATGTCTATACAAAAACTTGTTTGTGAGTGTTCACAGCAGCACCATTCATAACTGCCCCAAACTGGAAACAACCCAAATGTCTACCAGCAAGAAATATACAAATAAAATGTGCTATATCATTACAATGCAGTATTATTTAGCAACAGAAAGAATGAAGTAATGATACATGTTGCAACATGGAAAAACCTCAAACACATACACCAAGTAAAACAGCCAGGCACAAAAAGCCACATATTATATGATTTCATTTACATTAAACGTCCAGAGCAGACAAATATATAGAGACAGAAAGTAGATTTCTGGTTTCCAGGGGCTAGAGGGAGGGGGAAATAGGGAGTGACTGCTCATAAGCATGGGGTCTTTACAGGATGATGAAATACTCTGGAATTAGATAGTGGTAACGGTTGCACAACTTTGTGAATATATTAAGAACTGTTGAATTCTATTCTTTAAAAGGATGAAGTCTATGGTATATGACTTATATCTCTGTTTAAAACAGTGGAATGCTAATGTTCATAACAATGTTATTCATGATAGCCAAAAAGTAGAAAAAAATCCGAAAGTCCATTAACTGATTAATGGATAGACAAAGTGTGGTCTATCCATATGACAGAATATTATTCAACAATGAAAAGGAAGTAAGTAATGATACAGGTTACAACGTGGTTGAACCTCGATGACATTACGAGCAAAAGAAGCCAGTCAGAAAAAACTGGCTATGCTATCATATGATTCTATTCATAGGAGATGTCCAGAAGAGAGAAATCCTAGGGCTTCCCTGGTGGCTCAGATGGTAAAGAATCCGCCTGCCAGGCAGGAGACCCAGGATCGATCCCTGGGTCGAGAAGATCCCCTGGAGAAGGGAATGCTTCCCCACTCCAGTATTTTTGTCTGGAGAATCCCATGGACAGAGAAGCCTGGCGGGCCACAGTCCATGCGGCCACAAAGAGTTGGGCAAGACTGAGTGACTAACTTATAGAGACAGAAAATAGATTAGTGGTTTGCCTAGGGCAGGGTGGGGAGAGGAAAACGCAGTGAAGGGCTGAGAAGTGATTGTTGATGAGTACAAGGCTTCTTGGGGGATTGAAATGTTCTGAAATTGGATTATATGAACAGTTGAATGACTCTGAATATACTAGAAAGCATTGTCTTGTCCACATTAAGTGGGTGCACTTTTATGGGATAGAAATTATAGCTCAATAAAGCTATTTTTAAAGTTTATTAAATGAGTGAATGGGGAGACATTAAAGCAGGAGGGAGACAAGGGAGGAACAACAACTGAGAAACTTTTCTCCAGGTCTGACGTAGCTGATTCCCCAAGACACCCGAGCTGGTGAGTCTGAGAGCTTTTTTTTTTTGTTCCCCTTAGTCTTTTGTTCCCATCTGCGTCTCTCCCCTTCTCTCCGGATCCAAGCTGGGCCCGTGGAGGACCCATCTGAGACAGGGCACGACTGCCCCCTGGTGGTGGTCAGAAGTGACCACTTGGGAATATGGTCAGCAGGACAGACAGGGTAAGTGCCCAGCTTCTTCTTTTTTTTTTTAATGTAAGAGTCGGCTATATATTATAATTCAGCGTTGTGTACACTACAAAGTGCTCACCAGCACAAGGCTAGTCACCATCTATCACCAGACAGCTGACACCCTTCACTCTATTTCATCCTCCCTCCAACCTCCTTCTCCTCTGCCAACCACTGACTGGATCTCTGCATCTATGAGTTTTTGTTTATTTGTTTGTTCGTTGGGGTTGTTTGGATTCCATACATGAGTGAGATCATACTGCATTTGTCCTTCCCCATCTGACATTTCATTTGGCCTAATAACTTCAGGTTCCATTCATGTCACTGCGGACGGCAGGATTTCACTGCTTTTTATGGCCTCATGCGAAGAGTTGACTCATTGGAAAAGACTGATGCTGGGAGGGATTGGGGGCAGGAGGAGAAGGGGATGACAGAGGATTAGATGGCTGGATAGCATCACCGACTCGATGGACGTGAGTCTGAGTGAACTCCGGGAGTTGGTGATGGACAGGGAGGCCTGGCATGCTGCGATTCATGGGGTCGCAAAGAGTCGGACACGACTGAGCAACTGAACTGAACTGAGTATCTCATTTTATATATACCACATCTCTTTTAGCCATTCATCCATCCATCCAACTTAAGTTGCTTCCTATCTCGGCTACTGTAAATAATGTTGCAATGAGCATACGGGTGCATGTGTGTTTTGAATTCGTGTTCTCCTGTTCTTTGGATGAACACCTGGAAGTGGAAACGCTGGGCTGTGCCCTTGGTCTAGTCTTTCTTTGAGGAATCTCCATGCCCTTTCCCAGAGTGGCTACATCATTTTACAGTCCTGCCAACCGTGTGCGAGGATGTCTAGCCTCTCCAACATTTGTGATTTCTTGTCGTTTCGATCATAGCTATTCTGTGAGGTTTGAGGTGATATCTCACTGTGGTTTTACTTTGCTTTTCCCTACTTGTTAGTGGTTCTGAACAACTTTCCACGTGCCTATTGGTCATCTCTATATCTTTTTTGGAAAAAAAAAAATCTGTTTCAGTCCTCATTTCTCTTGGGCTGTTTCTTCTTCTATTGTTGAGTTGTATGACTTCTTTATGTATTTTGGATGCCACTCCCTTACTGGATACACAACTGGCAGGTATCTTCTCCCACGCAGTAGGTCACCTTTTTGATTTGATGGTCTTTTCCTTTGTTGTGCAGAAGTTTTTAGTTTGATGTAGCCCCATTTTTTCTCCATTGTTTCCCTTGTCCACAGAGTCAGAGCCACAAAAACATCAAGATAAGACCAAGGTCAGTGAGGTTACTGCCTATGTTTTTTTCTAGGAACTTTATGCTCTCAGGTCCTACATTCAAGTCTTTAATCCATTTTGATCTAATTCTCATGTATGGTATAAAATAATGGTCCCATTTCATCCTTTCGCATGTGGCTGTCCAGTTTTCCCAATAGCATTTATTGAAGAGACTATCCTTTATTGTATATTCTTTGCTCTTTTGTTGTCAATTAGTCGTCCATATATGTGTGAGTTTATTTCTGGGCTCTCATTTCAGTTCCCTTCATCTGTGTGTCTATGTCTGTGCTAGTACCATACTGTTTTGATGATTGCAGCTTTGTAGTATAGTTTGAAAACAGGGATTATGATACTTCCAGCTTTGCTCATATTTCCCAAGATTGTTTTGGCTATTCAGGGTCCTTACAACTTTTAAAATTATTAGTTCTAGTTCAGTGAACTGTGCCATTGGAATTTTGATATGGATTACATTGTATCTGTACATTGCTTTGGGTTGTTGTTGTTCAGTCACTCGGTAAAGTTCGACTCTTTGTGACCCATGGACTGCAGCATGGCAGGCTTCCTTATTCTTCACTGCCGGGAGCCAGTGAGGCATTCCACTCGTGACAAAGGTCATGAGGAAGGAGGCTTGGCATACGCAAAGGTGGGATCGAGCCTCAGGAGTCCCCCCAGATATTCTCGAGCATCTACCCCCCAAAAAACCAGAGTCTGCCTACTTTATTGCTTTGTGCTCTCACCTCTGACTTTACTGGGGGCTGTCCCCCGCCACCATCTCGCTCTCTCTGTCAAAGAGTTAACTTACAGCTCCAATTAATAAAGTTCCTGGGCAATTAGGAGTGTTTAAATCCAAACCCCTCAGATGGCTCTCTAACTCGCCTGACAAGTTTACCCAGACTCCTACAGCTATGCACACGATTGTTTACAGTCTCCCAGCCTTAAGAGGCACAGGAAGCTTAAGATATTCAAATAGCTTAGAGCCTCTCAGAGAGTTAGAAACTGTCGGAATAAACTAGTAAAAGATTTCATTGATGAGCCAATGCTTGCTGCCAAGTTTTCATATCCCCTGAATTGTATCCTTGAATATGTATTAATTAATAGTTGGTATGTAGAAAAAATAAGTAGTGGCCTTGGTGTTAGTAACTTTAGACCCTTAAGGTAATAAATTCTTTCCTTTTTTGTAAACCCATTACACATCCACCCTATAGGAATGCAATTTTATCTTTGGAATATGGCACCAAACCTTAAAATAATTACTCTTAGAGAAAATAAGTCTTTGTTGATAAGTCCTTGTCAAGAGTCATAAAATGTTATTAGGCCTTCTGGCCAGAAGATGAGGTAAATCACCTAAACCATGTGTATACGATAAATTGGCAGGAAAGAAACTCTTGTTTTTGATAAGGATCAAAAACTGCTGACTTTGCATCCCCTATTATCCTCTATGTGTAACTTAGGGTATAAAAGCCCCTGTTGAAAATAAAGCTACGGGCCTTGCTCACCAACGCTTGGTCTCCCCATGTCATTCTTCCCTTTAACTTCTGGCTGAAGTCTCCATCTGGAGCGCGGAGGTCCTCTGCGACCATTTATTTGCCTGGGCTTCTAAGACCCACTCGAGAAGGTGTCTAAGGTGGGGTACCTTCCACTATTCGAGAGGGCGCCTGCGGCCTCCATGGTCAGAGCTAACCTGGTGTCATGGGTTATATTGATTTTCCGCGTAAACCAAGCTACTCAGCCTCTTTTCTCCACTGAATTTTCCTACTGAGCTATCCTCATTCTATTACTCTTTATATCTCTAATTAGCATATAAATAGTCATCTAGGCCGTCTCTCCTTCGAATACCCTGGATCAGCCGGGACTGGACCACGGCACTTCACCATCTCCTGGAGCCTGCTCAAACTCATATCCATTGAGTCGGTGATGCCATACAACCATCTCATCCTCTGTCGTCCCCTTTTCTTCCTGCCTTCAATCTTTCCCAGCATCAGGGTCTTTTCAAATGAGTCAGCTCTTCACATCAGGTGGTCAAAGTATTGGAGCTTCAGCTTCAGCATCAGTCCTTCCAATGAATGTTCAGGACTGATTTCCTTTAGGATGGACTGGTTTGCTCTCTTTGCAGTCCAAGAAACTCTCAGGAGTCTTCTCCAACACCACAGTTCAAAAGCATCAATTCTTTGGTGCCCAGCCTTCTTTATGGTCCAACTCTCACATCCATACATGACCACTGGAAAAACCATAGCCTGGACTAGATGGACCTTTGTTGGCAAAATAATGTCTCTGCTTTTTAATTCGTTGTCTAGGTTTGTTGTAGTTTTTCTTCCAAGAAGCAAGCGTCTTTTAATTTCATGGCTGTAGTCACCATCTGCAGTGATTTTGGAGCCCAAGAAAATAAAGTCTGTCATTGTTTCCATTGTTTCCCCATCTATTTGTCATGAAGTGATGGGACCAGATGCCATGATCTTAGCTTTTTGAATATTGACTTTTAAGCCAGCTTTTTCACTCTCCTCTTTCACCTTCATCCAGAGGCTCTTTGGTTCCTCTTTGCTTTCTGCCATGAGAGCGATGTCATCTGAATATCTGAGGTTATTGATACTTCTCCTGGCAATCTTGATTCCAGCTTGTGCTTCATCCAGTCCAAAATTTCACATGAGGTACTCTGCATATAAGTTAAATAAGCAAGGTGACAATATACAGCCTTGACCTATTCCTTTCCCAATTTGGAACCAGTTCATTGTTTCATGTCTGGTTCTAACTGTTACTTCTTAACCTGCATACAGATTTCTCAGGAAGCAGTTAAGGTGGTCTGGTATTCCCATCTCTTGAAGAATTTGCTTTGGGTAGGGTGGACATTTTTAACATTAATTTGTATCTTCTTTGATTTATTTCACCATCATCATGCAGTTTTCAGTGTATAGGTCTTTCATCTTCTCAGTTAAATTTATTCCAAGGTATTTTATTCTTTCTGATGAAACTATAAATGAGATTGTTTTCTTAATTTTTCTTTCTTATATTTAGTTATTAGTACATAGAAATGTCACAGACAATATATATTGATTTTCTATTCTTCAACTTTAGTTAATTCATTTATTAGTTCTAATCATTCTCAAAGGTCATTAGGGTTTTCCACACACAGAATCCTGTCATCTGCAAATCATGACAATTTTACTTCTTTCTTTCCTAATTGGGTGCATTTCATTTCTTTTTATTGCTTAACTGTTGTGGTTAGGACTTCTAGTACTATGTTGTATACAAGTGGCGAGTGTGGATATCCTTGTCTTATTTTTGATTTAAGAGGAAAATTCTCAGCTTTTCACCACTGAGTGTGATGTTAATCATTGGTTTGTTGTATGTGCCTTTTATTATATTTCTCTATTCTCACTTTGTTGAGAATTTTATCATAAATGGATGTTGAATTTTGTCAAATGCTTCTTCTGCATCTAGATGATCATATGATGTTTATCCTTAATTTTGTGAATATTTTGTGAATAATTTAATCACTTTGTGACTATGATGTATCAGATTGATTAATTTGTGGATGTCAAACCATCTTTTCATCCCTGGAAAAAAAATCCCACTTGATCATGGTGTGTGAGCCTTTTAATGGATTGTTGAATTAAGTTTGCTAATATTTTGTTGGGGATTTCTGCATGTATGTTCAACAAGGATATTGGCTTGTAATTTCCTTTTTTTGTAGTATCTTTGTTTGGTTTGAGTATCAGGATAACATTGACCTCATAAAATGTGTTTGGAAGAGGTCCTCTCTTTTATTTTTTGGGAGGAGTTTGCAAAGGACTGGTGTTAATTTTTCACTGAATGTTTGGTAGAAATCACCAGTAAAGCCATATGGTCCTTGGCTTTTGTTTGTTGGGGGATTTTTGATTACTGTTTCAATCTCCTTACTAGTAATCGGTCTATTCAGATTTTTCTATTTCTTCATGATTCAGTCTTGAAAGATTTTATGTTTCTAGGAAAATACCCATTTCTTCTATTTGTCCAACTTGTGTATAATTGTCCATAGGAGTCTCTTATGAGTCTTTGTATGTGTTTCCAAGTTATCAGTTGTAACTTTTCTTCTTTCATTTCTTATTTGAGTCCTCTCTTCTTTTGGTAAATCTAGCTAAAGGTTTGTTGACTTTGTTTATCTTTTCAAAGAACCAGCTCGGTTCATTGAACTTTTCTGATTTCTTGTAGTTGCTACTCATTTGTCTCCACTCTGGTTTTTATTGTTTCTGGTAAAGCACCAGCTTTAGCAAGCAAGGGAGGCCCTGGGGAAGGGGTGGGACGGCAGAACTTCCAGATGCCTAGAGATGGCAGGGAAGCCTAAAACACGTTGCTAGGTTTCTAAACCTGATGTCACAACGGATAATTATTGCTGGACTTTTCTCTGCCTTGGTTTCCTGTCTCCTCCCACAGTGATGTGAACACCAGGAGAACAGGGACGGGTCTTCTGGTTCACTCCACTTCTCCAGCTCCCAGCACGGTCCCTGGCACCTAGTAGGCACCCAGCAAAAATGTGTGGGCTGCAGTTTGTTGTGACAGAAAGAGGAGAGAGAGAGAAGCCTCTTTGGGTGAGCCACAGGCTCTCAGTGGGCCGGAATCCACACGCCTGCCTGTGACAGGAGGAGAATACCGCTTTCCTCTCAGGCTCTGATGAGTTTAAAGGACGGGCTGCCCAGGATGCTGGGGGAGCACTCCATCTGGGATTTGCAGGGTGAGGTCCCTGAGCGCCGCTGACTTGCTGGGTGACATCAGGTAGGTCGTTTTACGTTTCAGGGCTTTGTTGTCTCCTCTTTAAAACAGGAAGACTAAGACCTTTGCCCTTTCTCCTTCAAACACTTTGATGAATATGTACCGAGAACCTCACACGTTTCAGGCTCTGGGCTAGTGCTGAGTTCACAGTGAACAAACAGCTACATCTCCCCTCTCCAGGAGCTTCCATTCAGTGAGTGAAGCCAACAACAGCCGATTATATTGGTGTAACACCTGAACTGGATCATACAGAAAACGGAGCTCCGAAGAATTGATGCTTTTGAACTGTGGTGTTGGAAAAGACTCTTGAGAGTCCCTTGGACTGCAAGGAGATCCAACCAGTCCATCCTAAAGGAGATCAGTCCTGGGTGTTCATTGGAAGGACTGATTCTGAGGCTGAAGCTCCAATACTTTGGCCACCTGATGCAAAGAACTGACTCATTGGAAAAGACCCTGATGCTGGAAAAGATTGAAGGCA
>NW_011495069.1:4179555-4195268 GCF_000754665.1 Bison bison bison
GATTCTGAGGCTGAAGCTCCAATACTTTGGCCACCTGATGCAAAGAACTGACTCATTGGAAAAGACCCTGATGCTGGAAAAGATTGAAGGCAGGAGGAGAAGGGGATGACAGAGGATGAGATGGTTGGATGGCATCACCAACTGAATGGACATGAGTTTGAACAAACTCCAGAAGGTAGTGAAGGACAGGGAAGCCTGGTGTGCTGCAGGCCATGAGGTCACAAAGAGTTGGACACAACTTAGCGGCTGAATAACAACAACACTTAAACATATTCTTGTAACCAAGACTGAGGGTTATGAAGAAGCATAGGCAGCCAGAGAGAGAGAGTTGAGGGGAACCTACCCTAGATGAGGTAGAGAAACCCCTGCAGAAGCATTCAAGTTAAGAGCTGAGGGAAGGTGAGGCTTGATGAGAAGAACATTCCAGAGATGAGTGAAGGCATTCAAGTAAGGAGCTCCACGTGTTGTCATGAGGAGTCACCTGAAGGCCAGAGCTGTCACAGCCCAAAAAGAGGTTAGACAAGTGGTGGGCAGGGGCCAGACCCCATGGGGCTGGAGGGCCACCTTAAAGATGCGATTGCATCCTAAGTAAAACAGGAAATTATCAGAGAATCTCCAATAGGATTGTCTTGGTGTCATTTAGGTTTTGAAAGACCACTCTGATTGCTGCAGGTAAAGTGGCTTGTCTGGATGGGAGATGCAGAAGTCCAGTGAGTGATGGAGACAGCTTAGACCAGGAAGATGGCGATGGGGATGGAGAGAACTGGACCAGTGCGAGATGGGATCTGTAGGCAGGATCCACAGGACTTGAACGGATGGATATGGGGGTGAGCGAGAGGGTGCTGAGGGTTCCCCGTTTCTGTCTGAAGCAGCTGGGTGAGCGGAAGTGCTATTTACTCTGGCAAAGCAGGTTTGAGAGGGGAAAATGAGTTTGCTTCTGTTAATTTTCACATATGTGTCAACTCTAAGATGTCTGTTCAACAGCTGAGGGTCAATATCAAGGAAGTAGCTGGAGATCAGGATCCGAGCTCAGCAGAAGAGATCCATCTGGGCTGGAAGCTCATTTGACATTTCAGAATATCCTATTAGCTTCTCTTTTAATTGGGAAAAAGAATATGTGCCAGTCATTGTAAAATCAAACTATTCAGAGGGGTATAAAGTAAAAGAGTGAAAATCATGCTCTTCCTAGCCCTGGTTCACCCTTCCCAGACCAAGTCCGTCTTGTCTTAACTTGGGAGAAGAGGCAGAGGGGTTTGAAAACTCAAAGCAGTTTGGCAGCATGGCCCTACCACTGCGCAAGGCCACCCTGGGAATCAACCTTCTGAAAGGACTGAGGTTATTTGCCAGTGGGAGCGTAAGGATCATCACTGGTGGCACACAACGAAGAATTACAACTTGCTGGGCCCTCCCTTTGTGGCCAAAACAGAGCATTCATTCCCTCAGCAGTTCCCAAACTTGCCTGGCCCATTAGAGTCTCCAGGGTAAAATTTTAAAGTAGCAATACCTGGGAACCACCCAAGTCTTCCCAAATCTGGGCATGGAACTTGAAATTTGTATTTTGAAAAGCTTCCTGGTAAAAAAAAAAAAAAGAAAAGAAAAGTTCCTGGTATTCTCATGCAGCAGGTCCCTTGAGAAAGAATCTATACTCTGTACATACAATGGGATATTATGCAGAAAAAACAATAATAAAAAAATGTGACCCCTGACAAGCATCTAAGCCTATTGTCAGGTTTTATTTTTTGCCCAGCTTAAAAAGCAGTTTGCGAAACACCGTGTACAGTAGGGTTATATTTTCTTCGTCCTATTTATTTGTGTTTCTGATTTTATGACGACAAGCCCGGACTGCTTTTGTGATAAGGAAAAGAATGAATGCAATGCCTTTCAGGGGGAAAGAAAAGGTGATGACTCAGAAGCTTTTTCTTGGTGTGATTCACAATGTGACCCTGAGGAAAGGTCAGATTTCACTCCCTCTGTTCTTCAGAGGTTGTGTTGATCCCCTCCCTCTATGTGCCCGGCCTGTGCTCGCAGCTGGTGATCAAGCGGAGATGTGGTCCCGCCTGGTGGGCACAGAGTCAAGCCAGGGAGAAAGACACTAATCAAGTCATTGCAAGGATAAATAGGGGAATTGCATGGTGAACTAAGCTTCCCGAGGAAAGAAACATGGCCTCTGAGAGAGTCTATCATAAAACTTAACCCAGACCTTGAGGTCATGTGTGGTTGCCCTGAAGTGGTGACCTCTGAAGTTACTTCCAGTGGATGAGCAGGAGTCAACTAGGTTGACCAGTCCAGGCAGGGGCAAAGCACCTGTAAAGGCCCTGGGGCGGAAGGGAGCTTGGTGGATTTGGGGAACTGAAAATCTGGGCAGGGGTGGCTACAGTGCAGAGAGAGGGGTGAGCAGGGGCTCTAAGAGAGGCTGGGGAATTGCCAAGAGCTAGAACGTATGGGCCTCGCAAGCTGTGTTAAGGCTTTAGGTCTTGATCCAAAGAGCAGTGGGAAGCCATTCGTGTTTCAAACAAGACGTCATAATCAGATCTGCATTTTGATGTGGACCACTCTGACTGCTGTGTGGTGAAAACACTGGAGGCGGCCCCTGAGACAGTACCAGGAGGCCAGACAGGATGCTCTTATAAAAGCCTAGGCAGGAGACGCAGGTGCTGGAGTGGGGTGTTGAGAGATGCTCAGGAGATAACACAGGCAGTGCCTGGTGACAGGCCGGATACTCAGGTGAGGGAGGGGACATCTCCAGGATGACTCCCAGCTTTGTAGCTGACGCAACAGGGGCACAGGTGAGGTGGGGAAGAGCGTGGGAGAATCTGGGGTAGATCTTGAGTTCAAAGTGGGCAGGTTGAGTCTGAGGTGTATTTGAGACCAGGTGGAGCTGTGGTGTGAGTGGTTGGGTGTACCAGCCTGGGGCTCCAAAGAAGAGCTAGGCTAGAATGGGGTCCTCAGCCTGGGCATGGCTGACCTTGCAGGCTGGGTACTTCTCTCTCCTGGGCATTGTAGGCTTTTCAGCAGCTCCCAGAGCCTCTGCCCACTAAATGTCAGGAGCATCCTTCCCTAGATCTGACAACCACAAATGTCTCCAGACGATGCCGAATGCCCCTTGGAGGGCCAAGCTGCCCCCTTGTTGGGACCCTGGGCTAGAGATATACTCTTGGGAGCCATCAGCTTCTGCATGTGTGGATGAGATGACCCGAGCCGAGAGGATGGGATGAAGGGAAGAGAGGGTACAGGATGGAGTGGTGGTCAGTGCCAGCGTCCAACAGCCAGCTAAATGACAACAGGCCGTCAAAGCAGGCTGGGGAGGAGACACTTGAGAGGTTGGAGGGGAACCAGAAGCCAGAAGGTAGGAGAGTCTTGCCAGAAGGAGGGTGTGGCCGACCGCGTCAGTGCAGCTGAGAGAGAAACCAAGACCCTGAGCCTGAACTGCGTCCCCTGAGCTGCCGGGGTCCAGCGCCAGGGATCCAGGGAATTCGAAGAAGGGACAGCATCCTCGAGGATCAGGAAACAATTGCTTAATTAAACGTTAATTAAGGATATCAAGAGTGGTTAAATAAGGATAGCTCAGTGAGAAAATTCAGTGGAGAAAAGAGGCTGAATAACTTGGTTTACGTGGAAAGCTAATAAAATTCCAGAATAAGGAATTTGCGTCACCTACGTAGTCTGCAGGCGTCCTCCCGTTCTCCCAAAGGAGAGGAGACACTAAGGCCTCCCCGGTCAGATCTTAGAAGCCCAGGCAAAATTAGTAGGCTTGACAAGCCTCCCCGCCCCAGATGGGAATTCAGCCAGAAGGTGAGAGAAAGAACGACATGGGGAGACCAAGTTTCGGTGAACAAGGCCCGCACTTTATTTTCCAAAGTAGTTTTTATACCTTAAGTTGTGCATAGAGGATAATGGGGGAAGGGGTAGAGTCATGCAGCAAGCCAGGCTTTCTTCCTGCAAACTTATCATATGCGAAAGTTTAGGTGATTTACATCATCTTCTGGCCCGGAGGCTTGTTAACATTTTAAGACCCTTTCTTCAGAAAACTTATTTTTCTCTAAAGGTGATTAGTCAGGCGCCACCCTCCAAAAGCATTAGATAAAGTTTCATTCCTATAGGGCAAAGGTGTGGTGGGCTATAACAAGAAAAAGAATTAACTCAAGGGTCCAAGGTTACAAACATTAAAGCTACTACTTACACCAATTATATTAATAAATACACTGCCAGGGACACAGCAGGTAAGGGATATGGAAACTTAGCAGCAAACATTGGCCCAACAAGTGAAAAACCCTTCACCAGTACAATTTCTAATCAATCTTCTAACTGCTCAAAGGAATCTGTATTTAGACAGTTTAGAACATCTCATGCCTCTCACAGTTGGGAGGCTCTGAACAATCACATGTGGCCGGAAGAACCTATTCAGGAAAGAGAGGTGGTGGGGGACAGCCCCCCATAAAGTCAGAGATGTAGGTGAGAACACAAAGCAGTAAAGGAGGCAGACTCTGGTTTTGGGGGTAGATGCTCAAGAATTTCCAGGGGGACTCCTGAGGCTCGATCCGCCCTTGCATGTGCCGAGCCTCCTTCCTCATGACCTTTGCCACGGGCGGAGTTCCTCACGCTGGCTCCCGGCACTGAGTGGTGACCTTAGAAGGCTTGGCTGGAGCCCCCAGGGCCAAGAGCCACAATGGCCTGGGCTGAAGAATGAGGAGGAGGTGGGTAAATGAGGGCCGTGAGTGTGGACAGCCAGCCCTTCCAGAAGTTTCTCTGAGAGGAGAAACAGGATGGTAGCTAGAATTGAAGGGCAGGAACGGAGGGGTTGTTTGGTTATGTTTTTGAGATGAGAGAGGCTTTAGCATTTTGTGTCTCTGGAAACCTTCTGGTTGAGACGGTGGGGTGGTGGAAGGTGCTGGAGAAAGAGAGAGAATTAGTTGGCGATGAGAAGGAAGAGGACCCAGAGGACTGGGCAGACTGGCCTGGGAGTTGGGGTTGGGGGACGCTGAGGAGGAGGGTGTGGGAGTTGGGCACATGTCGTGGGCAGTTTGAAGGTCCCCAGTTGAGAGTTGAAGGCAATGGCACCCCCACTCCAGTACTCTTGCCTGGAAAATCCCGTGGACGGAGGAGCCTGGTGGGCTGCAGTCCGTGGGGTCGCTAAGAGTCGGACACAACTGAGCGACTTCACTTTCACTTTTCACTTCCATGCACTGGAAAAGGAAATGGCAACCCACTCCAGTGTTCTTGCCTGGAGAATCCCAGGGACAGCGGAGCCTGTGGGCTGCCATCTATGGGGTCGCACAGAGTCAGACACAACTGAAGCAACTTAGCAGCAGTTGAGAGTTGGGGAGGCTGGGCAGGCTGTGTGTGGACAGGGTGTTGGAGGCATGGGGCCCGCAGAGCACCTTTGATACCAGGCTGTGGAAAGTGGGAGAGAAGGCTTAAGGAGACTAGGCTTTTGAAAGGCCTGAAGTTCTGAAGGGCTACCTAGGTGGCTTGGTGATAAAGAATCCGCCTGCCAAGCTGGAGACACAGATTCGACCCTCGGGCTGGAAAGATCCCCTGTGGCGGGGGGGAAATGGTGACCCACTCCAGTATCCTTGCCTGGAGAAATCCCATGGACAGAGGAGCCTGGTGGGCTACAGTCAATGGGATCGCAAAAGAGATGGGCGTGACTTTGTGACTAAACCGCAATGCAGTTCTGAGGGCCTTCCCTGGTGGCCCAGTGGTTAAGACTCTGCCTTGCAATGCAAAGGATACGGATTCGATCCCTGGTCAGGGAAGATCCCACATGCCTCGGAGTAACTAAGCCCTGGGCACCAAAACTAGTGAACCCATGCTCTGGAGCCCTTGAGCTGCAACTCCTGAGCCCATGCGCCACAGCAACCAAAGCCCACATGCCCTAGAGCCTACGCTCGGCAACGAGAGAAGCTGTGGCAATGAGAAGCCCGCACACCACAGCTAGAGAAAGCCCAAGTGCAGCAATGAAGACCCTGCACAGCCAATAAATACATAAATTAAAAAAAAAAAAAACACACACACGAAGTTCTGGATCCCAAGGAAGAGCTGGGTTGATGAGCTGCTCTCATCCTTATTCTTAATTTACTGGATTCAGAACTGGCTCCATTCATCCCCACCTGTAAAATAAGAGTAGCAATAGAACCTTCTTCATGAAGCTGTTGTGAAGAGTCAATTAGATAAAGTGTGTTAATTGCTTACAAATTGTGGTTTAAGAGCACGACAGGGCAGCTCGGTAAGCATCCAGGTCAGTTCAGTTCAGTTGCTCAGTCGTGTCTGACTCTTTGCGACCCCACGGACTGCAGCATGCCAGGCCTCCCAGTCCATCACCAACTCCCAGAGTTTACTCAAACTCATGCCCATTGTGTCAATGATGCCAACCAACCATCTCATCCTCTGTCGTCCCCTTCTCCTCCTGCCTTCAATCTTTCCTAGCGTCGGGGTCTTTTCAAATGAGTCAGCTCCTCGAATCAGGTGGCCAAAGTATTGGAGTTTCAGCTTCAGCATCAGTTCTTCCAATGAATAGTCAGGCCTGATCTCCTTTAGGATGGACTGGTTGGATCTCCTTGCAGTCCAAGGGACTTTCAAGAGTCTTCTCCAACACTGCAGTTCAAAAGTATTAATTCTTCAGTGCTCAGCCTTCTTTATGGTCCAACTCTCACATCCATACATGACTACTGGAAAAACCATAGCTTTAACTAGACGGACCTTTGTTGGCAAAGTAATGTCTGCTTTTTAGTATATTCTCTAGGTTGGTCACAGCTTTTAACATGTAACAGTAAGCATCCAAGGGCCAGGAAAACGTTCATGCTTTATAACCAATCGACCAGCAGGGGGCAGCATGTCTATGCAGGGAAGGACTTGGTGCAAACCTTCACGTGGTGGTAACCAAGGGACCAATGATGCAGGCTGGGGGTGCCCCAGGACACAGTGGAGCCCCGGTTGGCAGGGAATAAGGTTGGGAGTGGGGCTGGGGAGCGGTTCCAGCTCAGCTAGGGTGTGAGAAAGCTGGGAAAGGCTCCTGGAGTGTCCTTGGGAATAGCCAGGACAGCTTCACAGGCAGAGGGGAGCAGAAGCCTGGGTGACTCAGGAGGGAAATAGATCAATACTAGCTGTTTCCCTGGGCCTGAAGTAGAACTGTGTGGGTGATCAGCGACCTGCTGGGGAGGACGAGATGTCAAATTCGGTCCAGGATAAGAATGAGCCTTGCTTAGGTAAGTCTGGGGAGGGAGGGCAAATTTAGGCAGAGCTGGCAGCCAGGATCTGGGACAAAGATTCAGGTGGCAGGGTGCATTGCCTTTCACCTAATGAACGTGAAGATGGAAATCCTAAATAAAATATTGGCTAACTGAATCCTATGTTGCTGTTGCTTTAAAGTCACAGTCAGATGGGCTTTATCATATGGAAGAAAGGAGAATTAGCCATCAAGAAATTAATCTTCAAAAATTTTCCATGTTAATTAATAGACTGAAGGAGAAAAATCACACAATTATTTCATTAGAGGCACGTATACACAGAAAAGGCTTTTGATAAATTCAGCGATGATTTATGATTAAAAAATTCTTTATGTACTAGAAATAGAAAAAAAAACTTGCAAATTTTGATAAAAATTATATGTAAAAAAATTAGAACTGGGATGTCCCTGGGGATTCGGTGATAAACTTCTACACTCCCAGTGCAGGGGGCTGGGGTTCAATCCCTGATCAGAGAACTAGATCCCACAGCTGCGACCAAATGCTCACACGCCACAGCTGAAGATCCTGCACACTGCGGTGAGGGTCACAGATCTCACGTGCCGCAGCTGAGACCTGGGGCAGACAAAGTCTTGGAACAAATATATTATTTTTTTAAATAACGTTTTATTTTGTATTGAGATATAGTTGATTAACAAACAATAATGTGGTAGCTTCAGGTGGACAGTGAAGGGACTCGGCCATACATACACATGTATCCTTTCTCCCCCAAACTCCCCTCCCATCCAGGCTGCCAGGTAACATGAAGTAGAGTTCCCTGTGCCATTGTCCATTTTAAATAGAGCAGTGTGAACATGTCCACCCCAAACCTCCTAACCATCCCTTGCCCCCATCCTTCCCCCCAGAAACCTTAGTTTGTTCTCTAACTCTGTGAGTCTCTTTCTGTTTTGTAAGTCAATTCATTTGTATCATTTCTTTTTCGATTCCGAGTATAAGGGATGTCATACAATACTGTCCTCTTCGGTCTGACTCACTTCACTCAGTATGACTACCTCCAGGTCCATCTGTGTCGCTGCAAACGGCATCATTTCGTTCTTTCTTATGGCTGAGTAACATTCCATTGTATATATGCACCACATCGCTATGCATCCCTCTGTCAGTGGACACTTAGGTCGATTCCGTGGCATGGCTATTGTAAACAGTGCTGCAATGGACACTGTGATGCATGTCTCCTTTCAGATCATGTTTTTCTCTGGATGCATGCCCAAGCGTGGGATTGCAGGGTCATGTGGTAGCTCTATTTTCAGTTTCTTAAAGAACCTCCATATTTAGAACAAATATTTTCTTAATGGATAAACATTAGATGCCTCTAAGATCAGGAACAACTCAGAGATGCCTGATATCACAGATACTATACAATTCGCCTCAAGGTTCTAGCCCACATTATAAACAAAACAAAAGAAATGTAAGGATTAGAAGCTAACAAAGTAAATCTGTCATTACTTGCAGACCCTACGCTAGTCACCTACACAGAAAAAACAATGCAATAATAACCAGATAAAAGATCTATTTATAAAAATTAAGAGCATTTTTTGGATATCAGCCATAGGCAACTGAAAAATATAAAGGAAAATAAAATACTAAAATAACAAGTAGATTAGCTTCCTCTTCCTTTTTATTCTTTCTCCTGCCCATCCCCCCAAATTCAGTCCCAGGTAGGGCCCAACAAGGTGCCATCTGTGCAGAGGGGCAGCCTGTGTGGGGTGTTGGGGCCCCCGTGCGGTGAGGAAGGTACTCAGCATGGAGGAAGCCTGGCATGAGATGCTGGGTCCCCAGACTGGTGGACAGCATTCTCTAGCTTTGAGAATGGGGCCAGTGACATTCCAACAGCAATAAGCACTCTTATATTCAGCTCTTGGCTTCTAAATACTCCAGGGGATCTTCCTCACCCAGGGATTGAACCCGGGTCTCCTGCATTGCAGGCAGATTCTTTACCATCTGAGCCACCTGGGAAGCCCTCCTAAATACTCTTTGCCACTAAAAGGAACCAGCTCTTGGGACTTCCTTGGTGGCCCAGTGGCTAAAACGCCATGCTCCCAAAGGAAGGGGCCTGGGTTCGATCCTGGGTCAGGGAACTAGATCCCACATTCCACAAGTCAGAGTTAGCGTGCCACAACTCAAATGCCACATGCCGCAGTGAAGATCAGAGATCCCGTGTGCTGCACCAAGACCCGGAGCAGCCACATACATACATAAATAATTTTTTTTTAAAAAGGAACCAGGTCTCGTTGAATGAATGGTTGATTCCAGGGCAGAGAAAGTAGAAAATGAGCTGAGGTCATGTTGTTACCAGAGAAAGCAAGGAAGTTCTCAAAGAATGAAGAGGACATACCAAAAGGACGTGTCCAATTTGGAAGGGCTTCCACTGGACCAAAACAGGACAATTTGAAAGCAAAATAAATAACAATAGTAATGAATGAAAGAGAAAACCATGAGTTTGTGTTGCTATTAATAAATGGGTGAATAAATTGAAAGCTCCATGAAAATCGATGACTTATATAATGTAAAAGAACCACTCCACAAAATATTTTTAATTACAAACAGAGAAAGGATGGCTTTACAATGGCAAACCTGTCATCCAGCGATCAAAGTCACCAGTACGAGCAAGGGGACAGACTGAAACTGCGCACCAGCAAGGGAGGAGCACAGCACCACTTGTTTGGCGTTCCTCCCAAAGACGCAGAACCTGGATCTAATTGTGAGGAAATACCAGACAAATCTAAACTGAGGGACGTTCTGTAAAATAACTTGCCTTGATCTTCCAACGTATTAAGGTCATGTGAGTCAAAGAAAGACGGAGGAACTATTCCAAATCAAAGGAGATTAAAGAGACACAAAAAAACAAATAAATGCAAGGTGTGGTCGGAATGTGTGATTCCTTTTGCCATTAAGAACGTTGCTGAGGATGTTCCTGGTGGTCCAGCAGTTAAGAATCCACCGCCAATGCAGGGGACACGGGTTCCATCCCTGGTCAGGGGACATGCCTTGGAGGAACTAAGCCCATGTGCCAAAACAACTGAGCCCACGAGCCCTAGGGCCAGGAGTCTGCACAAGAGAAACCCCCGAGACGAGAAGCCTGCACACTGCAACTCAAGAGTAGCCACTGCTCACCTTCAGAGAAAGCCTGGGCACAGCAAACAAAACCCAGCATAGCCAAAAATAAAAATACATAGATATTTATTTAAAAACCACGTTATTGGCACAATTGTTGAAACTTGAATGAGGTTTGGGGATGAGATGATAGTAATGTATCAGGGTTAATTTCCCAACTCTTATGGTTACTTTGTGGCTATGGATGAGAATGTCCTTATTTGTATGGAAAACCCAAAGGAGTATGTGAGGGTGGTGGGGCTTCATGTTGGCAGCAAAAACTCCAATGGTTCAGGAAAAAAAAAATCTTTGTATTATTCTTGCAACTCCCTGGTATGTTTAAGATTGTTTCAAATTTAAAAAGAAACCTTTAAATTTACATTAAAGTCTCTAAAAATTAGCTCAAGGAATGCAAAAGATGCCTAAGGTGAACTTTTAAAAATTCTGTTGAGGAATACAAAAGAAGACATAAATGAGTACCTACTCAACCCTCATGGTTAGGGTAACTTTACACCACAAAACTGCGGCTCAAATTGGATCTACAAAGTCACTACAGTCCCAAACTTCTGGAGATGGATTTCATTTTGGAGAAATTCAACAAGCTTGTTCTAAATTACATACTGAAGAATAAGGTCCGCAAAGAGCTAAGGAAACTTTATGAAAGAAAAACCAAATGGGAAACGTTATCCTATCACATATACAGATAGATAGCCATAGATACAGATATAGATACAGATGATGACGATGATGGGATGGTAGATAAAAACAAATGATAAATCTGATATATAACAAACATGGCACCATAAATCAAAGACTTTTTAATATCGGACACGACCGAGCGACTTCACTTTCATTTTTCACTTTCACGCATTGGAGGAGGAAATGGCAACCCACTCCTGTGTTCTTGCCTGGAGAATCCCAGGGACGGCGGGGCCTGGTGGGCTGCCGTCTATGGGGTCGCACAGAGTCGGACACGACTGAAGCGCATTAGCAGCAGCAGCAGGAAAGATGGCACACAGAGCCACTCGGACAGCAACGTGTAAACACCTACAGCCAACTGTGCATAAAGCCAGAAATCCGCCTGCACTTCTCAATTATGCACACAAATAGTCTCTCATTTGCTTAAGTCAGTTGACTTGGGCTTCTGTCACCTGCATTTCTGGCTGTTGTTTAGATGCCAGGTTGTGTCCGACTCTGCGACCCCATGGACTGCAGCACGCCAGACTCCTGTGTCCTCTACTATCTCCTGGAGTTTGCTCAAATTCATGTCCACTGAGTCAGTGATGCTATCTAACCACCTTATCTTCTGCCACCCTGCTCTCCTTTTGCATCCTGTCTTTCCCAGCATCAGGATCTTTTCCGGATGAGCTGGCTTTTTGCACCAGGTGGCCGAAGCATCAGAGCTACAGCTTCAGCATCAGTGCTTCCAATGAGTCTTCAGAACTGATCTCCTTTAGGATGGACTGGTTGGATCTCCTAGCTGTCCAAGGGACTCTCAAGAGTCTTCTCCAGCATCACAGTTCGAAAGCATCAGTTCTTCGTTGCTCAATCTTCTTTACGGTCCCACTCTCACATTCACACACGACTACTGGAAAGCCCACAGCTCTGACATATGGACCTTCGTCGGCAAAGTGATGTCTCTGCTTTTTAATATACTGTCTAGATTTGTCATAACTTTCCTTCCAAAGAGCAAGCATCTTTTAATTTCATGGCTGCAGTCCATGTAATTAGACCCCACCTACTACGGAGTCCAGTCTAAATCATCTCCCTCATAGTATTTTAACTCCAGACCACTTGACCTGCCTCTTGAGAAATGTGTATGCAGGTCAGGAAGCAACAGTTAGAACTGGACATGGAACAACAGAAAATAGGAAAAGGAGTATGTCAAGGCTGTGTATTGTCACCCTGCTTATTTAACCTCTATGCAGAGTACATCATGAGAAACGCTGGGCAGGAGGAAGCACAAGCTGGAATCAAGATTGCCTGGAGAAATATCAATAACCTCAGATATGTAGATGACACCACCCTCATGGCAGAAAGTGAACAACTCAAAAGCCTCTTGATGAAAGTGAAAGAGGAGAGTGAAAAAGTTGGCTTAAAACTCAACATTCAGAAAACTAAAATCATGGCATCTGGTCCCATCACTTCATGGCAAATAGATGGGGAAACAGTGGAAAGAGTGGCTGACATTAATTTTGGGGGCTCCAAAATCACTGCAGATGATGACTGCAGTCATGAAATTAAAAGATGCTTACCTCTTGGAAGGAAAGTTATGACCAACCTAGATAGCATATTAAAAAGCAGAGACATTACTTTGCCAACAAAGATCCATCTAGTCAAGGCTATGGTTTTTCCAGTAGTCGTGTATGGATGCGAGAGTTGGACTATAAAGAAAGCTGAGCGCTAAAGAATTGATGGTTTTGAACTGTGGTGTTGGAGAAGACTCTTGAGAGTCCCTTGGACTGTAAGGAGATCCAACCAGTCCATCCTAAAGGAAATCAGGCCTCAATAATCATTGGAAGGACTGATGCTGAAGCTGAAACTCCAATACTTTGGCCACCTGATGCAAAGAACTGACTCATTTGAAAAGACCCTGATGCTGGCAAAGATTGAAGGCAGGAGGAGAAGGGGACGACAGAGGATGAGATGGTTAGATGGCATCACCGTCTCCGTGGACGTAAGTTTGAGTAAACTCTGGGAGTTGGTGATGGACAGTGAGGCCTGGCGTGCTGCGGTCCATGGGGTCGAAAAGAGTCAGATATGACTGAGCGACTGAAGTGAACTGAATTTACTCATCATCCCTTAAGCATCGTGCCCTTGCTCCAATTCAATTTAACTAATATCTTGATGAAATATACCTTATAGAAGGTGGAGGGTTCCAAGAATAGGCACTTTCCGGCACATATTCCGTCATTACCGCAATGCTTACCTGGGTCACATATGATTTACTTAATTTTGTTAATCCTTTCAAAGGACCAGCTTTTAGGATCGTTCATTTATGCTCTTATCTTTGTTGTTTTCCTCTTTCTTTTCCCCTTTGCTATTCTTTTTCAACTTCTTGAGATGGACACTCGAATCATTAATTTCCAAATCTTTCTCCTTTCCTAACATACCCATTTTGAGGCTGCAAATTTTCTCTAAGAACTGCATTAGCTGCGTCCTACAAGCTTTAATATGAGATACCTTTATTATCATTCAATTCAGAAAGTTTTCTGATTTCCATTTTGATTTCTTCTTTGACCAGTTTAATATCCAGGCAGTTGGGTATTTTATATTTTTATTTTTTTTGTTATGGATTTATAGCTCCTTGTGGTTAGAAGATATAGTCTGAATAATCTCAATCTTTTGAAATGTGTTGAGTCTTTTTTTATGGGCCAGTATATGGTTTATTTTGATAATATTGCATGTTCACTTGAAAACATGTAAATTTTGAGTTCTCAAGTCAAATTTGTTAAAAAAAATATATCACTGACTGATCACAGCTCTTCTTATATTGGGTTTCCCAGGGGGCACTAGTAGTAAAGGATCCGCCTGCCAATGCAGGAGATGTAAGAGACATGAGTTTGATCCCTGGGTCGGGAAGATCCCCTGGAGGAGAGCATGGCAACCCACTCCAGTATTCTTGTCTGGAGAATCCCATGGACAGGGGAACCTGGCGGGCTACAGTCCACAGGGTCGCAAAGAGTCAGCCACTACTGAAGTGACTTAGCTTGTAAGCTCAGGGTCCTCTATCCAAACTCTAGGGGCCAGAGGTGATTCAGAATTCAGAAGTTTTTCAGATTTTAGAAAGATGATTTTGTGCGTATTCTGGAACCACATCTGTTAATCAACTACATTAACATATGATCAATGGGTTATTTCATTAAGACTATGAATAGCTTGGTCAGATCAGACTCTGCGGTCAAACGAGCTTTGGTGGCAAAGTTGCAAAAACACTTGAGAGGGATTACAGATCGTAGTGAACGCTAATGGCCCACATAGGCCAGCATTTCCTGAGCGCTTACTAGGTGCCAGGAACTGTGCTGAGTGTTACCCTCACCTCCATGCGATGTGGAGGGTATGATTTTTATGCACATTTTACAACTGAAGAAACTGAGCCTTAAAATTGAGCATAAAAGCAGGAAGTATCCGACGCTGGGAAGAGACATTTAACGGGTGAGAGAACGGAGGCTCAGAGAGGTGAAGTGACTTCCCTGGATCACAGAGCGCGAGACTGGCAGGATTTGGCTCTGACCCGAGGGGTCCAGCTCAGCCCACTCGCTGCGGACTCGCCCTGCAGAGCCTCACCTTACCCTTGCCCTTCTCTGTCCCAAATCTGGGTCACAGGGAGCAGGCAGCCTCAGGAAGGAAATGCCAGCCTCACAGAAGCAATTGCTTAAGCAAAAGAGAATGCAAAATGCCTTCCTAGGAACTTGTTCCCACAGGCCAACGTCTACTACCTCGATGACTGGTAATAAACATGCAGATACCTGGGTGAATCTGAAGGTTGGCTCTGTTTACTGTGTCCTCTTCAAGTGTCCTTTGACTCAGTGTTCCTAGACTTGCAGTTTCACAAAACTTATTGTTGCTGTTCATTTGCTAAGTCATGTCCGACTCTGCCACCCCATGGACTGCAGCCCACCAGGCTTCCCTGTCCTTCACTATCTCCCAGAGCTTGCTCAAACTCATGTCCATTGAGTCGGAGATGCCATCCAACCATCTCATCCTCTATCATCCCCTTCTCCTCCTGCCCTCAATTTTCCCATATACAGGCTGCTGCTGCTAAGTCACTTCAGTCGTGTCCAACTCTGTGCGACCCCATAGATGGCAGCCCACCAGGCTCCACCGTCCCTGGGATTCTCAAGGCAAGAACACTGGAGTGGGTTGCCATTTCCTTCTCCAACGCATGAAAGTGAAAAGTGAAAGTGAAGTCGCTCAGTCGTGTCCGACTCTTAGCAACCCCATGGACTACAGCCTACCAGGCTCCTCCATCCATGGGATTTTCCAGGCAAGAGTACTGGAGTGGGGTGCCATTGCCTTCTCTGTTATCAGATCAGATGAGATCAGTCACTCAGTTGTGTCCGACTCTTTTCGACCCCATGAATCGCAGCACGCCAGGCCTCCCTGTCCATCACCAACTCCCAACACCAGTTCACTCAGACTCGATGCCATCCAGCCATCTCATCCTCTGTCGTCCCCTTCTCCTCCTGCCCCCAATCCCTCCCAGCATCAGAGTCTTTTCCAATGAGTCAACTCTTCGCATGAGGTGGCCAAAGTACTGGAGTTTCAGCTTCAGCATCATTCCTTCCAAAGAAATCCCAGGGCTGATCTCCTTCAGAATGGACTGGTTGGATCTCCTTGCAGTCCAAGGGACTCTCAAGAGTCTTCTCCAACACCACA
>NW_011495069.1:4195368-4218699 GCF_000754665.1 Bison bison bison
CTCAGCCTTCTTCACAGTCCAACTCTCACATCCATACATGACCACAGGAAAAACCATAGCCTTGACTAGACGAACCTTTGTTGGCAAAGTAATGTCTCTGCTTTTGAATATGCTATCTAGGTTGGTCATAACCTTCCTTCCAAGGAGTAAGCGTCTTTTAATTTCATGGCTGCAGTCACCATCTGCAGTGATTTTGGAGCCCAGAAAAATAAAGTCTGACACTGTTTCCACTGGTTCCCCATCTATTTCCCATGAAGTGGTGGGACCGGATGCCATATCTTCATTTTCTGAATGTTGAGCTTTAAGCCAACTTTTTCACTCTCCACTTTTACTTTCATCAAGAGGCTTTTGAGTTCCTCTTGACTTTCTGCCATAAGGGTGGTGTCATCTGCATATCTGAGGTTATTGATATTTCTCCTGGCAATCTTGATTCCAGCTTGTGTTTCTTCCAGTCCAGCGTTTCTCATGATGTACTCTGCATATAAGTTAAATAAACAAGGTGAACTGTTGCTTAATTTCTATTAATAATGTTGTGTAGCTTTTAGTATACATATATTATTCCTCTCTTGTTAAATTTATTCCTAAATATTTTATTTTTTGATGATAATATAAATGAAAGTTTTTATTCATTTTTGTATTTTTTATTGCTTAAGACATAGAAATACAATTTAGTTTCACGTCTTGATTTTGTATCCTGCAACCGTGCTGAACTTGTTTATTGGTTCTAGACAAGTTTTTTTTAGTGGATTCCTTAAGCTTTTCTCTATATATGATCATGTCATTTGAGAACAGAGATAATTTTACTTCTTTCTTTCCAGTCTGTATGCTCTTTTCCTTTTTCTTGCCTAATTGCCTTGGCTAGAACCCCCAGCACCATGTTGAGAAGTGGTGAGAGCTGACATCTTTGATTTTTTTCTTGATCTTACAGGGAAAGTATCACCAGTATGATGTTGGGTGTGGGCTTTTCACAGATGCCCTTGATTAGGTTGAGGAAAATTTCTTTTCCTTCCTAGTTGGTGGAATGTTTTTATCAGGAAAGGATGTTGGAGCTTTTCAAATGCAATTTTTTTGCAACAATTGGGATGATCATGTGGTTTCTTCCTTTATTGCATTAATATGGTATATATGATTGATTTTTGTGTATTAAACCTATCTTGCATTCCTAGGGAAAAAAAAAACCCACTTTGTCATCGTATATTTGGTTTGTATTTGGTTTACTAATATTTTGTTAAGAATTTCTTAAAAAAAATCATTTTCCTTATTTATTTTTGGCTGTGCTGGTTATGCATTGCTGTGGGGGTTTTCTCTACTTACAGACAGCGGGGGCTTCTCATTGCGGAGCTCGGGCTCTAGAGCACAGGCTCAATGGTTGCTCTGGTGGGTTTAGTTGCTCCACGGCAAGTGGGATCTTCCTGGACCAGGGATGGAAACTCATTGGCAGGCAGATTCTTTACCACTGAGCCACCAGGAAAGTCCCTTGTTGAGATTTTTTGCATATATGTCATAAGGGATAAAGGTCTGTAGTTATCTTTTCTCGTAATGTCTTCTTTTAAAAGAAAAAATTTTAATATTTTATTTCTTTCCTTATTTGGCTGCTCTGGTCCAGTTGCATCACACGGGGTCTTGACTTTTGCTGCAGTGTACAGGATCTTTAGTTGAGGCATGAGTATTCTTAGTTGGGGCATGTGGGGTTGGGAGCTCGGAATCTTAGCCCCCGGACCACCAGGGAAGTCCCTCTTGTAATGTCTTTGTCTGACTTCGATATCAGAGTAATATTGACCTTGTAGAATGAGCTGGAAACTGTTTCCTCCTCCTCTATTTTTCTGGAAGAATTTTAGAAGGAGAGTGTTAATTCTTCCTTAAAAAGTTGATAGAATTCAATATACCATCTAGTCCTAAACTTTTCTTTGCTAGAAATTTTTTGTCTATTGACTCAATCTCTTTACTTAAATGTCTATTCAGAGTTCACTTTGGGCTTCCCTTGTGGCTCAGCTGGTAAAGAATCCGCCCACAAAGTGGGAGACCTGGGTTCGATCCCTGGGTTGGGAAGATGCCCTGGAGAAGGGAAAGGCTACCCATTCCAGTATTCTGGCCTGGAGAATTCCATTGACTGTACAGTCCATGGGATTGCAAAGAGTCAGACTGAGTGGCTTTCACTTTTTTACTGTCTACAATACTATATTAGTTTCAGGCATACAACATATAATTCAATATTTTTATAGGTTGTACTCCATTTAAAAGTATTATAAAGTAATGGTTATATTTCCCTGTGCTGTACAACATATTCTTGTAACTTACTTTATATACAGTAGTTTGCACCTGTTAATCTACCTTTCCTGTAATTGTCCCTCCCTCTCCCTTCTCCCCACTGGTAACCACAAGCTTTTCTCTATATCTACGAATCTATTTCTGTTTTGTTATCTTCGTTTGTTTATTTATTTTGTAGACTCTACATATCAGTGATAATGTAGTCTTTGTCTTTTTCTGACTTATTTCACTAAGTGTAATACTCTCAAGGTCCATCCATGTTGGGAATAGCAGAATTTCATTCTCTTTTACGGGTAATATTCCATTGTATGTATCACCACATCTTCTTTATCCAGTCATCTGCTGATGGATACTTAGGTTTATTTCATATCTTGGCTATTGTAAGTTTCTGTTGCTATGAACATTGGGGTGCATCTATCTTTCTGAGTGGTTTCATTTTCTTTGGATATATACCCAGCAGTGGAATTGCTGGATAATATGGCAGTTCTATTTTTAGTTTAGGGTTTGTTTGGTTTTTTTTGGCAGTTTGTGTCTTTTCAGGATTTGTCCATTTCATTTACGTTACCTAATTTGTTGTTCTACAACTGTTGATAGGATTCTCCTATAATTCTTTTTATTTCTATAAGTTTGGTAGTAATGTTCCCACTCTCATTTCTGATTTTTAGAAATTTGAGTCCGCTCTCTTTTTTTCTCTTCATCAGTCTAGTTAAAGTTTTGCCAACATCTTGACAAAAAAGTTGATTTAAAAAAAGTCTATTTATCTGGCTGCTCCAGGTCTTAGTTGCGGCACGGGCATCTTCGTTCTGTCATGTGGAGTCTTTTATTGTGGCCTCTGGAATCTCTAGTTGTGGTACTGGAACTCTTAGCTGGGACATTTGGGATCCAGTTCCCTGACCAGGATTTGAACCTGGGCCCCCTGCTGTGGGAGCATGAAGTCTTAGCCACCAGACCGCCAGGGACGTCCCCAAGAGGTTGATCTTTTCAAAGAAGCAATTTTTGGTTCCACTGATCCTCTCTATTGTTATTCTGTTTTAATTTCATTTGTCTCCACTGTAATCTTTCTTATCCCTTCTTTACGCTTGCTTTGGAGTTAGTTTGCTCCTTTGCTTCTAGTTTTTGGTAGAAGGTTAGGTCGTTGATCCGAGATCTTTCTTCTTTGATAGTGCTGGGGTTTACAGGTACAAATTCCCCTCTGAGCACTGTTTTCATTGCATCTCTTTGTTTCTTTGTATTGTTAAATAATATTCCACTAGACAGATATACCACACCTTATTTGATTTTTATTTTTTTAGGTTGAGATTTTGTCTTTGGAAATTATTGGTTCATGTCTTTTGTACTTAAAAAAACATATTTAAAAGAAAAAGAAAAAAACATTTCATTCATCTGTTCATCAGTTGATGGATATTTGTGTTCTCCACCTTGGGGCTATTCTGGATATGTTGCTATTAACATTTACATACAAAGTCTTTTCTGTGTATACATGTTTTCAATTCTTTCAGGTACCAGGAGTGAATTCCTGTGTTACATGATAACTCTGTGGTTAGATTTTGGCAGCATTTAGCGTGGATACAATAATATTAGCTAATGAAGACATGCTCAAATTTCCTCAATAGTACCAAGAATTCATAGCTCTGGCATGGAGGTAAAATTTATACCTGATGAATTGTACAAGTCTTAGGTGCAAATTTCAATGAGCATATACATATACATATATATGTGAAAGTGGAAGTCGCTCAGTCGTGTGTCCAACTTTGTAACCCCATGGACTATACAATCCATGGAATTCTCCAGGCCAGAATCCTGGAGTGGGTAGCCTTTCCCTTCTCCAGGGGATCTTCCCAACTCAGGGATCGAACCCAGGTCTCCGGCATTGCAGGCGGATTCCTTACCAGCTGAGCCACCAGGGAAGCCCATACGTATATATATGTGTATCTTGCTAGCACCACCCCGAGCGAAATACAGATCCTTCCCATTGCCCCTGAAACTTCTTGTTTCCAGCAGCTGCCCCCGACACACATCTGTTATTATTATGGTAATAGTAGTTCTGGGGGTGCTCATAAAAGACTAATATATTTTTTAAGGATGTTTATTTATTTATTTATCTTAATTTACTTTTTTAATTGAAGGATAATTGCTCTACAGAGTTTTGTTGTTTTCTTTTTGTCAAACCTCAACATGAATCAGCCATAGGTACACATACATCCCCTCCCTTTTGACGCTCCCTCCCATCTCCCTCACCACCCCACCCCTCTAGGTTGATACAGAGCCCCTGTTTGAGTTTCCTGAGCCACACAGCAAATTCCCGTTGGCTGTCTATTTTATATACGGTAATGTAAGTTTCCCTGTTACTCTTTCCATACAGCCCACCGTCTCCTCCCCTCTCCCCATGTCCATAAATCTATTCTCTATGTCTGTTTCTCCACTGCTGCCCTGCAAATAAAGACTGATATTTATCTCAAGAATTTGCAAGACACATTCCTTCCTCTTTTGAACTCGGAGGCAGACTGGGGAACGGGGCAGGTCATGAGCACTGGGGTTAAACAGACCACACTCTCACTCTTAACTTTGCCATTTACTGGCTGTATACCATGGGCAGGTTACCTGATATCTCCGAGTCTCAGTTTTCTCCAATGTAAAAATGAGTGATGTGTGAAAATTAGTCAAAACCATGTATCTGAAACACTGGCCACCCCGTGGACACCTTCCAAACATCAGTTTCCTCTCCGTTTCTCATTCCCTCTTCCTTATTTGATTCTCACAACAACGTCACTCAGTCATTTATTCACTCAACTACGCTGCGTGTCAGGCGCTTATCTCTGGGGCAACAGTGTGAATTAAAACAGCCACTGCTGGGACTTCTCTGGGGGTCCAGTAGCTAAGAACCTGCCTCCCAATGCAGAGGGTGCAGGCTTGATCCCTGGTCGGGGAACTAAGATCCCAGATGCTGCAGGGCCGCTGGGCCCACGTGCTGCGACTGGAGAGTCTGTGCGCTGCACAGAAAGGCCTAGCGTGCCGCGGCTGAGACCCGACACAGCCGAATGCAGGAATATTAAAAGAATAGCCACTGTCCCTGTCTTCATGATGGTTATAGTCAAGAAGGTGGTTAATGGAATAACCACCTTAGAGCAAGGAAGAAGTACCCAGTGCTCTGAGAGGGTATGATGAGGGCCTGGACTCTCTCAGTGCTGCTGCTCAGAGAAGGCATCTAGGAAGAGGTGAACCTTCAGCTAAGAACTGAGCAAATAGGACAGAATGAGGCAAGGCTTTGGGGGAAGTAGAGGACGCCTTTCCAGGAAGACGAAACAGGGTGTGCAAATGCGCTGTGGCAGGCAAGAGCACGGTGCACTCGAGGAACCACAGAAAGTCCCAGGCAGCTGCAGAGGCCAGATGCGGCTGGAGGCGGTGAGGACCAGGCCTCCCCCGGAAGCCATAGTTAGAAATCAGGTCTTCAGCACAGGAGCAAGGACAGGCATGGGTGACTTTTCAGCAGAGGAGAGGCAGGTGCTTGATATGGTCAGATCTGCCCCAAGAAGAGAGAGCAGAGTCACCAGGGCAGGGCCTGCACGCATCTTGGTGAGGAACCGGGCCAGGGTGGCGGTGATGGATGTGGAGGGGTGTGGTCAGAACTGAGAGATATTTAGGCATTCATCCGGTTCATCGGATATTCATTGGAAGGACTGCTGCTGAAGCTGAAACTCCAATACTTTGGCCACCTTAAGAACTGACTCATTTGAAAAGACAAGACCCTGATGCTGGGAAAGATTGAAGGCAGGAGGAGAAGGGGACGACAGAGGATAAGATGGTTGGATGGCATCACCGACTCAATGGACATGAGTTTGAGTAAACTCCGGGAGTTGGTGACGGACAGGGGGGCCTGGCGTGCTGCAGTCCATGGGATCACAAAGACACGACAGTGACTGAACTGAACTATCCGGTAAACCCCACAGGACTTGGAGATGGCCTGGACATAAGGAGGGAGAGACAAGGAGAGCGTGTTGCGAGCCATGCGTAAAAGGGCGGTGCCAGTGAGATGGGAGCTCCCAGAGGGGACCAGGGCTGAGGGGTTGATCGGGGGACCATGCTGAGCTGAAGAAGCCAGGGTTCTGTGAAGGAAAGGGACTGGCTGTGGCCAGATGGTGGGGTGCGGTGGGGATGAGAGGTAACGCTCTTATGAACACCTGCTAATCCTGAGGAAGCTTCCATCTGGTGTGTGGGATGGGGAGGTGGTGGTTAGCAGTGCTCCAATGCTTAAGATCTGGAAGCATTCCTGTCTGAGTATTCTGGAAGCAACTTTGCACCTCTTTTGGAAGACGGAGCCAGTGAGAACAAGGCCAAGAAACTGTTTCCTGAGCGTGCAAACGTATCCTGGTGGCAGCTGGCGTCCCGGCTGACAGCGCACAGTCCCCGGTACACGGCCAGTGCTCCGTAACCGGTGACCCTCTGCTGTGGGGGGCCCAGCACCTCCAGGATGGGGGCCTCAGAGGTAAGACTCTACTCAAGGCAGGAACTAGGTGTCAGAACAAAGAGGTTACGTTTGGTTCTGAAGCCTCCCCAGGCTCGGGAATTTGAAGATGATGAAATTGATGCTAATAGAATTGTGAAGTTGAATTTTAATTTCCAAAACTCTTTCCCCTCCCCTCCTGGGTGGCGGGAAAAGAGATAAAATTCCCAAACTGGAAATACAATTGCATCCCATTCAGGCACTTGGCAATTTGCCCCCAGTTAGCACTGAATGCTGAAAATAGGGAGGAAGCAAACACTGGCTGGGGGCCACGGGAGAAGTGGCAACAAATTATTGTTCTTTCAAGAACTGCGAATATTAACAGACCAATTTATGGAATGTGCTGGGGTGTTGTTCTCCTAGAAAACAGGGTGGCCTCACTGGGCTCTCCAGAACCTTCTGGGTCAGACCAGAGTGAGGCACTTGGGGCACCTTCCCCCAGCCCCACCCTGCTTGTAAGACCCCAGGACTCAGTAGCAGTTCAAGACAGGGAGGCTCCAACTCCTCCCACCACTTTATTCACAGGCTGTCCCATCCCTAATCACGTTAGAAGTCTGAGGGAGGAGCTGACCACTGGTTGGCACAGCCCCGGCGGGCTGCCTTGTACCCAGGGCACCCAGCACATACAAGTGTTTAGTGCTCACTCGGTATGTGTAAGACATTCTGCTATGCGCTCTGCTGGTAGCAAAGGACACTGACCCATCTCTTTCTACCAGGGAGCTCATTGCCTCATAGAAACGACCCAAGCAGGAAACGATTTACCCAGATGTGATCTTACATAACCTCACATATTGTGAAGGCTTTCCTTTTTCAATTTTATTTCACTCTCTCTGGGCTAAATATATCATCAACACCTCCCTGACACTTGTTAAAAGCCCTTGGCAGGCAACGGATTCAAGCTAGAACTCTCTGAATCTATGGTTGTGTTACCTTCTATTCATGGCAAAAGAAACTGGCTTCCCATTTTCAATAGTGAATTAATTCTAAAATGAATCTGTTGGAATAAAAAAAGGGAAGAGTCAATCCACTTGAAGAAGTGTATCAGCCAGTCACTGGCCAAGTGGTGACCCACAGACATGCCAACAGCCACCTGGACCCACAGACAGGCCAACAGCCACCTGGAAACAAGAGGAAGCAAAGGGTCCCACCCAGCGCCTTGGACTCACAACTGTCCTACCGAACCCTTGTCCCACCTATTTCCAAAATACCCCAGAGGACAGAGCATTTTCCTTTTGGCCTGGGATCAACTCAACCTGCTGCAGATAAAAAACGATTAACAACCTTAGTATTGTTTTCTGCGGCTGTTTTCCTCCCTCCAACCCCTCCTCTTGGGAAAAAACATTAATACAAACAAAACCATTTGGACTCAGTTAAGTGTTGTTTGGGTGAGTTGAGCCTTGTTTTGCAACTAAGATCTCAAGATATTTTAAGGGATAAGGAGTATGTCAGGGCTATATATTGTCACCCTGCTTATTTAACTTCTATGTAGAGTACATCATGTGAGATGCCAGGCTGGATGAAGCATACCTGGAATTAAGATTGCCGGGAGAAATATCAATAACCTCAGATATGCAGATGACACCACCCTAATGGCAGAAGGTGAAGAGGAACTAAAGAGCCTCTGGATGAAAGTGAAAGAGGAGAGTGAAAAAGTTGGCTTAAAGCTCAACATTCAAAAAACTAAGATCATGGCATCCAGTCCCATTACTTCATGGCAAAGCAATGGGGAAACAATGGAAACAGTGAAACATTTTATTTTCTTGGGCTCCAAAATCACTGTGGATGGTGACTGCAGCCATGAAATTAAAAGATGCTTGCTCCTTGGAAGAAAACCTATGAAAAACCTAGTGAGTGTATTAAAAAAGCAGAGACATCACTTTGCCACAGAGGTTCATCTAGTCAAAGCTATGGTTTTCCCAGTAGTGATGTATGGATGTGATAGTTGGATCATAAAGAAGGCTGAGTACTGAAGAACTGATGCTTTCAAATTGTGCTGGAGAAGACTCTTGAGTCCCTTGAACAGCAAGGAGATCAAAGAAGTCAATCCCAAAGGAAATCAACCCCGAATATTCACTGGAAGGACTGATGCTAAAGCTGAAGCTCTGATACTTTGGCCACCTGATGTGAAGAGCTGACTCATTGGAAGCCCCTGATGCGGGAAAGATTGAGGGCAGGAGGAGAAGGGAAGGATGAGATAGTTGGATGGCGTCACTGACTCTATGGGCATGAGTTTGAGCAAACTCTCGGAGATAGTGAAGGACAGGGGAGCCAGGGTGCTGCAATCCATGGGGTTGCAAAGAGTTAGACACGACTGAGCGACTGAACACCAACAACTAGGGATAAGAAAAAAGAGCCGGCTACCCACGGAGAGAGAAAGTGTTGCCCCAGGGCCACCAGTTCCAAGGTTGCAGTCCCAACCCCCAGCACCAGGGCCCATTTCAGACCTTAGCTGCCTGAGCACTGTGGTAGCCCTTACTATTCTCTTCCCATGGAATTAGAAATATCTGTCGCTGTTGTTCCGTCACTAAGATTTGTCTGACTCCTTGCAAACCCATAGACAGCAGCACGCCAGCCTCTTCTGTCCTCCACTATCTCCCAGAGTTTGCTCAAATTCATGTCCATTGAGTCAGTGATGCTGTCTAACCATCTCATCCTCTTTCGCCCCCTTCTCCTCTTGCCCTCAATCTTTCCCAGCATCAAGGTCTTTTCCAATGAGTCAGCTCTTTACATCAGGTGGCCAAAGTACCGGAACTTCAGCTTCAACAACAGTTCCTGCAATGAATATTCAGGGTTGATTTCCTTTGAGATTGACTGGTTTGATCTCCTTGCTGTCCAAAGGACTCTCAAGAGTTTTCTCCAGCACCACAATTTGAAATATAAATAACATTAAACCGCAAACACCTAACACGTATGCCAAAGTTAAAACTAGTTTATGCTTCCATATTTGAAATTTACTGATTGTAGAATTTTGAATGAGATCGTCCAAATAAACTTTTAAAAATCATTTATCTATTTAGGCCAGACCAAGCAGCATAGGGGATCTTAGTTCCCTGATCAGGGAATCAAACCAGTGCCCCCTGCCTTGGAAATGCAGAATCTTAACCACTGGACCACGTGGGAAGTCCCTGAAATGAACTTTTGCTCTTGAGTTTTGTTTGGATTGGGGGGGATTTCTACTCTTCTGGCACCCTGGGCACATCTTTTTAGCCTAATCACTAGCTGCTAAGGGAGGGTGGGGTGGAGGGGGGGGTGGCGGGAGCGCGGCCCGGCCGGCCCAGGGGCTGCCGCTGCCCCTCGGCCCTCAGTGTGGACACGCCGCCTGTCAGGCTCACTCCATGTTGTCGGGCTGACACCCGCCTTTCCGCCAACCGGACAGGGACCTGTCTTATCTCCCTGGCATTAACCGGGTTCTCAGTAAGCAATTATCACTTTACTCCACAAAGACCCTTTTCGCTGGGGACATGGAGAGATCAGGACACAGATGTAGAAAATGGCCCAAGAATAAGGAAGAAACTCATGCACCATCCGTTATCATGATATACGGTAGCCATGAGACATTCCATTTCTAGACTATCAGAGCAAGGCGGGGCCAGAGACCATGTCTTGCCCAAACTTGTCATTTCACGAATAAGGAAATAAGATGTTGGTGTTAACAGTGGATCCTGCCAAGAAGGGATTAGTGTGTGTGTACTTTAATTATAGGCGGGTCATAGCACACAGTGGGTTCAAAACAAGTGTTCACTGAGAGCTTCCCCAGGGGCTCAGTGGTAAAGAATCCTCCCACCAGCGCAGGAGTCAGGTTGGATCCCCGCTCTGGGAAGATCCCGCGTGCCACGGGGGCACTAAACCCGCATGGCACAACAATTGGCTGTGCTCTAGAGCCTGGGAACAGCAACTGATGAAGCCTGTGAGCCCGAGGGCCCGTGCTCTGCAACGTGAGAAACTACGCAGGGCAACTAGAACCTGCTCGCTACAACTAGAGCGGCCCCTGCTCGCATAACTAGAGGAGAGCCTGCGCAGCAACAAAGACCCAGGACAGCTGGAAATAAATAACGAAATAAATTTTACCAACAAAGAAAGACGCTTTCCTGAATTTGAATAAATCTTCAGATTTGCTGGAGGAGAAAGGAAGCTGGAATCAGCTCTCGGTTGAGCAGGGCTTCCCAGGTGGCACAGTGGTAAAGAATCTGCCTGCTGACCAAGAGCTGCAGGCTCAGTCCCCAGGTCTGGAAGAGCCTCTGGAGGAGGAAATGACAACTCACCCCCAGTGTTCTTGCCTGGAAAATTCTATGGACAGATGAGCCTTGTGCGTTACAGTCCATGAGGCCGCAAACAGTCAGACAAAACTGAGCGACTGAGCACACACTGGGGTGAGCTACTTCACAAGGTAAGGACGTGGTGGGAAGAGAGGGAGCTCTGTGACCGACTCTGACCCACCTTCCTCCCAGTGAATGGTTGCCTGGTCTATGAACAGCTTCTGAAGCTAGTTAAGTGCAGGAGCACCAACACCGGTGCTTTGCAGGAATCATTTTTCTCAAAGTCCTACTCTGGCTCGTCTTTGACATGCCATGACCAGCCCAGCTGTGGGGACTGGAGAAGGGCCATGCACTCTGGGGACCTTCACATACTGTCCCCAGGGATGCCATGCCCACCCTCTGGGGCTGCGGTTGTAATGATGGTTCCTACAGGCCTTTTTAGGAAATCTGCTTTCTGCCACCTCCCTCCTGGGGGAGGTCAGGTGGCATTGGGACAAGCAGAGCACTGTGGTGCCAGCCATTGTTCTAAGTGTTCTTAAATGGATGTTTCTGGTATACTCTCCGGGCGCAGAGGTCCATGACGCTTTAAGCAGGAGGAACAAGGGGGTGGGCTGGTTGCATCTTCTCTCCTTGGAGAAATAAGGAAGTTGGATAATTTGTGGTTTATTTTAGGGAGAAATAAGGAAGTTAATCTTTCTGAGTAAGGCATTTTTGGTGACCTGAAACAAAAATTTGGATGGAGGGAATTGTGAGGCTGTAATTGGAATTTTCAGGGATCTCCATGGGCCCAGGAAACAAGGCAACCTTACCACAGCCAGGCCCCTCTGGTGAGAGACATGGGAACTGGGAAGTTGGAGACTGAAGTTACCTGCCCAGTGCCTTAGGGTCCACGTCTCTCTTATCTCAGTTCCTCTCTGATCTCTCATCAACTGCTCCTTTCTCCCCTCGTTCAGTGGGCACACTCACCTCCTCAGATCCCATGGAAGTCCCAGGAGAACCCGAGCTTTCCTCTCTCATGGTCAACAGTTGCCCTCCCATTAGCGGTTCTGATTGATCATGGAGTCACGGGACAAGTCTAGGTATTGGCCAAATCTGAGCTGATCAGCTGTGTCCAGAGGGATATGTGAGTGTGAGTGTGTGCGTGTGTGTGTGTGTGAAAGCATGTGTTGGGATAGTGTATGTGGGTGTGCGTGTGTGTGTGTGAAGGGATGTGTTGGGCTAGTGTGTGTGTGTGTGTGTGTGTGAAGGGATGTGATTGTGTTAGTGTGTGTGTGAAGGGATGTTTTGTGATAGTGCGTGTGTGTGTGTGTGAAGGGATATGGGTGTGTGTGTGTGTGAAGGGCTGTGTTGTGATTGTGTGTGTGTGTGTGAAGGGGTATGTTGAGATAGTGCATGTATGTGTGTGAAGGGATGTGTTGTGTTAGTGTGTATGTGAAGGAGTGTATTGGGGTAGTGCATGTGTGTGTGAAGGGCTGTGTTGTGATTGTGTGTGTGAAGGAATGTGTGTGATTGTTTGTAAAGGGCTGTATTGTGATAGTGTGTGTTTATGTGTGTGTGAAGGAATGTGTGTGATTCTGTGTGTGTGTGAAGGGAAGTGTTGTGATAGTGTGTGTGTGTGTATGTGTGTGTGTGAAGGGCTGTGTTGTGATTGTATGTGTGTGTGTGAAGGGATGTGTGTGATTGTTTGTGAAGGGCTGTGTTGTGATTGTGTGTGTGTGTGATTGTGAAGGGCTGTGTTGTGATTGTGTGTGTGTGTGTGAAGGGATATGTGTGATTGTGTGTGTGTGTGAAGGGCTGTGTTGTGATTGTGTGTGTGTGTGTGAAGGGCTGTGTTGTGATTGTGTGTGTGTGTAAAGGGATGTGTGTGATTGTGTGTGTGTGTGAAGGGCTGTGTTGTGATAGTGTGTGATTCTGTGTGTGAGTGAAGGGCTGTGTTATGATAGTGTGTGTGTGTGTGTGTGTGAAGGGCTGTGTGTGGTTGTTTGTGAAGGGCTGTGTTGTGACTGTGTGTGTGTATGTATGAAGGGATGTGTGTGATTGTGAAAGGCTGTGTTGTGATTGTGTGTGTGTGTGTGTGAAGGGCTGTGCTGTGAGTGTGTGTGTGTGTGTGTGTGTATGAAGGGCTGTGTGTGATTGTGAAGGGCTGTGTTGTGACTGTGTGTGTGTGTGTGAAGGGAAGTGTTGTGATTGTGTGTGATTGTGTGTGTGTGAAGGGCTGTGTTGTGATTATGTGTGTGTGTGAGTGAAGGGATGTGTGTGATTGTGCGTGTGTGAAGGGCTGTGTTGTGATAGTGTGTGTGTGTGTGTGTGTGTGAAGGGATATGTGTGATTGTGCATGTGTGTGTGTGTGAAGGGGTGTGTGTGTGTGTGTGTGAAGGGCTGTGTGTGATTGTGGTGTATGTGTGTGTGAAGGGATGTGATTGTGTGTGAAGGGCCATGCCGTCACAGCTCCCTGGGTGACAGGTGCCAGGGCGGGGCTTCACCTGTGATGGCGGCGCTGCAGGCAGGCCTTCTCAGTAAGCGCGTCTTCTCTCCGGGAGAGCAGTGATGAGAGGCTGTCCTCTCAGTCTGAGAACCAAGGGGTGAAGGTGGTTTGCAACAGAAGAAAGTGGAATGGCAGCCTTTCATCGGCTGCGTGTCCAGACGCCCTCACAAGCCAGTCCTCAGTTCCTTATGCGCTGCCGTGCTGGCCCTGCGTGACCAAGCATCCACAGCTGATCGGACCAGGAGTGGACATGTGCCCAGGGGACCGATCCCGTTCTCTCCTGGGCACTGGCACTGCCACACCCCAATGGGGTTGCTAGAAGCCCTAGGGGATGGGGTCAGGTCCTGCTGCAAAGACTGGCAAGAATAGAGAGTGGGCTTACAGGGAGAGGAGAGTGAAGTGAGTACAGGGAGAAGAAACGAAGTCTAAAAATGGTCTGAAAGCCTAAAACCGGTGACTGATCAAATCCCTGCTTTCAGCCAGCCACTTTGGAAAACAGTATGGAGGTGTCTCAAAAAACTCAAAATAGAACGATTAGGTTGGTGAAAAAGTAATTGCGGTTTCGGACTGTGAATGTTAAATCATTGTAACTAGGCTCGAACACATCTTCGTTAATCAAAGTAGGAACCTTTACAATTAACACATTTTTGTCAATGAGAAATAAGTTTGCTTATTCCTATAGCATAAAAATCTGTGGTTCGGGACTTGAGGGGCTCTTGCACACCCTTTTCTGCCTCCTGCTGGTGGTGGAAGCATTTTCCCTGCAAAAAGTTGTCAAGATGCATGAAGCAGTGGTAGTTGGGTGGCAAGAAGTCGGGTGAATATGGGGGATGAAGCATAACTTCGTAGCCCAATTTGTTCAACTGTGGAAGCTCTGGTTGTGCTATGTACAGTCAGGCACTGTCGTGGAGAAGAATTGGGCCCGTTCTGTTGGCCAGTGCTGGCTGCAAGAGTTGCCATTTTCGGGGCATCTCATTCATTTGCTGGATATACTTCTCAAATGTAATGGTTGTGCCAGGATTCAGAAAGCTGTAGTGGATCAGACGGGCAGCAGCCCATCAAACAGTGACCATGACCTTTCTTTGGCTTTGGGAAGTGCTTTGGAGCTTCTTCTCAGTCCAACCACTGAGCTGGTCATTGCCAGTTGTCATATAAAATGCACTGTTCATTGCGTGTCACAATCCGATCCAGAAATGGTTTGTTTTTGCTGCATAGAATAAAAGAAGACAACACTTCAAAATGATGATTTTTTTGACTTGCAGTCAGCTCATGAGATACCCACTTATCAAGCTATTTCACTTTTCCAGTTTGCTTCAAATGCTGACTGACTGTAGAATGGTCGATGTTGAGTTCTTTGGCAACTTCTCGTGTAGTTGTAAGAGCATCAGCTTTGATGATCTTCTCAACTGGTCGTTGTCAACTTCTGATGGCTGGTCATTTCGCTTCTCATCTTCAAGGCTCTCATCTTCAAGGCTCTCATCTCCTTCGGACAACTTCTTGAGCCACCACTGCACCGTACGTTCCTTAGCAGTTCCTGGGCCATATGTGTTGTTGATGTTACAATTTATCTCTGCTGCTTTACAGCCCATTTTGAATTCGAATAAGAAAATTGCTCAAATTTGCTTTTTGTCTAACATTATTTCCCTAGCCTAAAATAAACATAAAATGCACAGCAAGTATTAAGTCCTTAGCAAAAGACATAAAGTAAGAAACACACATTAAAATGATGTAGAACATAACCACATTTATTTCAGAACATATTCCTATATAAAATAGCAAATTTCAACAATGCAAAACCACAATTATTTTTGCACCAACCTAATGCTTTATGGCTCAGAAGTAGAAGTAATGGCAGATTTTATTTTCTTGGGCTCCAAAATCACTACAGATGGTGACTACACCCATGAGATAAAAGACGCTTGCTCCTTGGAAGGAAAGCTGTGACAAACCTAGACAGCATATTAAAAAGGAGAGACATCACTTTGCAGGCAAAGGTCCATATAGTCAAAGCTCTGGTTTTTCCAGTAGTCATGTACGGGTGTGGGAGGTGGACCATCAGAAGACTGAGCACCAAAGAATTGATGCTTTCAAATTGTGGTGCTGGAGATTCTTGAGAATCCTTTGGACTCCAAGGAAATCAAACCAGCCAATCCTAAAGGAAATCAACCCTAAATAATCATTGGAAGGACTGATGCTGAAGCTGAAGCTCCAGTACTTTGGCCACCTGATAGGAAGAGCCAACTTATTAGGAAAGACCAGGATGCCAGGAAAGATTAAAGGCCACAGCAGAAGGGAGTGGCAGAGGATGGATGGTTAGATAGCATCACTGACTCAATGGACACGAACCTGAGCAAGCTCTGGAAGATATTGGAGGACAGAGGAGCTTGGTGTTCTGTAGTCTATGAGGTCGTTAAGAGTCAAACACAACTTAGCGACCAAACAGCAACTACAACATGACTCAGAAATTCCACTCCTCGATATATATCTGGAAAAAATAAAAAGAAAGAAAGAAAAGAAAACACTAATTCAAAAAGATAATGTTCCAGTGGCTCAGAAGTAAAGAATCTGCTCGCAGTGCAGGAGACACAAGAGATGAAGGTTTGATCCCCTTGTCAGGAAGGTCCCCTGAAGAAGGGAGTGGAAACCCACCCCAGTATTCTTGCATGGTGAATTGCACAGATAGAAGAGCCTAGTGGGCTATACTCCATGGGGTCACAAAGAGTAGGATACGACTGAAGCAACTTAGCACGCATGTACACAGAAGAAGGGAAATTAAAATGGAGATAGTCCAGTTCAGACTTCAGAAACAGGAGAGTAGACCTTTGACCTTGCTTCTGAACTGTCTGGACACTGCCCAGACTCCATCCCTGCCTGCAAACACAGCTAGTCATGCAGCACTTTAGATAAGAAAGGGAGTGGGTCTCCAAATTCTTGAGCCCCTGGAGGCCTGGCCAATCACCCCAGGGTTTAAGGAAATCCTATGACTCACAGATGATACCACTTTAATGGCAGAAATTGAAGAAGAACTAAACAGCCTCTTGATGAGGGTGAAAGAGGAGAGTGAAAAAGCTGGCTTAACAAGGTGAAAAGGCAGCCTTCAGAATGGGGGGAAACAATAGCAAACAAAGCAACTGACAAAGAACTAATCTCTAAAACATACAAGCAACTCACACAGCTTAATACCAGAAAAACGAACAACCCAATCAAAAAGTGGGCCAAAGAACTAAACAGACATTTCTCTAAAGGAGACATACAGATGGCTAACAAACACATGAAAAGATGCTCAACATCACTCATTATTAGAGAAATGTAAATCAAAACCACAATACGGTATCATCTCACACCAGTCAGAATGGCTGCCATCAAAAAGTCTACAAACAAAAAATGCTAGAGAGGGTGTGGAAAAAAGGGAACCCTCTTATGCTGTTGGTGGGAATGCAAACTGGTACAGCCACTATGGAGAACAGTGTGGAGATTCCTTAAAAAACTAGAAATAGAACTGCCATACGACTCAGCAATCACTGCTGGGCATACACACTGAGGAAACCAGAGCTGAAAGAGACACGTGTACCCCAGTGTTGACTGCAGCACTGTTTACAACAGCCAGGACGTGGAAGCAAACCAGATGTGCATCGATGGATAAGGAAGTGGTGGTACATATAACAATGGAACAGCACTCAGCTAAAAAAGAGCGCATTTGAGTCAGTTCAAATGAGGTGATGAAACTGGAGCCTCTTGTGAAGGAAGCCTCCAGAGTGAAGCAAGTCAGAAAGAGAAACACCAATACAGTATGTTAATGCATGTATATAGAATCTAGAAAGACGGTAACAACAATCCTATATGCAAGACAGCAAAAGAGACAGAGCCGAAGAACAGACTTGTGGACTATGTGGGAGAAGGTGAGGGTGGGATGATACGAGAGAAGAGCATTGAGACATGTATTTTTTCAGTGTACATGACATGTACAAGTTGCCGTATGTAAAATAGATGATCAGTGCAAGTTTGACGCGTGAAGCAGGGCACTCGAAGTCGGTGCTCTGGGACAACCCAGAGGGATGGGGTGGGGAGAGAGGTGGGAGGGGGTTCAGGATGGGGGACACATGTGTACCTGTGGCTGATTTGCATCTATGTGGTGGCAAAAACCACCACAATATTGTGAAGTAATTATCTTCCAATTAAAATAAATTAATTAATTTTAAATAAGGGAAAGCTGGCTTAAAAATCAACATTCAAAAAACAAAGATCATGACATCCAGTCCCACCACTTCGTGGCAAATAAATGGGAAAAAAGCAGAAACAGGGTTGGATTTCATTTTCTTGGGCTCCAAAATCACTGCAAACGGTGACTGCAGCCATAAAATTAAAAGTTGCTTGCTCCTTGAAAGAAAAGCTATGACAAACCTAGACAGTGTATTAAAAAGCAGAGACATTATTTTGCTGATAAAGGTCCATATAGTCAAAGTTATGATTTTTCCAGTAGTCATGTATGGATGTGAGAGTTGGACCATAAAGAAAGCTGAGCGCCAAAGAATTGATGCTTTCGAACTGCGCCACTGGAGAAGACTCTTGAGAGTCCCTTGGACTGCAAGGAGATCCGACCAGTCCATCCTAAAGGAAATCAGTCCTGAATATTCACTGGAATGACTGGTGCTGAAGCTCCAATACTTTGGCCACCTGAAGGGAAGAGTTGACTAATTGAAAAAGACCCTGATGCTGGGAAAGATTGAGGGCAGGAGGAGAAGGGGGCGACTGAAGATGACGTGGTTGGATGGCATCACTGACTCAGTGGACATGGAGATAGTGAAGGCCAGGGAAGCCTGGTGTGCTGCAGTTCAAAGAGCCTCAAAGAATCCGACACAACTTAGCGACTGAACAACAACAACAAATCTCACAAGATGAAACAAACAGCCTTGTAAAAGTGTTGAAGAAAAACCAGAGCTGCATTTTTGCACAAACTGATGATGATATCAGTTTGCAGTCTGGGGTCTTAAGTGGGAACCCCCAAAACTGCAATTTGAAGTCTCACCTGTGGAGTGAATGGACTGCCTGGGACCTTCCCGACGGGGACTCCACATGGCTGCGACTCGGGACTTCCCATCATTCTGTTTAGTTCTGGATGTTGGTCGACCCAATTTGGTGATGTATGTGCTGTTCCTCTTCTCTATTGTTTCTATTTCCATTTTCTTTTAATGACTGCATATTGAAATTAAGTTAAACAATCCTTTATTAAATATTAAAGTTGTCTATCTGTGTCTAACAAGTGGTTTCTTTTGTATACAAATCCTTCGAACCCGAAATGAAAGTGAAACTTTCAGCAAAACAGATACCAGCACCTAATGTTTATAGCAGCATTGTTTACAACAGAGCAACCTAAGTGTCCATCAGCAGATGACTGGATAAAGATGTGGTGTGTATATACAATGGAATACCACTCGACCATAAAAAAATAATGATATTTTACCATTGCAACAACATGGACGGACTTGGAGGGTCTTAAGCTTAGTGAAACAAGTCAGACAGAGAAAGACAAATACTGTTTAACATCCCTTATATGAAGAATCTAAAAAATAAAACAAATTAGTGAATATAACAAAAGAGAAACTGACTCACCGATATAGAGAAGAAACTAGTGGTTCCCAGAGGGGAGAGGGAAGCAGGAAGGAGCAAGAAAGGGGGAGTGAATTAAAAGGTGCGAACAACTATATATAAAGCACAAAGATATACTGTGCAGCACAAGGACTACAACCAATATTTGACACTAACTATAAATGTAGTAAAACCCTTAACAATTGTGACTCGCTTTATTATACATCTGAGACTTTTATTGTGTAGCAGCTCTATTTCAGTAGGAATACAAAGGCTTTTGAACATCTTCCCTGAGGCGGGGGGGGGAAATCTCTGCTTCCAGTCGCTTCTGGAACACCGACTGCCTTCCTGCCCTTGGCTGTCATGGACAATCTTCCCTTTAATAAATGCCTCTTTTCTGTTCATCCAGCAGGAGTGGTTTTCTATTACCGGCAAGTAGAACACTCATTAATACATGTACAATAAAATAATAATTATACTTATCGAATGTTTATTGTGTGCCACTCTCCCCAGGGGTTTATATGGATTTTAAACCCCTCAACAGCTCTGTGGGGGGGTGTGCATTATTATTCCCATTTCACAGTCAAAGAAACTGAGGCACAGATAGGTTCACTTGCTCAAGGTTGAACACAGCTAGTGGAGCAAGATTTTTTTTTTAATCAGTTGATATTTATTTTTACATTATTTTGAGAATCTATACCTGGGAACACTTAAAAAATTTCTTATTGGCATACAGTTGGTTTACAATGCTGTGTTAGTTTCAGTACAGCAAGGTGAGTCAGGCGTACACATATCCACTCTTTTTCCTTTAGATTATTTCCCCACATAGGCCATTATAATGTATTAAGTAGAGCTCCCTATTCTACACAGTAGGTCATTATTAGCTATCTATTTTATATATTGGGTTAGCCAGAAGGTTCGTTTGGATTTCTCCATAACATCTAATGGAAAACCCAAATGCACGTTTTGGCCAAGCTGATATAAAGTACTGTGTATATGTCAATCCCAATCTCCCAATTTATCCCTTCCTCCACCTTACCTCCTGGTAATCATAAGTCTGTTTTATTTTTTTTTAATTAACTAATTTATTTTAATTGGAGGTTAATTACTTTAATATTGTAGTGGGTTTTGCCATACATTGACATGAATCGGCCTGGAGCAAGATTTCGTTTTGGCGGCTGTTGGTCTCCATCGCTTCGTGGGTTTTCTCTAGCTGCAGTGAGTGTGGGCTGCTCTCTTGCGGTGTGCAGGCCTCTCACCGCGGTGGCTCCTCTGGGTGTGCAGCAGGGGCTCTGGGACACGGGCTTCAGTAGTTGTGGCTCCCAGGCTTTAGAGCACAGGCTCAACAGTTGTGAGGCAGGGTTTTCGTTGCTCCCAGATCAGGGATCAAGCCCGTGTCTCCTGCCTTGGCAGATGGTCTTTACCACGGAGCCACCAGGGAAGCCTGTGGAGCGGGCTTCAGAGTCTGGGCCGCTGTCCATTATGACAGATTTCAGTTGAGACCGCTGGGAGCTGGGGGCTTATCTGGGGGCCTTCTGAGCACACCCCTCCCAATCGTATGCTCACTCCAGCCCTGCATCCACACAGAAAACTCAAGCAGGAGGAGCTGGCATCTGAGGTGGAGGGATTGCACTCTGACCCCTTGCCCTGTCCACCCCCACCCCCAGAAGTAGAGGGAAAGTCCGGACTCCCCGGGTTTCCATGACACTGCACTTCGGGGCGGGTAAACATTAAACCCACTGGTCTTCCTTCCTCCGAGTGCTCAGAGACCTCTGCAACCTCGGAAGAGGCTGGAAAGGGGACGAGACTGTTGGGAAGGTGCAGCATGTGGTCACTCCCCTTCCAGAATCACTTTTGGGACACTTCCTTCATGACCAGCCGCGCATCCTGTCTCCACTCAGAGGCTGTGAGCCACCACGGCTAGGGGCCTGGGCTGGGAACTGCACACTGGCCACCTGCTCCTGACTTGACCGCCAAGCCGCTGATTTTCTGTCTGTAAAATGGGGCTCATAATAACCCCACCCAGTGGAGAAAATAGGATAATACATTCAGAGGGCTGCAAACCCTGGATGGGATTGTAAAAATGTGTATGTATTAAGCCAGAGAAACAGAGTCTTTGGGTTTTTCTCCATAAGGGAGAGAAGCCACGTCCTGAATACATCACTGAAATTGAAGTCGCTCAGTCGTGTCCAACCCTGTGCGACCCCATGGACTGTAGCCCACCAGGCTCCTCCGTCCATGGGATTCTCCAGGCAAGAATACTGGAGTGGTTGCCATTTCCTTCCCCAGGGGATCTTCCCGACCCAGGGATCGAACCCAGGTCTCCCGCCTTGGAGGCGGATGCTTTGAGACACTGGGGAAAATCTTACCTGAAGGTAGGCTGTTTCATACATCTCCTGTGATCCCCTTCTTTGAGTTTTTGTTTTATTTTGTCTTGCTTTAAAAAAAAATGGTTTATTGATTCTGTTTATTTTTGGCTGCACGGGGTCTTTGTTGCTGCCCGCGGGCTTTCTCCAGCGTAGAGAGCGGAGGCTGCTCTTCCTGTGGCTCACGGCTTTCTCGCTGCAGCGGGCTTTCTCCAGCGTAGAGAGCGGAGGCTGCTCTTCCTGTGGCTCACGGCTTTCTCGCTGCAGCGGCTTCTCTTACTGTGGAGTACGGGCTGGGCTGCTCTGCGGCAGGTGGGATCTTCCCAGACCAGGGATCGAACCATGACTCCTGCCTTGGCAGGTGGATTCTTAACCCCTGGACCACCAAGGAAGTCCTGTTTTGCTTTTAAGTTGGGGAAAATAGTTTCCTGGTGGCCGAGTGGTTAGGATTCTGGGCTTTCACTGCCAGGGCCCAGTATATTTCTTATGTGGTACAAATTTGGCCCAGGTTCGACCCCTGGTCAGGGAGCTGAGACCCCCACATGCCTCAACTAAAGATCCTGTGTGCCAACACTAACATCTGGAGAAGTCAACCAAAACAAATAATTTTTTAAAAAATAAGTAAATTGTGAAAGAGAAATACCAAAGTGTTAAATGGATTCGCTCTGTGTGATAAAACTACAGGGTATTTTAATTTACTTTTTCTTTTTTGGATTCAGAGTTTCTACTGTGAACCGAGATGATTTATATCTTTAAAAACATACCTTACTGTATCCATATAAAATATTTTTATTATTATTTATTCCAAAGTGCCAAGTATAGAGCCCATAAATGCAAGTGTGTGAGTACTCGCCTAAGTCCTAGAGCCACGTGGGGGAGACATTTGTGACTTACCTCCCCGTCACCCACCCCCTCCTGGCCTTTCCGAGCAGGGTGGGTAGGCTGGGACCTTATCCTGTCTCTACGGGTGGGCCTGGATTAGCTTAAAACTGTGGAAAATTCTGAAAGAGATGGGAATACCAGACCACCTGATCTGCCTCTTGAGAAATTTGTATGCAGGTCAGGAAGCAACAGTTAGAACTGGACATGGAACAACAGACTGGTTCCAAATAGGAAAAGGAGTTCGTCAAGGCTGTATATTGTCACCCTGCTTATTTAACTTCTATGCAGAGTACATCATGAGAAACGCTGGGCTGGAAGAAACACAAGCTGGAATCAAGATTGCCGGGAGAAATATCAATCATCTTAGATATGCAGATGACACCATCCTTATGGCAGAAAGTGAAGAGGAACTAAAAAGCCTCTTGATGAAAGTGAAAGAGGAGAGTGAAAAAGTTGGCTTAAAGCTCAACATTCAGAAAACTAAAATCATGGTATCCGGTCCCACCACTTCATGGGAAATAGATGGGGAACCAGTGGAAACAGTGTCAGACTTTATTTTCCTGGGCTCCAAAATCACTACAGATGGTGACTGCAGTCATGAAATTAAAAGACGCTTACTCCTTGGAAGAAAAGTTATGACCAACCTAGATAGCATATTCAAAAGCAGAGACATTACTTTGCCAACAAAGGTTCGTCTAGTCAAGGCTATGGTTTTTCCAGTGATCATGTATGGATGTGAGCGTTGGACTGTGAAGAAAGCTGAGTGCTGAAGAATTGATGGTTTTGAACTGTGGTGTTGGAGAAGACTCTTGAGAGTCCCTTGGACTGCAAGGAGATCCAACCAGTCCATTCTGAAGGAGATCAGCCCTGGGATTTCTTTGGAAGGAATGATGCTAAAGCTGAAACTCCAGTACTTTGGCCACCTCATGCGAAGAGTTGACTCATTGGAAAAGACTCTGATGCTGGGAAGGACTGGGGGCAAGAGGA
>NW_011495069.1:4218799-4218881 GCF_000754665.1 Bison bison bison
CTTTTCTAAATCCATCTTGTACATCTGGAAGTTCTCGGTTCACATACTGCTGAAGCCTAGCTTGAAGGATTTTGAGCATGTG
>NW_011495069.1:4218981-4229027 GCF_000754665.1 Bison bison bison
AGTGCTGAAGAATTGATGGTTTTGAACTGTGGTGTTGGAGAAGACTCTTGAGAGTCCCTTGGACTGCAAGGAGATCCAACCAGTCCATTCTGAAGGAGATCAGCCCTGGGATTTCTTTGGAAGGAATGATGCTAAAGCTGAAACTCCAGTACTTTGGCCACCTCATGCGAAGAGTTGACTCATTGGAAAAGACTCTGATGCTGGGAAGGACTGGGGGCAAGAGGAGAGGGGGATGACAGAGGATGAGATGGCTGGATGGCATCACTGACCCGATGGACGTGAGTCTGAGTGAACTCCGGGAGTTGGTGATGGACAGGGAGGCCTGGCGTGCTGCGATTCACGGGGTCGCAAAGAGTCGGACATGACTGAGTGACTGATCTGATCTGATCTGGGGTGGTTGGTTTAGGGAGCTCATGAAGGAGGCTTGCCTTTTCATACTATACAAGGGGCTCTCCATGCAAAAATACTGCAGTGTGTTGCCATTCCTTCTCCAGTAGACCTCATCTTGTCAGAACTCTTCCCCGTGACCTGTCCATCTTGGGTGGCCCAGCACCGTGTGGCTCATCACTGCACTGAGTTACGAAAGTCCCTTTGCCACGAAAAGGAGAAGCGGGTGGCAGAGGATGAGATGGTTAGATTCATCACCAGCTCAAGGGACATGAAATCGGGCAAACCCTGGGAGATAGTGGAGGACAGAGGAGCCTGGTGAGCTCTGTCCATGGGGTTGCAAAAGAGTCAGACACGATTTAGGGACTGAACAACAGTGGAGGTTTGGTCCATGAGACAATTCCAAGACTTGTGTGTGTTTGGGGAAACAGATTTCCATGTTTTTGATGATATATTGCAGGTGATCATCTGGGAACCTTCCCCTGGATGCAAACGGCGCCAAAAGGAGCTGAGAAATGAAAAGAGAGAGAAATCAGGTCCTAGGACATCACCGAGCCACCAAGGATAAAAGCCTCTCCCACGTGTAGACTTGCCTGTTTCATGAGCCAATAAATTTCCTTTAGTTTCAAAACTGGTTTGAGGACTTCCCTGGCAGTCCAGTGGTTAAGAATCCGCCTGCCAGTGCAGAGGACAGGGGTTTGATCCCTGGTCCAGAAAGATTCCACGTGCCGCGGGGCAACTAAGCCAGTGTGCCACAACTACTGAAGCCCACATGCCCTCGAGTCTGTGCTCTTCAACAAAAGGAGCCACTATCAGGAGAAGTTGTATCTCAGCTAGATACATCGCAACTATAGAGTATTGCAACCATGCATCGCAACTCGAGAGTAGCCCCTGCTAGACACAACTAGAAGAGAAGCCTGGGAGCAGTCAAAAATAAGTAATAAATAAATTAAAAAAAATTTTTTAAAGTTCGACAAATTAGATTTTGTTATTTGTGTGTGTGTGTGTGCTAAGTTGCTACAGTCGTGTCTGACTCTGTGCAACCCTATGAACTGTAGCCCGACAGGCTTCTCTGTCCATGGGATTCTCCAGGCAAGAATACTAGAGTGGGTTGCCCTGCCCTCCTCCAGGGGAACCTTCCTGACCCAGGGATTGAACCCATGTCTCTTATGTCTCCTGCACTGACAGGCAGGTTCTTTACCACTAGCACCACTTGGGAAGCCCAGATATTTTTATTTACAACTTAACTGATGAGCAAACGGGGACCTGAGGTAGGATGCTGCAAATCACAGATACTCCAGTGCAGAACTTGCGGGGCAGAGGAGGGCAATACAGCACAGGTGGAACAGGGATTTTTGGCTGGGAAGTTGGTTATTCTAAAATAGCTGGTGGTGAAGGAGTCAGTGTGGTCGGAGTCTGCTGAATCTTGGAATTCAAACCAGGGGCCTCCAAGGCTGCTCTTTTATGAAACTCGTGGGAAAATCTCAGGATTTTGGAGGCTGCTCATTTCTTGCAGTCATTAATAAATTCCTACAAGAAAGAGATGTGCGTGACTCCTTTGAAATTGGACAGGTTGAAAGGAGAGAAAGAAAAACTAGGCAATTTAGACCTGAGGCCTGTGGTCCAAGTTGACAGTAAGCCCAGGATTCCAGCCAAAAAGTGGAATTCTCCATGCTCAGCTATATTTAGTGTAAGCACAGGCCAGCAGGCGGGGGACTTAGCAGGAGATAAAACTGAAGACTCCTCAGGTCCCTCCTAAGCACATTCCAAGAAGCAATCTTTGTCTGAGATGATTTTGGGGGGTACTATGCCACATGACTTGCAGAGTCTTAGTTCCCCGACCTGACATTGAACCCAGGCCCTGGTTGAAAGCACCAAGTCCTAACCACTGGCCCACCAGGGAATGTATGGATGTGAGAGTTGGACTATAATGAAAGCTGAGCGCCGAAGAATTAATGCTTTTGAATTGTGGTGTTAGATAAGACTCTTGCAAGTCCTTTGGACTGCAAGGAGATCCAACCAGTCCATCCTAAAGGAAATCAGTCCTGAATATTCATTACAAGGACTGATGCTGAAGCTGAAGCTCCAACACTTTGGCTACCTGATGCGAGGAGCCAACTCATTAGAAAAGACCCTGATGCGGGGAAAGATTGAAGGCAGGAGGAGATGGGGACGACAGAGGATGAGATGGATGGATGGCATCACCGACTCAATGGACATGAGTTTGAGCAAGCTCCGGGAGATGGTGAAGGACAGGAAAGCCTGGTGTGCTGCAGTCCATGGAGTGCCAAAGAGTCAGACATGACTGAGCAGCTGAACAACAACAAATGCATGGAGACTTTGCCACATTTTTGTGTTTACAAGTGTCCTGTGGCTGTTCGTCTCCTGACAACTGGCCTTGGGCTCAGTGCAGCCTCCTGTCCTCCCTTTAATGGATGGCTTCTTCCTTTTCATGTCATAGCCAATTTAGAGAGATATTTCTAGTTTGCCTCATGTCCACAGTTTGCAGGGGCTTCCCTGATAGCACAGTTGGTAAAGAATCTGCCTGCAATGCAGGAAACCTGGGTTCGATTCTTGGGTTGGGAAGATCCTCTGGAGAAGGAAATGGCAACCCACTCCAGTATTCTTACCTGGAGAATTCCATAGATGGAGAAGCCTGGCAGACTACAGTCCACAGAGTTGCAAGAGTCGAACACGACTGAGTGACTAAACCACCACCTCCACCTGACTACTGGAAAAAATCATAGCTAGATGGACCTTTGTTGGAAAAGTATTGTCTTTGCTTTTTTAATACACTGTCTAGGTTTGTCATGGGCTTCCCCCATAACTCAGTTGAATATGCCTGCAATCCAGGAGACCCAGGTTCGATTCCCAGGTCGGGACAATCCCCTGGAGAAGGAAATGTCAACCCACTCCAATATTCTTGCCTGGAGAATCCCATGGACAGAGGAGCTTGGCAGGCTACAGTCCATGGGGTTGCAAAGAGTAGGACACGACTTAGCGACTAAAGACAGAGAGAGAGGTTTGTCATAGTTTTTGTTCCAAGGAGCAAGTGTCTTTTAATTTCATGGCTGCAGTCACCATCTGCAGTGAGTTTGGAGCCCAAGAAAATAAAGTCTGCCACTGTTTCCATTGTTACCCATCTATTTGCCATGAAGTGATGGGACCAGATGCCATGCTCTTCATTTTTTGAATGTTGAGTTTTAAGTCAGCTTTTTCACTCTTCTCTTTCATCAAGAGGCTCTTTAGTTCCTCTTCACTTTCTGCCATAAGGTGGTGTCATCTGCATATCTGAGGTGATTGATATTTCTCCCGGCAATCTTGATTCCAGCTGAGCTTCATTCAGCTTGGCATTTCACATGATGTACTCTGCATATAAGTTAAACAAGCAGAGTGACAATATACAGCCTTGAGTACTCCTTTCCTAGTTTGGAACCAGTCCATTGTTCCATGTCCAGTTCTAACTGTTGCTTCTTGACCAGCATACAGGTATCAGAGGAGGCGGGTGAGACGATCTTGTATTCCTAAGTCTTGAAGAATTTTCCACAGTTTGTTGTGGTCTACATAGTCAAAGGCTTTAGCATAGTCAATGAAGCAGAAGTAGATGTTTTTCTGGAATTCTCTAGCTTTTTCTATGGTTCAACGGATGTTGGCAATTTGGTCTCCGGTTCCTCTGCCTTTTCTAAATCCATCTTGTACATCTGGAAGTTCTCGGTTCACATACTGCTGAAGCCTAGCTTGAAGGATTTTGAGCATGACTTTGCTAGCATATGAGATGAGTGCGATTGTGTGGTAGTCTGAACATTCTTTGGCATTGCCCTTCTTTAGGATTGGAATGAAAACTGATCTTTTCCAGTCCTGTGGCCACTGCTGAGTTTTCCAAATATCCTGGCATATTGAGTGTAGTACTTTAACAGCATCATCTTTTAGGATTTGAAATAGCTCAGCTGGAATTCCATCATCTCCACTAATTTTGTTTATAGTGATGTTTCCTAAGGCCCACTTGACTTTGCACTCCAGGATGTCTGGCTCTAGGTGAGTGATCACACCATCGTGGTTATCTGGGTCATTAAGATTTTTTTGGATAGTTCTGTGTATTCTAGCCACCTCTTCTTAATATCTTCTGCTTCTGTTAGGTCCATACCATTTCTGTACTTTATTGTGCCCATCTTTATGTGAAATGTTCCCTTGGTATTTTCAATTTTCTTGAAGAGATCCCTAGTCTTTTCCATTCTATTGTTTTACTCTATTTGTTTGCATTGTTCACTTAGGAAGGCTTTGTTACCTCTCCTTGCTATTCTTTGGAACGCTGCATTCAGATGGGTATATCTTTCCTTTTCTCCTTTGCCTTTAGCTTCTCTTCTTTTTTCAGCTATTTGTAAGGCCTCCTCAGACAGTCATTTTGCCTTTTTGCATTTCTTTTTCTTGGGGATGATTTTGTAGGCTTAGTAGGTGTCTGATCTATTTGCTATAAGAGCCATAAGCCTTTCAGAACATTGCTAAAGAAATCCCCAAGCTGCCAAATATCAGCTTGCCATCGTCCAAGCCCTAAAGTATTCTTGGGCCCTCAAGTTTGCATCTAACAGGAAGTGGGAGGCAAAAATGATACAGCCCCCGGGGGAGCATCTCCAAGGCCCATCTCAGATGTGTCCATTGAAGACAGGGAGAGGGATGGACAGCCAGGAGCATGGATGAATCTTCAGGAAGACTTTATCAGAGGGGATCCAAGTCCTGGTGGGGGGAGCGGGGGAGGAGATCTCTCCGCCACCCTGGGTACAAGCTCTCTTCCTACTTATTTGGGATGCCTTCCTTCCTGTCTCCATTCTGGAAATGCCATGGGACTGCTATGGCTGGGCCTGCCTGAATCCGCTCTGATCTCTGGAATCCAGCCCCCAGCAGACAGCCTTGACCCTTCCTTTTGGCCTGCAGCCTTTTCCAGGGCTGAGAATAGGAAGCAACACTCTCTGTCTTGGAACTTGGAGCCTGCTCACAAGTCCCTTTAGACATATAGGAGAAAATAGAGACATTGTTCCTCAGACAATGGGATTTTCTCACAGGGCGGGCGCCCCAGGGTTTTGTGAGGAAGGCTTCCTTTAAGTACAGCGGGGGCTGGGGGACACTCTCTGGTCATTTCTTAGGGTACTGGGCACAGGGCTGACTGCCGGGGGGCGGTGCGCGAGGGGGCTGGGACTGCAGATGAGCTGGAAGCTTGGATTAGCACTGCCTGGGAGACCCGGCCTGAGACAGAGAAGAGAAGGGCTGAGCCAGGATGAGGCTCAAGGTGGCATGGAGCAGGCGGCGGGCGGAACTGGGGAGGGGGGAAGTCTGGGACTAGGGCTGAAGCTAGAGCTGGTCCTGGGAAGGACTGTCGAGCACTGCTCAAAAGCTCAGGTAGGGGCTTCCTTGGTGGCTCAGTGGTAAAGAATCTGCCTGCCTGCCAATACTGGAGATTCGGGATCGATCCTGAATGGGCAAGATCCCACACGCTGCAGAGCAACTAAGCCCACGAGCCACAGCTATCGAGCCGGGGCTCTGGAACTCAGGAACTGCAACGGGAGAAGCCAGCGCAGAGAAAAGACCACACACGGCAACTAAGACAAGGCCCCACTTGCCGCAACTAGAGAAAAGTTTGCTCAGCAACGAGAGCCCCAGCAAGCCAAGAATAAACACTTACATAAAATTATTGTTTTAAAAAATCAGCAATTGCAGCAGCAAATGATTAAAAAAAAAAAAAAAACCCAAAACAAAAAAGCTCAGGCCTTGCCTATATCTGAAATGGTAAAGAATCTGTCTGCCATGCAGGAGACCCGGGTTCGATCCCTGGGTAGGGAAGGTCCTCTGGAGAAGGGCGTGGCAATCCACTCTAGTGTTCTTGCCTGGAGAATTCTACGGACAGAGGAGCCTGGCGGGCTACCATCCACGGGGTCGCAAAGAGTCAGGCATGACTGAGCGACTAACACTGCTACTCCCCACAGGTAGCCTGATCCCCCTGGTGGGCTGGGTGGCCTCAGGAATGCTTTCTCTTGGCTTCCATCTTCTCTATCAAGTGGCCTTGGGCTCAGAGCATGCCCCTGCCCTCGGTTTAAGGGTTGGCTTCTTCCTTGACGCTCTGTCCCTCCCTCAGCAGGGACAGAGCGTGTGTGTGTGCTAAGTCGCTTCAGTTGTCTCTGAGTCTTTGTGACCATGTGGACTGTAGCCTGCCAGGCTCCTCTGTGCATGGGGATTCTCTGGGCAAGAATAGTGCAGTGGGTCGCCATGCTCTTCTTCAGGGGATCTTCCCGACCCAGGAATGGAACCTTCGTCTCTTATGTCTCCTGCATCGGCAGGGGCGGGGTTTTTTTTTTGTTTTTTTTTTAACCACTAGCACCACCTGGGAAGCCCAGCAGACAGAGAGAGATATTGCTAGTTGGCCTCTTGTCCACAGTCCGCTTCCCAGCAGACGCATCCCAGAGAGGAGTCAGGTCTCCTTGTTAAAGAATGCTTGGGAATTCCCTCGTCTTCTCTCCCCTGAACACTCTTATGCCACAATCTGTCCCCTTCCCAGCACGCCTCCTCTCCCTAATATCTGCTCTAGTTCTTTATTCATTCCCTTATCATCTTCTAATTTACATATAACTTACTTAACTATAATGTTGATTATTATCTGTCTTCCTTAATTGGAATGTCAGTTCCATGAGGCCAGAAGTCTCTGTCTTGCTCACTTGTGTCGCCAGATCCTAGCATAGTGCCTGCACTGAGCAGGCGCCCAGTGAATATTCTTTAAAGAATAAGTTGTTAAGCCTCTCTAAGCCAAGAGCTTCCTCATTTGAAAAGCGAGGGTGACATTAATGACCCTGCCTCAGTCTTACAGAGAGAAGTCAACAAAATTTCACCTGTAAAGAGCTTTACACCAGGCTGCTGGACACTTCTGCAAATGACAGCTTGTATGTGCCTGTTTTCTCATCTGTAAGGTGGGAAAAAAGTCCCTACTCGGTAGGACTGTTGTGAGTATTAGCTGGGTTAATATGTACAAAGACTCATATTGGACCAGAGCCTCACACGAAGTCAGCACTCAGTGATGCTGGGCGGTACCAGCCTTGGTTTAATGATACTGCCTCAGTTTTCTATTTGTTTTTGACTGTGCTGGGTCTTCGTTGCTGTGAGTGGGCTTTCTCTAGTTGTGATGAGCGGGGGTTCCTCTCTATTGTGATGCAAGGACTTCTCATCTCCGTGACTCCTCTTGTCGTGGGGCACAGGCTCCAGGGTGTGCAGGCTTCGGTAGCTGCAGCCCGCGGGCTCTCGAGCACAGGCTCAGGAGTTGGTGCACAGGTTTAGCTGCTCTGAGGCACGTGGGATCTTCCTGGCTCAGGGACTGAAACTGTGTCCCCTGCACTGGCAGGTGGATTCTTAACCACTGAACCACCAGGCAAGCTCCTGCTTCAGTTTTCTTAGTTCCTTTCCTCTCAGCACGCCAGGCTCCTCTGTCCTCTCCTGTCTCCCAGAGTTTGCTCAAATTCATGTCCATTGAGTCAGTGATGCTATCTAACCATCTCATTCTCTACCATTCCCTTCTCCTTTTGCCTTCAATCTTTCCAGCATCGGGGTCTTTTCCAATGAGTCAACTATTTCCATTAGGTGGCCAAAGTATTGGAGCTTCAGTTTCAGCGTTAGCCCTTCCAATGAATATTCAGGGTTGATTTCCTTTAGGATGGACTGGTTTGATCTCACTGTCCTAGGGACTCTCCAGAGTCTTCTCCAGCATGACAATTCAAAAGCATCAATTCTTAGCCATTCAGCCAGTGGTACCTGGGGAAAAATCACTCAGACACAGGGGGCCCAATGCTGGCCATGTGGTGCAACTAGAAGTGTCCATCCCCCAACAGTTTTGGGGAGGTCAGAAGTCAAGGGCAGGCGTGGGAGCCCATAATCGGTGAAACAGGGTCCATCCAAGTTGCTGTTGCCTCAGCCCCCCAGCCTCTGTTCAGGCTAGGACGGGTGGGAATATGCCCCTGGCTCACTGACAGTGACATCATCTCAAGTGTCTTGGTATCTCTAACCCCTTCCTTGGAGTTTGTGAGCAATTACAGAACCCCTCCAAGGTTGGAGACTCCGTTCTGGATGCCTTCACTCACCATTTCTCATGCAAAAGTGTTGTTTCCCAAACTTGATTCATTGACCACCTCCATGATTTTTGCCATAATAATCTAACTCATTGAATACATAAATAATATTTAATCAATGTTTTGATTCACTTTCTAAAAACAAACTTATGTCAGGAAGGATGCTTCATATCACTCCTATAAATAAAGAAGCAATATCAGTTGCTAAAAATACAAGAAAAAAGAAAAATACAAAGACCCTCTTGGTCTTTGGTGCTAGTCCCCAGTTCTGGTTCCAGTACACTGACAAGCTGTCTTCATGCTCTGTCTGGGCCTCTGTTTTCTCCTCTCTAAAATGGGGTTGTTGGGAGAAAATGCATGCAAGATGACTGGCCCAAGGTCGGCATGTCCTAGGTAAGATAGAGAATTCTGGGCCAGGACTTTCCTGGTGCCTCAGATGGTAAAGAATCCGCCTGCCAATGGGTTCGATCCCTGGGTCAAGAAGATCTGCTGGAGAAGAAATGGCAATTCACTCCAATATTCCTGCCTGGAAAATCCCATGGACAGAGGAGCCTGGTGTGCTGCAGACCATGGAGTCTCAGTGACTCCGACCCAACTTAGTGACTCAACAACTGGTTCTGCCAGTACTGACAGCTTCTCTGCTCAGGCCTCAGTCTCCTCCAGTCCTGCCCCGCCTCCCTTTATCTTTGAGAGCTTTTAGTTTCCTGTGCACTTTTCAACCACTGTCTCATATTAGTTTGCCTCTCAGAATATGACAGTGGAGATAGTGGAGGACAGAGGAGCCTGGTGTCCTGCAGTCCATGGAATCCCAAAGAGTCGGACACAGCTTAGCACCTTATCACCCGAACAGCAACAACAACAGCAAGTGATACGGGCAGCTGGGGGAGCTGACCTCTGCGGGTTAAGGGGCCGGCCAGCCACAGGGCTCAAGTGATTTGCCCAAGGTCACCAGGGTGGAGTTTTGAACCTGGGCTGTCTGATTCCACCTGGTGGAAAGTGTGGGCTTCCTCCTCTAGTCACCGGGGAGGCAGGTCCTCACCTCTGGAGGGGATGCAGTCAGCAGGAACCCTGGCTGGCTCTAAGGACAAAGAGGGAATAGTCGTCGTCTAGGAGAGGGGGCTCCCCGCCCCAAGCCACCCCCTCCGAGGTATCCCTCCGCTTCCTCTGCTGAACAGAGGAGAGAGTCCAAGGCCAGCGGAGAAAGGGCCAGGCCAGTGGTCTGGTTGGAGTGGGAAGGCGGGATGGGACAGGGAGGAGAGTCACACACACGGGTGGACAGCGGCCGAAAGACACGTGCACAGAGATGGGGAGAGACAGAGGTCCCAAACAGAGCCAGGTGGGTTGTCAGACAGAGAGGCAGACAAGTCCGAGGGCGCGAAAGACACAGCCACGAAGAGACACAGCAGGAAGTTGGAGCCAAGGATAAGGACAAACCCAAAGAGACGGAATCAGAGCCGGAGCTCGCGGAGAGAAAGGACAGAGCGTGCCCTCGCTGGGAAGCGCCCGCCCCAACCCGGCGCAAGGGCGGGAGCCGAGCCGGGGCTCAGGAAGACGGAGGGC
>NW_011495069.1:4229127-4233696 GCF_000754665.1 Bison bison bison
GGGGAGGGCTGCCCCGGCCGCGCGCGAGCCCCGCGATCGCCTTTATAAGCCCGCGGGGGACTTGGCCGGGGCAGCGTCGCGCTCCCGCCCCTCCGCGTCCGCGCTCCCAGAGCACCGACCCCGCGTCCCTTGCGCCGGGACAGACCTTCGCCCACGAACTCTGCGCAGGTAAAGACTCGACGCTGGTTCCTGGCTCTCCAGGACCCCCGGGATGTGGAGCGTCCCAGGCCCCCTTTCCTCATTCTCCCCTCGCCGGGAGAGGGCGGCGAGGCTGGACATCAGGGGCCGGGCCGGGACCTCCGCGCGCCCCTCAACACCGCCCAAGGCAGCCCATTCGGAACCTCCAGCCACCTGTCCTGCTCCCGCGCTCGCGCGCATCCGCGGCTCCCGGCGGGCGCACTGGGCGGGCGCAGAAAGTGGACGTGGCCCCAGCGGAGCCGGCGAGGCGGGCTGACTGCGCTCGAGTCGGCCGCTGCAGCCCTGCGGTCTCCCTGCCGCTGCCTGAGACCCCCATCTTCGGTCTCGGCACCGCCTCCCGGTGCCCAGTGGCTGAGCAGCTTCTGCGGCGCCCCCTTGGTCCGCGATCAAGAGACTCGGGTTGCCCACCGCAGAAGTGCCAGCCATCTAGCCGTCTCGAGATCTTGGCACAGCCGCCAGGGGAGGGGGCTGGTCTGCCTGGGTGGGCTCCAAAAGTAGTTTGGGCCGGAGCTGGAAACAGTACAGAGAGGAAGGCACTTGGGTCCGGGAGTCGCAGGGGGGCGGGGAGGGGGCGGGGTGGGGGCGGGGGGACGGGCATCCGGCGTGTTGGAGTCTGGAAGTTGTAGCCGTGGGGCCGGGGGCGCAGCGGCCTTGGGGCCGAGCTCTGGAAGCCCCCGAAGCTGAGGGAGTTTGCTGCGATCCATCTCTGGGCGTAGGCAGGTGAGCGGCTGGCCCGGGGTGGGTTCCTGCAATTCTTGATTAAGAAAAGGTTAAAAGCCTGGTCACAATGGTGGGGCGGGTAGCTGAGCGGAGCTCCAGCCTTCCCCCGCATTGTCTCTTCAGACCCTTTTTCAATGCAAAATGGGGCTGGGGGAGGGGTCTTTACAGCGGCTTGTGGGTGGAGGAGGAGATCTCAAGACTGGGCCGTTCTCAGGCCAGAAAGGACCTCTGGGCTGTCGGAAAGGAAAAGACTTCCAGGTGGGCGCGGCTTCCCTGGTAGGCAGGGGGTGGGCTCCCACACCTGCAAAGTTGACAGCAACCGTTTGTTGAACACCTACTGCGTGCCAGGCTCCAACACTTGACATGCATCATCTCCTTTACAAACAGGGAAACTGAGGCCTGAAGAAGTTAAGCAAGTCTGAGGCCAGGATTTGAAGCCAGACTCTAAACCTACAACCTTATCCCTCTGCTACTTCTACACAAACCCAAGAGATGAGGGGCTGATCTTGGTTCCTCCTTCTGACTCTTCTGATGTTCAGTCTTGCCTCCCCCCACGCCCTAGACCTGTCTTCCAATCTTTAGACCTCCCCAGGGTGTCTTCCCCACCCTACTCTCTACTCCCTGCCCACTCTTGTCTCCCCTCATCTCCCACTCTTGTCTGTCCTCTCCCCTCCACTCTTGTCTCTGTGTCTCCTTTTCTCTTCCTGAACTTCATACATCTGAACTCCATAAGCAGAAAAGGTTCTTGGACGAGGCTTCCCAACTTCCCAGCCCCTGGAGTGAGATAGAGGCTTCAGTGATGGCCCCTGTCTGTATCTGTGACCCCACCTGTAAGATAAGGGAGTGTACCTCTCTCATAAGACTTTTGTGAGCAATAAAAATGAACTGAGGGCAGAAACAGAACGCCGTCTCCATTCAACAAACATTTATTAATGCCCCAAACCCTGTTCTAGGTGCTGGGAATGCAGCGATAAATTACACAGACATCTGCACACTTGTATAACAGAACTTTTTCAGGCTCTGCAACTGACACTTTAGAAAAGGAATCAAGCAATTCACAAGCAAGGAGATTAACAGGCAGTAACATGGGTAAAAGGGATCAGCCAACCTTTCGTTTTCACTAATAGAAAAAGGCAACCTAGCTGTGTGACCTGGGACAAATTCTGTTGCCTGTCCTGCCCCAGTCTCCTCCTTTTAGCTGGGATTAGTAAATAGTATGATTAACGTATGCAAAGTGTTGAGCTGATGCCTGTGTGCTTAAGAAAATTTTGGCTCTCATCAGCTCTAATCTCAATGGAAAATGCAAACTTGAGGTGGGGTGTAGGGTTTTGTCTTGCCCCGAACCCTGGAAACCTGTCACCCACCACCTAGCCCCTGCCCATTCCCCGATGGGTTGTGTTGTCGAGTGGCACGGTGTCTGCCTTGCTCACAGTCAGATGCCACCTCCTGTCATCCTAGACTCAGCCTTGGCCAGGAGCCTGGAGCTCCGTGCTTGGAACAGGCCTGGGACTGTTAACCGCCACAGTCCCTTCCGCCTGGATGTGTCCCAGCTTTGAAATGAGGTGAAACCATACTCAAGCCCTACCTGTTGTTACATACCCGACCAACCCTGCAAACTGGATGCAGTCCTATAGATGAAGAAACCCGTCCTGCAGAAGGGAGGTGACTTGTTCAAGAACAAGAGATGCTACCTGGGGAGCTGGGGCTGGAGCCCTGGGGACCAGCTCCAGTGATCTTGGTATTGTATACGTCTTTGGGGATGAGGCCTCCTAATCCAGGGGTAGGATCCAGTGGCACAGCTCAGAGTGCTCACTTTGAATAGGTCCAGCTGGAGTTATTAATACAAAACTCAGAGCTTGAAGAGAACATTACGGGGAGAGTGAGCAAGCTGGGCTGAGGACCAGCTCTCAAAATCTCCGTGTGGCCACAGGAATGCAAACTCAGCTTTCCAGTGCTACGTCGTGGTCCTCGTCCTCCGCAGGCTGGAGCTAGGCTGAACAGTGTGTATTTTTGGTTTTTTTTTTTTTAGAGATGTCCTTAGTTTTTTGAGGGCTTCCCAGGTGGCGCTAGTGGTAAAGAACCCGCCTGCCAATGCAGGAGACATCAGAGACGTGGGCTCCATCCCTGGGCCAGGAAGATCCCCTGGAGGAGGGCATGGCAACCCACTCCAGTATTCTTGCCTGGAGAATCCCATGGATAGAGAAGCCTGGCAGGCTACAGTCCACAGGATTGCTTTTAGAGGGCAGCTGTGGGCAGTAGATTGGAGGTTCATTCCCAGCACTGCTGTATGACTCTAGACAAGTTTCTTTCCCTCTTTGAGCCTTAGGTGAGGAAATCATCTGTCATATGGGTTAATAATATATAGTTTGCAGAGTTGTGAAGGGTTGGCAAGATTATAATGGTTTTTCACCATTGAATGGCTCAGTTGGAAATGACCACTGTTCGGGGTTGTTGTTGAGGAGTTAATATTCTCTGTGAGACATTTCTGGCCGCTACCAGGTGATTCATGAGGGCCAGAGGGAAGGCCCTGTGTAGGTTACACAGGCCTCGACAGGAGGCACAAGAATGGCTTTAGGATCAGCACCTTGGGTTCCAATCCTAGCTGTGTGACCTGAGGCAACTCACTTGACCTCTCTAAGTGCTGGGTTCCTAGTGGGCATCCAGCAACTCTTCTCTGATGCTCGGTGTCCAAAGAACATTCAAGAATAGTCTTCCTATTTTTCCACCCCCTCATGCCATCCCCCAACATTTCCTAATTGCTCCCAGAAAAACATCATGCTTAAAGTTTTCCATGCTGGAATTCTCAGCCTCGCTGTGGCATGAAATCAATTGTTTGCATTTAATTTGACTTCTCAAATTAAGGGGTAAAATTGAGACGAGGGTGGGGGTGCAGGAGCTGGGGAGGAGTTGAGGAAAATGAAGTCAAACCAGATGTGTTTTTGTTTAACTGTTGGATGGTGGTTAAACTGCCTGGGTATTTACATCGTTCTTTCTGAATTCCAGTAACTAAGAGTCAAGTTTCACTAAAAATTGTAGTGTTCCTTCCCGGCTACCGTGGACTTGTCCTCCCCATTATTATTATTATTACTATTTTATGTTCATCTGAGGCCACAAAGTACTGGCTGCAGAAGAGACCTCATAGATGCCTAGAATTTCAGAGTTGGAAGGCATTTAAAGGCTGCTTCTGTCAACTGGCTACTTTGCAGACCAGGGAGACTGACGTCCAGAGAGAATAAGGGCTTGCCCAGGGTCTCCCATGACCTTTCTGAAAAGTATCCACTGTCTTGATTTTGGTGTGTATCATTTCCATGGCATATCTTCAATATATATCTATTTTTTAAAAGAAAGAATTGCTGGTAAAATGAGGGGCAGGGAGACAGTTTAGAGGAAGCAACGAACATGTTTGATGGGTAGATAGTAGGTGATACAGAAAAGATACTAAAAAATATTACCACTAAAAATGTCTCTGGTCTGAGGGACAAAAATAAGGAGATCTTAGAGTCTTCAAATACATAAAATTTTAAACAAATTTTGTTAATATAGTTTTACATTTTAATAATGGATTAAATATGAGGAATTTCAACATAAAGACTCTTCAAAAAATAATGACATATTTGGAATATAAAATTATTGAAATGTTAAAAAAAAAAA